>NC_086448.1:651785240-652091376 GCF_028390025.1 Pseudophryne corroboree | reverse complement strand
GCTGGAAGCAGGTAATGTTGTAGCTGGAAACAGATGAATCCACAATGGATTGGAGAGTCAGGCTACACCGCAGGTGGAATGCTGGTGCGGGTCTCTATGGTGGAAGTCTTGAGACAGGAGCTGGAACCTGGAAGACAATCACAGGAGAGAGACAAACAGGAACTAGGTTTGACAACCAAAGCACTGACGCCTTCCTTGCTCAGGCACAGTGTATTTATACCTGCAGCAAGGAAGGGATTGGCTAGGCAATTATGCAGATTATCAATACTGAGAACAGATTGGTGGAAATGATCAGCTGACAGAATCCAAGATGGCTGCGCCCATGCAGACACTTGGAGGGAAGTTTGGTTTGTAATCCATGTGGTAATGAAAACAGTAATGGCGGCGCCGGCCACCGGAGACAGGAGGCGCCAGGCTGACAGATGCACATCCAACCACGCGGACACAGCGGAGGCCGCGGCTGACGTAATCGCCACTCAGACACTCTGCATGCAGAAGTTCAGGGACGGCGGCGGAGGCCGCGGGAGACGCCATGCCAGGTGTAATATGGCGTTTACTGTGACAGCGTCCCAGAGTGACAGGAGAGGATACAGGAATGTACACATCAGGATAACAGATGGGATCCGGTCCTGGAGCGCTGAGCCAGCCTTAGGAGGCATCTGATGGGTAAGAAATGGCGTCCAGATACCCGGATCGTGACAGCACCCCCCCCTTTAGGAGTGGCCCCAGGACACTTCTTTGGCTTTTGCGGAAACTTGGAATGGAATCTCCGGACCAAGGCAGGAGCATGGACATCAGAAGCATTGGTCCATGAACGTTCCTCAGGACCATAACCCTTCCAGTCAATAAGATATTGTAGTTGACCGTAACGGTGACGTGAGTCCAGGATCTTGGCCACTTCATACTCAACGCCTCGTTGAGTTTGGACTTTCGGAGTTAGAGGAAGTGAGGAATGAAACCGATTCAAGATCAGCGGTTTCAACAGGGAAACATGGAATGTCCTGGGTATTTTTAAGAAGGGAGGCAACTGGAGTCTGTAAGCAACAGGATTGATGACTTGTTCAATCTTGAAAGGACCGATATAGCGAGGTGCAAACTTCATACTGGGAACTCTTAACCTCAAATTCTTCGTGGATAACCATACCCGATCACCCACCTTGAGAGCAGGAACTGCTCGACGCTTCTTATCCGCAAACTTCTTGTACCTGAACGATGCCTTGAGCAGAGCTGATCGTACGCTCTTCCAGATATTGGCAAACTGATGCAAGGTGATATCCACTGCGGGAACAGAAGTTGCTGGAAGCGGTTGGAACTCAGGGACTTTAGGGTGGAATCCAAAGTTAGTGAAGAATGGTGTTGAAGCAGATGAAGAATGATACTGGTTGTTATGACAGAACTCGGCCCAGGGAAGTAATTGAACCCAGTCATCTTGAGAGGAGGACACATAGATGCGGAGGAAGGCCTCCAAGTCCTGATTCACCCTCTCGGTTTGACCATTGGTCTGAGGATGGTAAGCCGTGGAAAACTTTAGCTTGACTTGGAGGACTTGACATAAACTTCGCCAGAATTTGGCTGTGAATTGAACTCCTCGATCTGAGATAATTTCTTCAGGAAGACCGTGGAGTCGGAAGATCTCTTGTATGAATACTTGAGCCAACTTGGAAGCTGACGGAAGACCGGTGAGAGGAATGAAGTGTGCCATCTTGGTGAACCGGTCAACTACCACCCAGATGGTATTGAACTTGTTGCACATGGGTAAGTCTGTAATGAAATCCATCGACAAGTGGGTCCATGGTCGACGGGGAACGGATAGTGGAACCAGTTGCCCCGCAGGCGACTGGCGGGATACTTTATGTTGGGCACACTTTGGGCAAGATGCAATAAACTCCAAGACGTCCTTTTTCAGAGTTGGCCACCAATAGGACCTAGAGATAAACTCCAGGGTTTTTTGGATACCTGTATGTCCGGCAAAACGGGAAGCATGGGCCCAATGCATGAGCTTCTTCCTTAGCATCGGCTTCACAAAACTTTTCCCTGATGGGGGCGTAGAGTCCATCCCTACCGTGGAGAATGCCAACGGATTTATAATAGGATGCTTGTCTGAAGACTCTGACTCATTTTCTTGCTCCCATGAGCGGGAAAGGGCATCGGCCTTGCGATTCTGAGAGCCCGGACAGAACTGGAGTTTAAAGTCGAACCTGGAAAAGAAAAGTGCCCATCTGGCCTGACGAGGGTTGAGACATTGTGCGCCCTTCAGGTATAAAAGGTTCTTGTGGTCTGTAAGTATGGTGATTGAATGAGAAGCTCCCTCCAACAGATACCTCCACTCTTCTAGAGCGAGCTTGATGGCTAGCAACTCCTGGTCGCCAATGGCATAGTTGCGCTCAGCTGGGGAGAAATTCCGGGAGAAGAAACTGCAAGGGTGTAAATGGCCATCTTTAGCCCTCTGAGATAACACCGCTCCTACTCCAACGGAGGAGGCATCCACCTCTAAGATGAAAGGAGAGTCGATGTCAGGCTGTTTCAGAACAGGCGCAGAGATGAACCTTTGTTTTAAAAGATGAAATGCTTGCATGGCTTCTTCAGACCACTTGGACGGGTTAGCACCCTTCTTAGTGAAAGCAGTAATAGGCGCCACAATGGTGGAAAAGTCTCGTATAAACTTTCGGTAATAGTTGGCGAACCCTAAGAACCTCTGGACCCCTTTGAGGGTTAAGGGTACCGGCCAATTTTGGATTGCTTGTAGTTTCTCAGGATCCATCTCTAGTCCGGAACCGGACACAATGTACCCTAGAAACGGAATGGACTTGACTTCAAAGACGCATTTTTCTAATTTGCAATAGAGATGATTGACACGGAGACGGGACAGAACCTCTTTAACCCAAAAACGATGTTCCTCTAAATCGTTGGCAAAAATGAGGATATCGTCTAGATAGACCACGACATGACGGTATAGAATGTCTCTGAAGATCTCATTGACAAAATGCTGGAAGACAGCTGGAGCATTGCTCAATCCGAAGGGCATGACGAGGTACTCATAATGTCCGTCACGGGTGTTAAAGGCGGTCTTCCACTCGTCACCCTCACGGATCCGGATGAGATTGTATGCACCTCGCAAGTCCAGCTTTGTAAAGATGGTAGCTCCGCTAACTCTGTCAAAGAGCTCAGTAATCAGGGGTAAAGGATAACGGTTCTTGATGGTAATGTCGTTCAAACCTCTGTAGTCGATGCACGGCCGCAGACCACCATCTTTCTTTTTTACAAAAAAGAAGCCTGCGCCGGCTGGAGAAGAAGAAGGTCGAATGAACCCCTTTGCTAGGTTCTCTTTAATATATTCCTCCATAGAATGCGTCTCAGGCAGAGACAACGGATAAGTTCGGCCTCGAGGTGGAACCTTCCCTGGAACGAGATCAATCGGACAGTCCCATTCTCTATGAGGAGGAAGGATATCAGCAGAAGCTTTACTGAACACATCCGTGAAATCTTGATATGGAGGAGGTGGAACATCAGACGACCTGGGGGAGGAAGAACAGACAGGCAATACTTTAAACAAACATGTCTCAGCACAGGAGGAACCCCATGCCAGGATTTGCGTAGTCGTCCAATCAATTGTAGGATTGTGAAGACGGAGCCATGGAAGGCCCAGGACCACAGGATGTGTGGCTCTTGGAATCACTAAAAAAGAAATAAGTTCGGAATGAAGAACTCCCACTCTCAGACGAACTGGCAGAGTCCTTAAAGAAATAACTGCATCAAAAATTTTGCTGCCATCCACGGCAGTTAAAGAAATGGACGAAGGAAGTCTCTCGGTGGGTAGGGACCACCGTTTAACATAGGCTTCGGTAATAAAGTTCCCAGCTGCTCCGGAATCAAGGAGGGCAATGACGTTCCGATAACGTTGAGCAATTTGGAGCGACACTGGGAGATTACAATCATGAGGAGATGGAGAGGAGATCATTACTCCTAGCCGGCCCTCTCCTGGGCGAGCTAGGGTTTGGAGTTTTCCCGGACATTCGGGACAGGCATTGATGGTGTGAGACGGAGCTGCACAGTAAAGACAAAGAGACTTGGAGAGACGTCTTCGGCGCTCAGCAGGAGTTAAACGGGAACGGCCAAGTTGCATGGACTCATCTTTAGATGGTGACAGTTGACGAGGAGGAGGAGCAGAAGATTTTGGAGCAGATGATCTTCCACGCTCAGTTGCTCTCTCTCTGAAACGTAAATCAACTTTCGTGCAGAGTGAGATTAGCTCATCTAACTTAGAAGGTAAGTCTCTGGTAGCTAACTCATCTTTAATACGCTCAGATAAGCCATGCCAGAATGCAGCATACAGGGCCTCGTCGTTCCATGCCAGTTCGGATGCCAGGATCTGGAACTGTATCAGATATTGTCCTACAGTACGTGACCCCTGGCGTAAACGGAGAATCTCGGATGAAGCTGAGGTTACCCGGCCTGGCTCGTCGAAGATGCGCCTGAATGTTGACACGAAGGCAGTGTAGGAAGATAGCAGGGTGTCGGACCTCTCCCATAACGGTGATGCCCAATCAAGGGCTGAGCCACTGAGAAGAGAAATAATGTAGGCAATTTTTGTACGGTCACTGGGAAAATTGCCAGGTTGTAGCTCAAACTGAATCTCACACTGGTTGAGAAATCCCCTGCAGAATCTTGGAGATCCGTCAAATTTTGCTGGCGTTGGAAGATGAAGACGTGGAGCAGAAATGGGTAAGGTGGGTGGGGTTATAGCTGGAGTCACTGTGGTTGACGCACCAGACGCGCCTGATCCACGGAGAGTTGTCTGAATCCCATCCAGCCGAGTAGAGAGATCCTGGAGACAGCGGATGATGTGGCCCTGTGCAGCCTCCTGATGTTCTAGTCGGGCTGCCAGTTCTTGCATCGGCCTGGCCGCTTGATCCTGGTCTCCGGCTGGATTCATTAGGTCAGTGCTTACTGTCACAACTGAGGGCCTGAGCTGACGGGAGGCAGCCTCAGTTGTAGGGGCTGAGATGTACCGGAACCTGGGAGGTTGTATCAGACCCCTGGACATGTAAGTAACATGAATAATAACTGCCCGAAGGCGTGACCACGACAACTTGGATAAAAGTCAATGATGTTTATTATGACAACTCCGCAACACAGCAGCAGTAAAAGAAAACATAAAAGTCAGCAAAGAATAAATACAGTTCCTGGGTACTACAGGATGGCAGGAGCCACAGGGCACTGGTAGTGTGAGATAGTTCTTATGATCTTCTAGATGGAAAGTCCTTACCAGGCCCGACTGTAGCAATGGAGATAACCCAGGATTGTGCCAGCTGGTGTTCCAGGAAAAGCTGGGTTGCTGAAGATAAAACAGCTGCTGTGGATACTGGCTGGAACCAGACTGTTGTTAGCACGGAGTGGATACTGGCTGGAACCAGTTAAATAATAAATGAACTTGGGAGCGATGAAATATGAACTGAAATGTAGAACTTGAGAGCGGAGAAATAATAATACCGGTGGAGAGTGGTAAAGTGTAGAAAGGACACCGGCCCTTTAAGGGAAGCTGTACTCTGCTGGAAGCTGAGCTGGAAGCAGGTAATGTTGTAGCTGGAAACAGATGAATCCACAATGGATTGGAGAGTCAGGCTACACCGCAGGTGGAATGCTGGTGCGGGTCTCTATGGTGGAAGTCTTGAGACAGGAGCTGGAACCTGGAAGACAATCACAGGAGAGAGACAAACAGGAACTAGGTTTGACAACCAAAGCACTGACGCCTTCCTTGCTCAGGCACAGTGTATTTATACCTGCAGCAAGGAAGGGATTGGCTAGGCAATTATGCAGATTATCAATACTGAGAACAGATTGGTGGAAATGATCAGCTGACAGAATCCAAGATGGCTGCGCCCATGCAGACACTTGGAGGGAAGTTTGGTTTGTAATCCATGTGGTAATGAAAACAGTAATGGCGGCGCGGCCACCGGAGACAGGAGGCGCCAGGCTGACAGATGCACATCCAACCACGCGGACACAGCGGAGGCCGCGGGCTGACGTAATCGCCACTCAGACACTCTGCATGCAGAAGTTCAGGGACGGCGGCGGAGGCCGCGGGAGACGCCATGCCAGGTGTAATATGGCGTTTACTGTGACAGCGTCCCAGAGTGACAGGAGAGGATACAGGAATGTACACATCAGGATAACAGATGGGATCCGGTCCTGGAGCGCTGAGCCAGCCTTAGGAGGCATCTGATGGGTAAGAAATGGCGTCCAGATACCCGGATCGTGACACTTTCATTGCTTTAATTAACTCTATATCCACTGAGCTGAGACCCTTCCTCCTCCTCTTCATATGCCAAAGTAGAATTAATTGAGCTTTCATCTTCCGATGAATCCTCATCTGAATCATGTGTAGCCTGTGAGTATGAAGATTTACTTACCACCTGCTTATCAGCTTGTTTCTTTTGAGAAGCTGCTGCTGGAAGTGGTACCATAGGTGGGGAGCTGCATGTAAGGGTTAATAGTGTAACCTATCCCTGGTACAGGAGTTGGAAGAATTATCCGTTTAGCTATACTGGATAAAGTCTGTGCAAACATAGGCCAGGGTGGATCCATCTGCACCTGAATCTGCCTTGTATTATTCATTATCCCCTGGTGAAAGCTAAAACAATTTGCACACAAACCATCCTGAACCAGATCCTGAGAGGATAACACAGCTTTGCAAGACAAACAAGATATGAGTGTTGGTGTTGCTGTGCTCTTCCTCACCTTTGCTGCTCGAGGACATGATAAATAATCAACACTTCCACAGTGTACTACACAATTTGTGACTGTAATCACTTTAAATTTCTTAAGGTGATATACAATCCGACCCTACCCATGCACCAGCATTGAGGATCGGAATAAACAAACTGACAGAAATATAGTAAAGTCAGCAATCACTCTAGCAGTCAGTCACATGTTATACATTAATATAATAAGCAATATGAGCACATCATCAACTACAACTACATTTTAAGTATGTAGGAGAACATATTACTGCATCATGTTTTAAACAGATCTAATGTATTCAGACGCATTGCGAAAGAAACAACAGTAAATGTATACAGACTCATATGCAATAGGCACTTATCTAACTATTCGTACTCAAGGGGTAGATAGAGACTTAGTGCTGTATAACCCGAACTCAGTAGAGATACAGGGAGACTCACCTCACTTCCAGCACCGATCAATACGTTAGCGAACTCTGAGTGGATCCAGATGCTACTAGTGTACACTGTCACTCCATGAACTTATAGTGAACACAGGCGCTCAGTTAACATGGACGCACCAGTCACACAGCCGCCTGTGCTGCGACTGGGTCCCCTACGTGTACAGCGACTGATACGGATGCGGGAAACAGTTCATGGCGGGATACTCAGAGGAAACTGGTCATGAACAGGGTGGAGGGGCGACCAGGAGAGCGTCTGACTCCCCACTACTGACATCAGCCCTAGGGATCTCAGCCTCATACTTATTCCTGGAGCCTCTAATCCCTAAGGCCTAGCGCTGGTGCACCCAAGGTGGCTGCCGCGTCAGCGATGTTTGGTGGTCTCCTCCCAAAACAGTGCGGCTGTGTCCGTATTCCCCTTCTAAGCGGAACCGATGCCTTACCTTCTCCCCGTGCTCCGGCCACAGCCTGGTAACGTCTGCCGGACCTGCTAGTATATCCGACACAGATGCCCGCCGAAACAGACACTGTACTCGTGGGTAAGCGTTGTCGCGACCCGGCGGAGAGTTGTTGGAACGACTCTTTCAAAGGTACGTGTAAGATGCTGTTTAGAAAGTTCACTCAAAAAAATAGTAAGACATTAAAAATAAAATAAGAAAGCTTTGGGCTGCTAAAAACCAGCAGCCCTCTGACCATGGTCCGGCTCCTGCCGCACCAAACAAAACACTTATTTGCCTGAACAAGGAGGCGGGGATATATGGACAGGCCCGTTGCATCCTGAGAGGCCGGAAAATCTTTGACTGATTGGTGCAAATCCGCTGTCACCTCCATCATATCCCATTGTTATCCTGTGGATAATCCTGTGGACCCTGCTGGAGAAATCTGAATGTTAAAATACAGGAAAAAAAGATTTATTTGTATCCATAAGTACAGATGTGTCATCACACATCTTGCCTCTCAATATGCCATGCAGCAGTCAGAGATGCCTGGCGTGAGGTTAAGAGCGATTAGGTATGATATCCCAGCTGATATAATGCTGGCGATCAGAATACCGGTGCTGACATCCCAATAGTGTAAATCCCAATGGTGGGAGGTAAAATTATTCCCCCTCTTCCTTAACCCGCCCTTTCCACAGCTTAACCCTAACCTCCTTCGGGTGGTGACTAAAACTAACCCTCCCTTTCCCACAGCCTAACCCTAACCTCCCCACCTGCGCAGCCTAACCTTAATCCCTCCCGGGTGAAGCCTAAACCTAACCTTCTCTTCCCCGCAACCCGCACACTTTACTTATTGTCGGGATGCCAGCTGTCTGGATTCTGGAATCGGCATTCTGATGGCTGTCAGGATTCCGGCTTCAGTATTCCGACTGCCAGATCCCGACAGCTGGCACATTGACCGCATCACGTTAAGGTGGTTCAAAAAGTAGATACGTTTTCGGGCAACGGTTGAAAGTTTAGAGGCAGAGAAAGTTTTGGAAGGGACTGAATTCCACACAGGGTTGCAGGCCAAAAAAATTAATGTAATGAGGAATGGTAGCAGGTGTTGACCGTGGATGACAGGCACAGATCTTGAGCAGAGCGGAAAGACTATATTGGGAGATATATTGAGACAATGAAATAGATGTATATTCGTGCACTTTTCATAATGGCTGTTATTAGTAGAACTATTTTATATTTGATTCTGTAAAATTGAATCAATATAGGCACTTGCAGAGTGGAGCAGCAGTAGAAGGACATTCTGCAAGAAAAATTAGACTTTCAAAATAGATTGTAGCAGTGAAAGCGTGATTAGAGGAAGAACCGTAAGAAGGATAATGCAATAGTCAGTGTGGGAACTTATGGGCCTGACTGAGTCGCACTCAGCAGGGTCTGTTGGCAGTCGTCTGTCTGCGAGTTGATGCAATAGGCATAAAAATTCCTTCCCTTCTGTACATTATTGCGACCGAATATGTGAGGACTGTCACCGCCCAGGAATGCCCCTCACTTTTCAGCCACCTATCTGATATTGTCTGAATGAATCACAACAGCCCCTTTGTGTGTGTACTGTATATGTTGTAGGGGTTTTCAGAACTTTTTGCAAATACACAGTTGCAAATAATCGCTCCGTTACGCGGACATCGCCCTTTCATTCGGCTCAGAATCAGGCCCTTTGAGTGCATATATTAACATTTTACACTATGTTATGTGTGATATATGCGTACTCTGGAAGCTAAGGATAGTTCTAGGTCTAATCCAAAATAGAATGTAAAGATGCTAACTCTAGATATGTGTCATAATATAGGACTCATATAGGATACTGTACTCGCATCTACTTAACAGCAAATAAATAATTTGAAATCTATTGCGTTCACGATCCTAGTCCAAATGCAAGGAAACTTAGTCAGGAAACTCAGTCTAATCCAAAAAATAATGTTCAGGCACTCGCTCTAAATACGAGGGTGTGCAATAGGTTCCTGGATGTGCGGTGCATAGGTACAGTAGACACAATCTGACTATATAGTTGTGAAGTATAATCTCTGACTAAGTACTTGTGAAACGTCAAAGCACAGTACACAGCACAGCACACCGAAGAGGTCAGGATGTTCACTTCCCTCACAAACTCGTTATGGAGCTACAAGACTATTCTGCAACAGAAGGAGAGTTTTGACCAACTGTGAGCTGCTTTTGGGGAGGAAGCACTGTCCTGAACCATTGTATTTGATTGGTTTGCAGAATTTCAGTGCAGAAGGCGATCCTTGGAAGACGAGGAGCGCTGCAACCGACCTGTTTCTGCCATCACGAGGACAAAGCTGTTGCCATGATGACCATAGTTGAGTTGGATGCCAGGTCGACCGTGGACTAGTTAGAGGAGATAGGCATCTCATCAGGATCCATCTGCTTCATACTGTACATCATGAAAACTTGACCTGAGCGAAGTTTCTGCACACTGAGTGCCCCATCAGCTGACTCGAGGAGCAGGAGGAGGCTCGGGTTACTTGGTGCTGCAACATGCTGGCCAGGTTTGATGGCGTTGGTCATCAGTGGTAATGAATTCTGGAACTAGAGTTTCGACTCTGAGACCAAACCACAGTCAGTCCAGTGGACCCCAGTAGGAAGATTAGCCTCCACAGAAGTTCCAACGTGAGCAGAGTGTGGCCAAGCAGATGGTGGCTGTTTTTTTTTTTTTGCAAAGACTGCTCATGTAGCTAACTTATCACTCATGCAGCAGTACACGGTCACTGGGACTTGTATGCCCACCAATGCCTGCTGCAAGTGCTAGAAGCCATTTCCGGGCGCCGTCCAAGAATTTGCGCTCATGGTGCCCTTTTCCATCATAACAGTGCACCTTCCTACAAGTGGTCGAATTTCTGTCCCCTGAACACATCCAGGAGCTTGGTCAGCTGCCGTACAGACCAGTCCTTGCCCCCTGTGACTTCTTTGTGTTCCCACAAGTCAAGCGGAAGATGAGTGGGATTCATTTTGAGATACTTGAAGCTGCAGTGGAGACCTTCATCCAGCATATAGAAGACATACCTGCTTTGGAATTGTCCAGCTGCTTCAACAAGTGGTTTGAGCACATGCAACTTTGCATAGACTCCTGTGGTTAATACTTTGAAAAAAGTATATGTTCACTGTTTGTTTGTAAATATAATACTTTTTGTGCAGCTGGAAACTTATTGCACATCCCTCATATGTGTCATAATTCAGGACTCATAGGATATTCACACCTACTAAACAGTAAAAAATAGGTTTGTATTTTTTTTTTGAGTCCTGTATTATTATTTTGCACTATATTGTATGTACAGTTTATTTGTGTAATACTGTATACTTTATATATTTTAATATATTTGGAATTTTACAACATTAGAATTGGGTATTTTAACACACCACCCAACTTTGGGGGTAATTCAGAGTTGATCGCAGCAGCAAATTTGTTAGCAGTTGGGCAAAACCATGGCCCTCATTCCAAATTGTTCGCTCGCTAGCTGCTTTTAGCAGCATTGCACACGCTAGGCCGCCGCCCTCTGGGAGTGTATCTTAGCTTAGCAGAATTGCGAACGAAAGATTAGCAGAATTGCTACTAAATAATTCTTTGCCGTTTCTGAGTAGCTCCAGACCTACTCCTAGATTGCGATCACCTCAGTCCCTTTAGTTCCTGGTTTGACGTCACAAACACGCCCTGCGTTCGGCCAGCCACTCCCCCGTTTCTCCAGACACTCCCGCGTTTTTCCGTGACACGCCTGCGTTTTTTTGCAAACGCCGGGAAAACGCTGAGTTGCCGTCCAGAAACGCCCCTTTCCTGTCAATCATTTAACGAACAGCAGTGCGACTGAAAAGCGCAGCAGAAGCCACAGCAAAACTGCTAAGTTTTGTGTTAAATAACTAAGCACATGCGCCCTGCGTGCCTTGCGCATGCGCAATTTGCAACAAATCGCAGCATAGCGAAAATTGGCAACAAGCGAACAACTCGGAGTGACCCCCTATGTGCACTGAAGGTGTGGCAGATATAACATGTGCAGAGAGAGCTAGATTTGGGTGGGTCATTTTGTTTCTGTGCAGGGTAAATACTGGCTGCTTTATTTTTACACTGCAATTTAAATTTCAGTTTGAACACACCCCACTCAAATCCAGCTCTCTCTGCACATGTTATATCTGCCCCCCCCCCCCCCCCCCCCCCTGCAGTGCACATGGTTTTGCCCAACTGCTAACAAATTTGCTGCTGCGATCAACTCTGAATTAGGCCCTTTGGCCCTCATTCCGAGTTGTTCGCTCGCAAGCTGCTTTTAGCAGCTTTACACACGCTAAGCCGCCGCCTACTGGGAGTGAATCTTAGCTTATCAAAATTGCGAACGAAAGATTAGCAAAATTGCGAATAGACACTTCTTGGCAGTTTCTGAGTAACTCCACACTTACTCGGCATCTGCGATCAGTTCAGTCAGTTTCGTTCCTGGTTTGACGTCACAAACACACCCAGCGTTCGCCCAGACACTCCTCCGTTTCTCCAGCCACTCCCGCGTTTTTCCCAGAAACTGTAGCGTTTTTTCGCACACACCCATAAAACGGCCAGTTTCCGCCCAGAAACACCCACTTCCTGTCAATCACATTACGATCACCAGAACGAAGAAAAAACCTTGTAATGCCGTGAGTAAAATACCTAACTGCATAGCAAATTTACTTGGCGCAGTCGCACTGCGGATATTGCGCATGCGCATTAGCGACTGATCGCTCCGTTGCGACAAAAAAATAACGAGCGAACAACTCAGAATGACCCCCTTTGTCAATTCAAAGATCACATCTTCACATTGAGTTTTAAGCATACTTGCTTACTCTCCCCATGATCCTTGCATGCCTCCAGTGTCCCCATCAGCATTAATTGGTTGTGTTTCAGATCAATAGAGATTAGGATGTCTTTTATTGGGTGATTAAGGGTGTGATTCAATTAAGTGAGAACCTTGCAGAATAAGACTGACATAGGATTTTGCAGGTGAGAAATGTTACATGTTTTTGCACATGTTTCATGTAAGAGCGAGCAACAACAGTAATACCTGTATGTTACTTGATGTAATACCCAGACGTGTGTGAAATCGTTTATTGAGCATGGCACCAGCAGGAGTTTAGGGTTATTTGAATCTGCCCCAAAGTGTTAACAAAAGAATTAACCATTTAAGTAAAGCCTTCAGTATGTCTATTGAGGTCAGGGAAGAAGTATTATTGTTACTGGGGAGTTCTGGAGATATAAATTAAAAATAAATAAATTGCAAGGTATATAATGACCCTGTTAATTTCAAAGGAATTCTAGCGTAGCTAAGGGAAACAATAATGAAATGCACCATTATTTCTAGTGCTTGATCATGCATAGGAGCATTGTTTTTTTCTCACTGCACTGGTTTTAAACTGATCTCGGGGGTCTGACCCCAGTGGAAACAATTTCCAAGACTGATCTCCTAAATCAAGATTATTATGGTTTACCTCTGACAAATCGGTTGTTTCAATGATTTTACAGGTTTTGGTGTTTAGGAAACCAACAATGAAAACATAAAAAATAGGGATTATCATTATGTCTGCAAATCCACCTTTAACAGATATTTCTCATTATCTGTAAAAATATCTGTAGGAGTAACAGTTTAGCATGCGTGACTGTGTATCCATTAATGCAGGGTGAGAGGGAATCATTCATCCTGCCTACGACAGCATTACAGCACTCTGATCTCGTATATCTCTGAGAATGTTTAAAATAACGTGTTGGGCTCATTATTATATAAATCACATTGTACTGTACTGTGCAGCAGCATTTACTCAGTGCCATACAAAGCCTTTCAGGCTCTACACTACATTAAGATCTATACCCACACCTTTCACAAATATACAGTGTAAAGTCATTTGTTCCAACTATTGTAGTTTAGTAACTTCTAATACCTGAAAACTAAGCCCAGTATTTGTTAATGTGATCCTAATAGGTGCAGGTGTTAATCTGTGGACAAATGTGGATGTTGTTTTATTTAGTTCTTAAAGGCCAACACATACCTCCCGGCATTCTCAAAGTCTGAATAAAAAGGAGAGGTGTGACAGTGACACACTGGGGGCGTGACTGCATAGTAGTGGGTGTGACCTCTCCCCTAGTGGGTATGCTTACCACTCGTGTAGTTCTTGTCTATCTCCGTCAAACCTACCTTTCTTCCTCGTAAAATATCCTTGACATGCCAGACACACCCTTGGCACCTGCTTTCACTGCTTATGGTAGCAGCTCACTATGGATATTACTCCACAATTTCCATGAATCAGATTGAACATGCCAACAGCTGAACCAGTCTCTTTAAGCCAGGACTGTCCCGCCAAAAGCAGGATGGTTGGGCGGGAACCGACAACAAGAAAACAAAATGATTGTGAGTTGTGCTGTAAAATGAGAAACAATTTGTTGGATGCAACACTTGCCTTCTGTGTTGGAATGTCCTGAAGAGTCCCACATTTAGGGGATTACTCTTGTGAGAGTAGGCCACCAACATTTCATTTCTTTAAAGTGCGCAGGGCCTTGATGACATAAGTTCCTTTATCAGGCCCTGGCTCCATTGTGTCAAGTTGCAATTTGCATTGCAGCACAGCAGCAGGTGGAGCCTAATAATGAAAAGCGCATTATAGTTACTTTTTTTTTACACATCTCCTTGATCCAAAGGTTTTGTGTTTCTCTTGGACAGCAGAAATTGGGATCATCTATATTATGAATTATTTGGCCTATTTCTCATCATTGAGCAATAGGCTCCATTAATTACAATACCTTATCACTGCAAATGTTGGCAATAGGCAGTACATTTTTGAAGCTATTTATAAAAAAATTCTTGTCGGGACAGCAGCTCCAATAAGAGGCTGTCTGTCCATAGACGGACCACACTTTCTACGAAATAGCTGTTTCTGGGTGGTAACCATGCAAACATATGGAACTGTTACAGATGTGTCCTCATACATCTTGCCTCAATACACCATGCAGCGTGAGATGCCTAGCGTGAGTGAGCCGCCAGGTCCTGTGCAACTCTGCTAGCGTGGGGCATCATTTTATACAGAAAACATGTGTCAGGGGGGGCGTGGCCTGGCTGTCCTGGAGGTTGGTCGTGCTTTCCCCAGCTCCTGTATACCCAATCCCTCTAATCTCATCTTCCCCCGACCACTACCAGGCCGCTCCAGATTTCTTACTGTGACCCCTTGTACCTGCCTGCAGCTGCTGTGGGGGACCCGCGGAGTCGGGGAGTGCTTTTAAGCACTCCTGCGGATTGCGGCCTCCCCCCGGCCTGAAGCCTGGGGCTCGAGTTTGGGGCCGGGCCGAGGTGACGAGCCGGGACCGGCGTACCACAGGGCTCCGCTACTCCTCTCCCATCCTCCCTGTGTCCCCCCTCTCCCACACCTGAAGACAGAGGACCACCTGACCGGAGGACATCCCCCGGAGGCCGCATTACGGACGGCGCTCGTTTCAGCGGAAGCCGCCGGGGCCCGGACTGCTGACCTTGCGACCGGGAGGACCCAGGATTGCGGTCAGACGGCGAGACCCTCGGGGTATGTACCACCCTCTGCACCCCCCGTCTTGCGACCCGATCCCGAGCACTGCGGAAGGTTGAGGCCTGCTTCCCGATCCTGAGCCGGGGCCTCGATTTTGACGACGGCCCGCCCGGGACCTCCAGACCCGACGCACCCGCCCAGGGAGCTCCCACGGGCACCTGGGGGATCCCTCCCTTCTCCTCCATACATACCTGCCTGCTGTCTCGCGTACCCTGGCGCTCCCAGACGCCGGAGACCCTCCTGAGGAGCTCCGGAATAGCCCTCCTTCATCCTCCAGCTCCCTGTCTCCTACATCAGCGGCGGCCATTTTGCGGGCCTCCAGGATCATAACCCTCTCTGCCTGTAACTATCTAAAGCTCTGGAGCACACACTGGGGCCCGCCCGAAGGCCGTCCCTATTGCTGACTGCAGACCTCTCCCCCCACTGGGGTCCGGCCGCGGTGCTACTCCGGTCACTGGCTGGTCCGTGCCCGGGGCTCGCCTCCACGGTCCCTGAACAGAGGAGATTCTACACAGGGCCCCCCCCTCCTGCGATCTCTGACTACCTGCCTCCTCTCCGGGGCCGGGTGCCCCCCCCTGCTTTCTTGGAGCTCCCCGGACCAGCCTCGTCTGCCGGGCTCGGTTGACCACATCGTAATGCCTCCTTAAAGCCCTCGCCTTACCTTCCCTGGTCCTGAGCCTCACTGCTGGAGCGCCACCTCCATCTCCCACCCTGCTACCCACCCCCTCCTCCATATTCTCACGATGACCAGGGGTAACAAAAAGTCCCAGGGGTCCGACCTCACACCATTCCTTACCAAAAAAAGCACCCCGGCCAAGACCAGGCCTGATAATCCCAGACCCCCCCAGGGTCCCTCCGAATCGGAGACTGAGGATGACGATCTCACACCCCTCACCCGCAAGGACTTTCTCTCCCTCCTTAGGGAGATGCGGGACATCAAGACCTCAGTCCAGGCTCTCCACTCCCTGAAATCCGATATTGCCGACATCGGCTCCAGAACCGATCAACTTGAACGAAGAGTGGAGTCGTTCCAACAAACGGTCGAGACCGACTTTCATCAACTCCGCCAAGATGTTGCCCACCTCCAGGAGGAGCATGAGGACCAGGACAATAGGACGAGGAGAAATAACCTGAGGATCCGGGGTGTCCCCGAGGAAGTCGAGGCGACCCATCTTGACCTCTACCTCAAACGCCTCTTCGCACACCTGTCGCCTGACACCCCTGAGGAACATCTCCTCCTGGACCGAGCGCATCGAGCCCTGCGGCCTCGCTCTCAGGACTCCTCCCAGCCCAGAGATGTTATTCTCTGACTACACTATTTCACTGCAAAGGAGGCCGTCATGAGGGAGGCCCGACGGCTGGGCTCTGTGACTTTTCAAAATACCCCTCTTCAGATTTTTCAGGACTTATCTCCGCTCACTCTAGCCAAACGCAGGGACTTCAAACCCATTACTTCCCTGCTCTCCCGTCATAATGTAAAATACCGCTGGGGTTTCCCTTTTCGTATCCTGGTGTGGCACCAAGGGAAGCTCCTCACGGCCAGAGACCAATCTGAGGCCCAAACGCTGCTCTCCAAGCTGGGCATCCCCGTCGCCGACCAGGATGCCCATACTCAACGCCAGCCACCTCGGACACAGCGAGACTCACCCTAGTCCCCTCGCTCTGAGTGGTTTACAGTACCGACCTCTGCGGCCTCCCAGGCTCCACCTCCGGTTCCCTGATGGACTTTCAGCTCTCTAATTTCATGTTTCCTATACCTAAATGGGGCGACCCTTCCTGGTCGCATTCCCCTATCAGGGGAGCTGTCCACTTTAGGTTCCCCGTATCCTGATCTCCCGACCCCTTAGTTACCCCACAATTGTTCAGTTGTTACCCCCTGTTTAAATGTTTGAATGTTTAAATGTTTAAATGTTACGCTGCTGATATGTTTAACATGCTGAAACCTGATTTATTGTCTTCCATCTACCCCCCCCCCTCTCTCTCCTTTGCCCCTTGGGGCTGGCGCTCCAGCTGTCTTCTCTTCCTGTCTTCTCTCCAGCCTTTCTCCCTCAGGTACCTCCAGGGGAGGTTTGCCGCCTGCCCTTTGCCGAGCGGCTTGCGATCCGTGATCCGGGCCCCATGCCGCGCCCCCACAGGGCCTTGAGCCCTCCTGCTGACCTAGGTGCCTTCCCGACACCTAGTACCCCTTCCCCTTGTCAGCACCACCGGTCCTGGCCTCTACTGCCAGACGACCAACCACCTTCCCCCCCTCCCGGTCTCCTTTCCCTCCCCCTCCCCCTCTGACCACACTCTCTCTTGCCTTATATCCCTCCTTTCTGTCTCCTTCTCTCCCCCCTCTACCTTCAGCCCTCTCCGCTCTTTCTAATCTGCCTTCCTCATTGTTACTTGCCCATGGGTCTCCGAGAAAACATGTGTCAGTTGCAATGCAATGGGACTACGATGCACGAAGAGACTGTGCTGATTAATTTGATATATTACACACACATATTGTGTGTGACTGAGTCTGTATACGGAGCAGAACAGATCTTGTATTGAAAAGCTACATTGTAGCACTTCTTATACAGATTCAAAGACTCAGTCACACACAGATATACAAGGTCATATCAACTTAATCAGCACAGGCTCCTTTTACATACTAGTTGCATGGCGTTGCTACAAGGGGTGTCTTCAGAGAGGAGGAGGTCCATGTGCAGTCTCCTTTAGGGCCCCCTCCTCTCTTACCGGCAGTGCTCTTGATTCTGGGCACTAGGGTCACTAGGCAACCCTAGTGCTGTCCTAAAGTCTAGTGCACATGCGCAGGTCTCCGGGAAAATGGCGTGGTGGCCATTTTAGCAGTGATTTCCTGACGGCGCATGCGCAAAACACTGAGACAATTTCCTCCACTACATTTTCCCAATGATTTCTAGAGCACTGCTGCTGCGAAACGGGACTCCAGAGGATAAGTGTTGAAACAAATGGGTGTAGGGTGTGCGGTGTGGGCCACACACTGCACCCATTAAAGATACTCCAGTGGTTGCTACTAAGATGCATTTTCTGCAAAAAGAAGAACAAAGATCACCTGATGTTAGAAGATTCTCACGCGACCTTGTGAGCCAAGAGGGACTGGTTGGTGTGACTGCAGTAGAGAAGTATGAGGACACGTCTGTATTTGTTAAAAGCAGTTTTAGGCCTGCCAAATGAGAGGATATCTGTTAATTATGGTAATGTGCAGCCTTTATATGTGAGGAAGACACAGGTAAAATGCTGGTTGTGGTTTCTTATAAACCACTTAGTAGAAAAAATTGTAAATTGTAACTAAATGAATATAAAAAATGGAAAGGACAGCAAATGAAAAATGTCTCCCTTATGGGTGGCGATAACTATCCAGATATAAATTGTTACAATGAAACTAGTGGTGCTGTAGAAGGAAGACAATTTACGTTTCTGGAGAGGAATCAACTACAGGGGATGTGCTGCTGGACTTGGTACATTTATTATTATGGTATGTATAGCTCCACCATATTATACAGGCCTCTTGAGACAATATTGATTTATTCACATCAGTATAATAGAATATAAAATATAATTTACAGGTGAGAGAGCATTTAGGGAATAGTGATCACAACACCTTAAATTTTGACCTTCCTTTCAATGAAGAAGTTTTTTTTAAAGAAACTAAAAAAACTCACAATTTTAGAAGGACAATCTAAGGGTGCGTACACACTAGACGATATTGTGTACGATGTGCCCGATTCGGACACATTGTCATCTAGTGTGTATGCACTATGTTGCTGATGATGCACGCTCCCACGCGTTGTCAGCAACATCCTTTGTGGTTCGAGATGCTATATCGCCAGCGAGGGCCATGCTGATGAATGCAGCATGGTCCCCACTTCCCCCAGCCGTCGTTCGTCGCAGCCGACATCGGCAAGTGTGTATGCATTTGCCGATGCCAGGTCCTGTCGCTGATGACGTTGCATCGTTTGTGATTTCGTCCTAGTGTGTACATAGCCTAACAGCCTAACCAGCTGTCAAAATACCAAGGCCTGGATCCCAAAACAGCTAAGAAGAATGGCGCCTGTAATACTGACACCCAGAATCCAGGTCATTCCACTCCCGGCGCGCAGGACCGAAAAGCTGCGCAATGGAGGTGATCTCTTTGTTTTAAGGTTGTGGAGGAAGAATTAGGGTTAGGCTGCGGGAATGGGGGGGATTAGGTTCAGGCTGCGGGGAGGGGGGGGGGTTAGGGGGGCATTGGGGGAAGGTAAGTATACTTACCTTCCCCCTGTCGGGGATTTTCATTGTTGGGATACCGCGGTTGGTACTCTGACTACCGCCATCCCAACCAAAATTGTAAAAAATATTGTAATTGATGTTTCAAGTATATAGCACAAGGCAGCAGAATTCTAGGACTAAAGAGCAGCTGATGTGGTTACGTATGCAAATCTTGGACTTAATAAAGGGGGAAAAAGAGTAATGGAATTGTTATAACTATAACAGGATGAAAATAAGTTTTATAGTATAATGTGTAAACAAGAAACCAGAGTAGGAAAGACTACAGCAGAAAAACAGATTGCAAAAATGTCTAGCCTAATCCCAAAAGATTTAAATTTACCATATTGAGCAACCGTATGATAAAGTATGAATTGTAGTAAATAAAGAGGAAGCTGTTTATTTTTTTATTTTGTTCTTTATTTTTTCTTTTCACTTCAGTTAAAGGTGATAGCACGACCAGCAAAAGAGCACAAATCTTTACCTGGATGCACATTTTAACTCACCCGTTACAATGCAGACTGGTTTGCCAAGGAGCAAAATTTCACTTTATACTTGTATTTACTCATAAATCTACTAACACAGAGGGATGTGCAACTATTCCTAAACAAAACTATGGGGTAGATTTACTAAAGCTTTTAAAAATGAAAAGCAGAGCTGTTATATAGCAACCAGATTTACAGTATGTTGTCAGTTCTCTACTACATTCTAGAAAATGATAGACAGAATCTGATTGGTTGCTATGGACAATGCCTCCACTTGTCCATTAAGCAGTTAGAGTAAATCTACCCCTATTATAGATCAAGCAACAGCCCAAAATGGCATTCACCCATGTGGATAATAAAGGACTTAAGTCCAGAAATTGGTCAACAACTTTTTTTTTCCACATCTTTTTTTTAATTTGAGGCATTGTAAATCAATTGCACAACAGTATTTAAGAAACATTGGAATTTCATGTCATCCTTTGTTCATCAAAGTACTGTACAATAAACAACATTACAACAGAAGTATGATGACTAATGTATGATCCATCTCAACAACTATTTCTTATATTAGAGGAATCTAAATAAACCAGTGGTGGTAGAAAGCAGATGTGGTTAGGGTTGGCCATCGATGGTTTGACGGCCATGATGAGTGTTCACCAATGGTGAACATCGGTAGAGCACCCTGGGCAGTTACGGATGGCTGCAATTAGGGATCAACTATGCACATACACAGAGAACGACTATCAATGACGCAACCGCCATCATTTCTAGCAGATGGTAGGTAGAAATCTAGCATTGATGCAACAGCTGTCAATGATCATCCCTAGACGTAGTGTGAAGGGATCAAAATCACAAGCAGGAAATGACAGAGGACTCACTTCCTCTGTGGGTATAATCTAAAAAAGATGCTGATGGATGAGATTCTGAAATATATTGTAGACAATAAGTTGATTCCACAATGTCAGCTTGATTTTATTAAAGACTGGCCAAGATTAACAAATAAGATTTGGTTTTAGGATGTGGGGAATGATCAATTTCAAATGCAACCTTTGCAAAAGCATTCCACAAAGCAGGATGTACACGGGTAGAGATCTGGTTCAAAAATTGAAGTAAGATTACGTTGTTTGTCCTGCATCTGAACGACACTAAATAGTGTTGCAATGTCAGCACTGACTTGTGAATGCCTCTCAGATGCAGCACAAATGATCTGTGTTCTAGACCCCGTGAAATCAGGGTTTTAACCAATTTTTGTCCAGAAGTCAATCACTTGATGTTGTTTACAAGCATTTGCAACCCACATTTCTCATGATGCAGGCAGCCAACCTATGAAATGCGTTAAAGGGACTATACATCTTGCTGTAATTAGTCCATTCATATGGGAGCTATGTGATCACTCTCATGTTTTTATTGTGCATTGAATAGATTAACAGGTTTTTTTTCTGCAAAATTCTGTAGAAGTACTTCATTACACAAAGAGAAGATTATTACTTTATCCACGTATCCCTTTCATATAGTACACCTGCACCCAAGAGAGTTACCTTATTTCAGTACAATTATATAGAAAGGTTAGAAAAACGAATTTTGTTTCATTTTGACAGAAACCCACCATATGTAACTTAATCAATATGTAATATTAATAATAATAATAATAATAATAATAAATTAATTTTTATTGAACAAGTCATATATTGTCAACAGCCCACAGTATCAATCAATAGCATCAGTGGTTGCTCATCAGATCTTAACATATCAGACCTACAGTTCACATTATAATATAATACTATAACATTACATAGTGCAGTATTTTAAAGGTAGAAGCTTGATCCAGATTAGTTCACACTAACAGCTATAGGGGCTGTTTTATCATCTTACACTGAATAGTAATAATTTGTGGATGGGGAGGAGGGGGGGGGGGGGGGGGACATACTGAACCAAGAACCATATAGAGGAAAAGGGGTAATTTGCATACTAAGGGGAACTTTAATATTAGGGTGATTAAGCTGCGGAATTCCTCATCACATGACAAACAGAATAAACAATGGATTTATAGCTATACTTATAGGATATTATGAAGGTAAGGGATCAGGTAATTCATTTTATTGCAATCTGTGGGGTCTAAAAAGAATTCCCCCTACCCCACACTTTGAGGCTATATTAGCAACTGTCATAGAGGGTGGGGGTGGCCGGGGGGAAGTCGTTTCTTGATAAGTGTAGTAAGAATTTATGAAGGGTTGAATTCAATAGGCCTGTGTCTTTTTTCTTTTTTATTCAATTCACACAGGTAAAATGCACCATATGCCGCTTCATTAAAACAGTACTTGAGAAGTACTTCACAAACGTTGGGGGTATTTATAACACAAAGGTTGGGAAATCCTGTTCTGTCATTGTAGACTCTGTACGCAAATAATAATAATTTAACCGTTATGTGTATTGTTGGTATTGTACAACGCAGTGAGTTTAACGTAGGTTTAGGATTATGATAATCTTAATGATCAAATGAGTGCAAAATATAACCATGTCCACATATACTGTACGTTTCGCAGAACGGTTGTGTGAAGCGAATAAAGGAGAAAGAGGCACTAACACATAAGGTTTTATTACCTCTCGCAGTGGTACGTACCTAATCAAATACTTGAAATACAGCTAGACTTAAACAGATTCTTTAGTACAGCCCATGGAAAAGTCTAAAGAAATAAAAAAGAACCTGAAGTAGTAAATTAAAGGCTTCATCATTAAGAATTGTGAGAAATGTTGCTTTCAGCTCTTAAGGACTTAAGAGGCAGATGAAGGCAGCTATTAGGTCTCTGACAAAGCAATTACAGACTAGACACATATGCTGTGGCTGACCTGACATTTGCTTCTGGATAGTTGTCATAGCAGCAGCAGCCTGTTCAGAACAGTTTGATGAAAGTGTTCATATGACCCACTAAATGAACACACTAACTTAATGCAACATATGTTAATAAGGTGCATGCATGCTGCCAAGTTATGTAGGCATATTCAGGATTTTTTTGTACAGTACATTTTTTTTTTTTAAATACTGTAAATGAATTATGCTACGTTAATGATTTACCCCTGGCCAGTTTGGAGTATCATTCATTCTTGTCGGTTACCTGGTAACAAGGGAATGCTGCCAGAGAACACTTATTCAAACACGATTTTGTTAACAAGCAAGAGGTTATACAGTTAAAGCCCCATGAGCATTGGCGCCCAGAGAGGAATTAATTACATGAAACATAAAATGAAGAATAATTGTAAATCAATCATCTGTTTAGATATTTATAATTAGTAGGTTAGGTGGCACATGTATTACTTCATGTTGATTGTAGACGGAGTCACTGTGCTCTAGCAAATATTTCTGATAGCTGTTATATCACAGACACAGGAGTGCAGTGATATAACTGCGTGTCTTGTTTTCCAGGGAGCATGGTTACGCAGTCCGATTGTTATGATGTCCACATGGGTAAAACTTCAACATCTAACATGTCGGCATCTGCAAGATGTCAACATGGAGAAAATGTTGATATTAGGTTTCAGTCGGCTTACCATACTATCCCTTTGAGCCAGGACAGTCATGAGCTACACAGGTTCTATGGTGGGCTTCATTCATGCCTATGTTTCAGCTGGTTTTAATCAGCCATAGAACCTGTGTAATTCATAAGTGTCCTGGTTCAAAGGGATAGTATGGTAAGCCTAGGTGTAAGCAGTATCATTCTGGGACAGATATATGGGGGATTTGTATTGATGGGACAGGTGTTTTTATACTTGCGGTTGGAGTTACAAGTGGTTTTTAACAAATTTTTAAAGGTGGTTTATAATGATACAAAAATTGACGTACGGGCATTATTCTAGAGCATTTCATTTACTGAAAAACACTTACTGTACTATCATTTTTTTTAGTGTGATTAAAAAATGTAAAAATTAGCCATTTGCCACTTTTTACCCTAATTACTTTGCTTTTGGCCACTAATACACTGCGCAACCACTTTTTATAATTAAATTGTGCAGTTGTGACAGATATTACACAGATTTTTCCATGGCTAACTGAATATGCCCCCGAGTGTATAATGCTTTAGGGATCTATTCAATTGATGTCAGATCCTTTCCGACAGAAAGGATCCGACATTTCAGTATTCAATTTGCGGCCAAATCCAACAGGTTTTGGCCGTTCCCAACAATGCCAATCAGACTTTTTTTTAAAGTCGAATTGACATTGTCTGAAACGGGGTTAAAACCTGTCGGATTTGGCCACTAATCGGACAAAACACGTGGATCCGCGGCTAATCCGCCATTAAACGTGTTTTCCGAGAAGTTGGAATTTCTGACTTGTCGGAAAAATGGCAGTTTAATTGAATAGGTTGAATCTGGATTCGACCTTAAATTGTCAGAAACTGCCGTTTTACCAACAAGTCAGGAATTCAGACTTGAATTAAATAGACCCCCCTCTTCTGCATTTCAGATACATTTCTTATAATCTCTTCTCATTTTCTGAGATTTCTATATTTATTTTTTGTAACAAAAATATTTACAATGCTAAAGAATGTATTGTGTAATGCTGCTCAGGGAACATGAAATTATGCCATTCTCGTACAGTGCATCCGGAAAGTATTCACAGCGTATCACTTTTTCCACATTTTGTTATGTTACAGCCTCAAAATTTAGGTGCATCCTGTTTCCACTGATCATCCTTGAGATGTTCCTATAGCTGTGGTAAATTCCGTTGATTTGACATAATTTGGAAAGGCACACACCTGTCTATATAAGGCCCCACACTTGACAGTGCATGTCTGAGCATAGGCGTGCGCAGGACATTTTATTAGGGGGTGCACGATTAGAAGGACGTGTTTAGCACCGCCTATTGGGCATGTCTAACACCACTTATCAGGCTTGTCTACCACCACATATTGAAACTCAATGCAAACTAAATAATATAGAGAATTGATGCACAGATAGATAGATATATATAGATAGATCGATAGCTAGATAGATAAAATCTGTTTAATATATGTTCAATTTGTATATTGTATTACCATAGGTTATATCCTAATCTCTCGAAATATATTTTGATATTGAATTTGAACTTGTCCTCCTCCAAGAGGAACGCTGTATTCTGTGGCGTTGGCACATGATGAGGAGAGAGAGAGTGTGTGTGGGAGCATGAGCGGCCATGCACGCAGCATGACATCATCACGACACATCCCACAGGTTAGAGGAACTGGGAGTAGGATTACGTCAGTGATGCTGCACCATAAAAATGAATAACAGCCAGACTGAGCGGAGGTGGTGGCGGACGCAATGGGCGGGAGGACAGAAATGAGCACACTCGTCGATCACTGATACTGCAGCAGCAGGTGTGTGTGAGGGGGTTACAGACATTAGGGGGTGCCTGTGCGCACCAGGCACCCCCCCTGCGCACGCCTATGTGTCTGAGCACAAATCAAGCATGAAGTCAAAGGAATTGTCTGTAGACCTCCGAGACAGGATTGTCTCGAGGCACAAATCTAGGGAAGGGTACAGAAAAATATCTGCTGCTTTGAAGATCCCAATGAGCACTGTGACCTCCATCATCCATAAATTGAAGAAGTTCGGAACAACCAGGGCTCTTCCTAGAGCTGGCCATCTAAACTGAGCGATTGGAGGAGAATTGCCCTAGTCAGGGAGTTGACCAAGAACCCGATGGTCACTCTGTCAGAGCTACAGCATTCCTCTGTGGAGAGAGGAGAACCTTCCAAAAGGACAACTATATCTTCAGCAATCCACCATTCAGGCCTGTATGGTAGAGTGACCAGACGGAAACCACTCCTTAGTAAAAAGCACATGGCAGCCGACCTGGAGTTTGCCAAAATACATCTGAAGGACTCTCAGACCATGAGAAACAAAATTCTCTGGTCTTATGAGACAAAGATTGAACTCTTTGGCGTGAATGCCAGGCGTCATGTTTGGAGGAAACCAGGCACCGCTCATCACCAGGCCAATACTATCCCTACAATGAAGCATGGTGGTGGCAGCATCATGCTGTGGGGATGTTTTTCAGCGGCAGGAACTGGGAGACTAGTCAGGATAGAGGGAAAGATGAATGCAGCAATGTACAGAGACATCCTGGATGAAAACCTGCTTCAGAGCGCTCTTGACCTCAGACTGGGGCGACGGTTCATCTTTCAGCAGGACAACGACCTTAAGCACACAGCCAAGATTTCAAAGGAGTGGCTTCAGGACAACTCTGTGAATGTCCTTGAGTGGCCCAGCCAGAGCCCAGACTTGAATCTTATTGAACATCTCTGGAGAGATCTGAAAATGGCTGTGCACCGACGCTTCCCATCCAACCTGATGGAGCTTGAGAGGTGCTGCAAAGAGGATTGGGCGAAACTGTCCAAAGATAGGTGTGCCAATCTTGTGGCATCATATTCAAAAAGACTTGAGGCAGTAATTGCTGCCAAAGGTGCATCAACAAAGGCTGTGAATACTTATGTACACGTGATTTCTTAGTTTTATATTTTTAATAAATTTGCAAAAATCTTTAAAAAAAACTTTTAAAAACAGTTTTTTCACATTGTCATTATGGGATATTGTGTGTAGAATTTTGAGGAGATAAAATAATTTATTCAATTTTGTAATAAGGCTGTAACATAACAAAATGTGGAAAAAGTGAAGCGCTGTGAATACTTTCCGGATGCACTATAGGTCACAAATAGACACTATCTAACATGATGCCCGAATCAGGAGCAAAGGGTCTCATAAAACTAATAGAAAATGTTGGCAGCTGTGGTGTAACGATCCCTGGGCCTGACTCCCATCCCCTGAGATGTGCGCATATGCTGTGGCAGCTGTGACTCTGTGTGGACACATGCAAACGTCACAGCCACTGGTATTTGTATTGAGGCACCCACTGGTGTCGTCTCTGATCCGCCGCATACATACAAAGGCGCAACCATTGCATGCACATCGGTCAACCTTCTAAATAACCCTAGGGTACAATTGCTTGTCCCTGCCAGTAAGATGCCAGAGCCATTGTAGCTGCTCATGGAATCGCAGTCGTAAGCTGTGACACACCCACGGCATGCCTGCATTTCAGTCGCCATTCCCCTGTTACCTCCCACAAATTATTGTCACTCACTTTGCAAATAAATTCTCATTGCGACCGTCATCACAGGACCATTAAGGTACATGTGCAGGTTTTTCCAATACAAGTTCTGTTCTGCTTCGTATACAGTCTCAGTCTCACAATATACAAGTGTATATCACATTGATCAGCACCGTCTTCTGGTGTGTCGCATCGTTCTGCAACTAAGATGCCTTTCAGCTAAAAAAGATGCCCGACGCTAGCAGAGTTGCATGGGACCTGGCACCAGGAATCTCACCCTGCATGGTGTATTCAGGCTAGGGAGGGAATTCAATTGAAGGCAAAGGGTGCAATTTTGCTGTTGCCACAGCATTTAAATGCCAGCAGCGGCAGCCTGACTTGCACCCTTTGCCCGGCTAGTTCACACCCCAACTCGCTCAAAAGCACTCATCAAAGCGAACACTTTTGAGCGAGATCCCGCTGCCGTAAAATGTGGCTGATGCCACACTTATTTGACAGGGCAAATCCATTCGTCCTCAATTGAACTCCCCCCTAGATGTATGAGGACACATCTGTACTGACAACACATTTTTTTATTTCCCAGTTTATATAGTGTGTGGTTAGTTGGAGATATTGATCCACAATATGGAGAGTACGGTCTCACTTGGCCATTATTTACCCAATTTGGTCATTTAAAAAATAAAATAAAATAAATATATATACGTATATATATTATTTTACAGCACTAGAGACTGAAAAAAAATTTTGCCTACATTTTGGAATTTTGCACTACTTTTGTAGGTATAACTGTACCACCAAATACTATAAAGTTCACTGTGCTCTGAACCATGTTAAAGGAGAAAAAAAATAAAACGAAACTACAGATGTGTCCTCATACATCTTGCCTCAGTACACAACGCAGTGGGAGATACCTGGTGTGAGTGAGCTGACAGGTCTCGTGCAACTCCGTTAGCATTGAGGGTATTATTTTTTAAATGCGTCTTATTTGCTTTGCTATGAGAAATTGAATAGGACGCACAAGCAGACTCTGCTGATTAAAATTATATGTGGCATGCCTATATTTTGTGTGCGTCTGCGGCTATGTTACTAGGAAAACTCTAGCTTACGATTTGGTATGCAGATATAGCCACAGTTTTACACAGAATATAGGCATGCCACATATCATTTTAATCAGCATAAGCTGCTTGTGTGTCTTATTTGCACACCAATGCGAATAAGATGCATTTAATGGGAAAAGTTGCATGAAAGGACGCTCTGCGCTACCAAGTTACGCCATGGCATGGCGTGACTTGAAGGGCTATTTAATGTACCAGGGGGCTAGATGTAAGTGAGCACAGCTGTAGTACTTATGAACTCAAAAGGCAGAATAACAAGTACTGTACCTGAAGTTTAATGATAATTCGCTGCCATAAAAAGCGGAAGCATTGTGTTGATAAAAATAGGTCTATAGGTTGGTGGTGAAACGTGCACTTTGTTGTATACTGTACATATTCTAATTGCCCTCCATGTCCTTTGCATTTGTAAATTGATGCTTATCTTTGATTTTTGCCTCATCACTTTGCCGAAGTCTAGATATTTATAAACCATGCCATTTATTTTTCCCAATCTATCACGTTTTAATGCCTACAATATGAAAAATTGCAAAGATGTACAGTATTTTCTCTCCCTTTCATGACAAACACACCCAATGGGGTATATGCAATTGCGGTCGAATTCCCGAAATTGTCGAATTTCGGGAATTTTTCGCCCCAAAAAAAAAAATCGTCAATGCAATTCAGTGCTTTCCGTCCAAAAAACAGACTTTCAAAATTCGACTTTTTGAAATTCGACTTTTGTCAAATTCGACTTTTCTGCAATGATACAAGTGCTGCAATTCGACCAAAGTGTATTCAATTGAAGTTTGGAAATTCGACAACAGTGCTTTTAGACAGTAAATTCGACATTTTCAATCCGCCACACTTTGGTGGGTGAAACTAATAAAAAAAAAAAAATATATGTTTTTTTGTGTGTTTTTTTTATTGATAATAGCATATCTATTTATATTAGAAGGGATTAGGTACTTGGTTTGTCTTTTTTTGAGGCACAAGTATTATTTATATATTTTTTAAAATAATTTTTATTTTATTTTATTTTATTTTTAGATGGAATGGTAAAATTCAGAAAAAAAATGGCGTGGGGTCCCCCCTCCAAAGCATAACCAGCCTCGGGCTCTTCGAGCTGGTCCTGGTTCTAAAAATGCGGGGGGAAAATTGACAGGGGATCCCCCGTATTTTTAAAACCAGCACCGGGCTCTGCGCCTGGTGCTGGTGCAAAAAATACGGGGGACAAAAAGAGTAGGGGTCCCCCGTATTTTTTACACCAGCAGCGGGCTCCACTAGCTGGACAGATAATGCCACAGCCGGGGGTCAATTTTATACAGTGCCTTGCGGCTGTGGCATTAAATATCCAACTAGTCACCCCTGGCCGGGGTACCCTGGGGGAGTGGGGACCCCTTCAATCAAGGGGTCCCCCCCCCAGCCACCCAAGGGCCAGGGGTGAAGCCCGAGGCTGTCCCCCCCATCCAAGGGCTGCGGATGGGAGGCTGATAGCCTTGAGTAAAATGACAGAATATTGTTTTTTCCAATAGTACTACAAGTCCCAGCAAGCCTCCCCCGCAAGCTGGTACTTGGAGAACCACAAGTACCAGCATGCGGAGGAAAACCGGGCCCGCTGGTACCTGTAGTATTACTGGGGGAAAAATACCCAAATAAAAACAGGAGACACACACCGTGACAAGTACAACTTTATTACACACTGCCGACACACACATACTTACCTATGTTGACACAAAGCAGTCGGTCCTCTTCTCCAAGTAGAATCCACGGGTACCTGAAAATTAAAGATAATTATACTCACCTGATCCATGGTCCAGAGATAAATCCACGTACTTGTCAAAAAAAGAAAACGAACACCCGACCAGCGAACTGAAAGGGGTCCCATGTTGACACATGGGACCCCTTTCCCCGAATGCAGAGAGACCCCCCCCCCGTGACTGCTGTCACTGAAAGGTCTCGTAAGCCAATCAGCGAGCGCAACGTCCTTGCACTCTGCTGATTGGCTCTGTGCGCGTCTGAGCTGTCAGCGCATCGCACAGCTGCCTCTATTATATTCAATGGTGGGAACTTTGCGGTTAGCGGTGGGGTCACCCGCCGGTCAGCGGCTGACCGCGGGTAACCCCACCGCTGACGGCAAAGTTCCCACCATTGAAAGTAATGGAGGCAGCTGTGCGCGCACAGCCAATCAGGTGAGCGCCACGGAGTAGCGCTTCCTGATTGGCTGAAGGGACCTCAGTGACAGGAGTCACGTGATGTCCCGGCATTCGGGGAAAGGGGTCTCATGTGTCAACATGGGACCCCTTTCAGTCCGGTGGTTCGGGTGTTCGTGTTTTTTTTTTTGCCAAGTACGAGGATTATCTCTGGACGTGGATTTATCTCTGGACACTGGCAGGTGAGTATAATTTTTTTCACAGGTACCCTCGGATCGTCGGAGACTGTGGCAGTCGGCGTGTCAACATAGGTAAGTATGTATGTGTGTCGGCAGTGTGTAATAAAGTTGTACTTGTCACGGTGTGTGTCTCCTGTTTTTATTTGGGTATTTTTTTTCCAGTAGTACTACAGGTACCAGCGGGCCCGTTTTTCTCCCGCATGCTGGTACTTGTGGTTCTCCAAGTACCAGCTTGCGGGGGAGGCTTGCTGGGACTTGTAGTACTATTGGAAAAAAACAATATTCTGTCATTTTACTCAAGGCTATCAGCCTCCCATCCGCAGCCCTTGGATGGGGGGGACAGCCTCGGGCTTCACCCCTGGCCCTTGGGTGGCTGGGGGGGGGGACCCCTTGATTGAAGGGGTCCCCACTCCCCCAGGGTACCCCGGCCAGGGGTGACTAGTTGGATATTTAATGCCACGGCCGCAAGGCACTGTATAAAAGTGACCCCCGGCTGTGGCATTATCTGTCCAGCTAGTGGAGCCCGATGCTGGTGTAAAAAATACGGGGACCCCTACTCTTTTTGTCCCCCGTATTTTTTGCACCAGCACCAGGCGCAGAGCCCGGTGCTGGTTTTAAAAATACGGGGGATCCCCTGTCAATTTTTTCCCCGCTTTTTTAGAACCAGGACCAGTTCGAAGAGCCCGAGGCTGGTTATGCTTTGGAGGGGGGACCCCACGCCATTTTTTCCCCGGTTTTCCCCGGTTTTTTAAATCGCGGCAAAATCCGGCAAATCGGACGTTTTTCGCCCGCGGGACTGTCGAATCCGTTTTTAATTGAATATGGTGAATTCCGGAAGCCACCTGCCGGAATTCACCTGTCGAATTGTGTCGAATTAAAAAACAGCGATAATTTGCCGCGATTCGCCGCTAATTGCATATACCCCACAATCTAAAGTCCTAAAAGTTATTTTACTCAGTTTATTATATTTTTTCATGGGAAATGACAACATAAAAGCAGTTGATTGACCATGCTCTCAAATGCTGCACAAATTGCCAACATACAGGATGCTGCGTTCCGCTGTATCCTTTGTACACTGCACATATTCCAAACATAGTTCTTTATCTTCAACAGACTAATACATTTTCTTTCACCCATTTATAAAACGATGACTGCTAAGTACTATAAACAGCTCTCCCCGTCTTCCTTCCAGAGTCTCTCTATGTAACTGACCTTGTCTATAGAAAATCTCAGCACTCAACAATATACATAGGTTCCTTCTCTAACGGAAGGGCGGGTGTGGAGTATACAGTGTCAGTCTTCTATCTAAGATTTGTCTGCAGCTCTTAACCTTGAGCCATATAAGTTTAAATAGTGCTGCACTTATTACATGAATGAAAGATTTTACCGGTAATTAAAATACTGGACTGTAATTCTAAGTCTGTATACATGAAAGACATTGGTGGATAACAAAAAGGAATGCGTCACGCTCCTTTCTCCGTGCTTACGCTGGGACTGATGCGGAGATGACCGTTTGTCCATTTGCAGAGCACATCTTGTGTTTTTACACCGTGCACTCAGCTGAGCATGTACAGGTCCAGGCGATGTTGTACGCTTTTCAGTTGCGTCTGCACTTGGCATCTGAAGGGACTTAACTGGGATGTAATAGGGCTTTCTCAAGTGGGCAGTACCCAGTGAGGGGGTGCTGACAGAATTGCGGACTATGCGTAGTTAGACTAGTTTCCAGTTGTATCTTTTGCAAAGTGCTATTGCTCGTTTCTAATGATGACTAGTAGCAACAAAGTGTTCACATAGCCAAATAATACGCCCACGTCAGTCACTGCACATGCTGTCATGAAGAGGGGGCTGGGCCACTGCTGGGACCAGGAAACTGAGCTCCAAATGCTTCCTAATGACATGCAAGGTGGCTTCTCGGCAGATCTGCAGGATGCTGTAAACCAATACAGTTGCCCCAGACCAGCCCCCTTGACCTTGTGCCCTGGGTGGCGGCACTTCTCAAACATCCCCAGATAGGGCAGGCATATTGCAAGTTATGTACAACAGTACATTCAGGTGAATATACACATTTCTTCCATGCACACAATTTGGGAAGAATATACGTCCAATTTCAGTCCAACTCAGGATGCTTGCCTCATGAATTGTGCAGTGTAGGGAAAAAGTGCTTCCCCCAAGGGTTTGGAAACAGAACATGCAATTTTCATATATCCTTAATACTGTTAATATACTGTACAGGGAGGGATTTTACTAACATTGTTCACTAAATCCACAGTATCCATATACAGCGAATCTCTTATTTGTCTGCAAATATTAGAACTCCCTTAATACATAAAGTAAAAACCTGTTATATGTAAAAATAAATGTTGCATTAATACGCTGATACATGTTGACACATTGTCTTGCAGGATGAACCAGCACTACCCGACAAACCATGCAAGCAAGAAACTGCACAGGTCACTTACTCCACGTCCGCTGTATCCAGCACACAAGAAGTGCTATACATCAATGGGAATGGGACTTACAGTTACCATAGTTACCGGGGGCTAGGAGGAGGCTTACTCAATCTCTCCGATACTTCTAACAGTGGTGAGTGTCACTGCATTTCCTCTTTCAGCTAGTTTAATTAAAGTCTACAATTAAAACACAATTGTCTATTATATTAATCTATCAGAATAAAACAATGTAGAACACATCATCGAGTTAATCCGAAACTTGTTTATATTGATTCATTTATTCAGATATAGATTTAGTAGAGATTGACAAAATGCAAGTTGCTTTATTCAGTAACTACTAAGTAAGTTCTTCATTCTATATATGGAGAGCTTATCAGAGTTGAACATATGTGAGAGAAGGATTTTATGATGGGGAGGCTCTACAGCCAGTATCACAGTGATGGACAAGGCACTACGCCTAGCTCCACCTAGAATGACTGATAACAGTGGCTAGAAGTAAAGGGTATGGCAACTATTGTCAATCTCACATGATATTTTTTCATATTTTAGTTTAGCTGTATCAGCCAATATTCAGGAAATGTATAGTTACACTAGTGACGTTTATGGAATATGATTTACAAAATGCACAATTCATTAAGAGGAAACACTTTGTTAAGTCTACTTTTATAAAGTTATATTTGTATGCGACCTCTGGGCTGTGGTATGTGGCATGGGAATGGTAGGTTCACTTACTTTCGACATCTTCAGTGCCTCCACCTAGGTCGTCTTTGGATGGTCTCGCAACCGGAGGTGGACGTGTGCTTCACCCTTCAGGCGTTGACCCGGTTGACCCCCTGCCTGCCTCACCTGCGACACCAAGTAACAATACAAATGGTAAGGGGGGAAAAATAAAATGGTGCATTAATTTGTATTATTAAAAGTGGGGTGGGAGTAAGGGAAATAGTTGCAGGGTAAACTTGGTGCTATAAGAGCAATAGATAAACAGGATTGGCTTAATAACTCTGCATGTGTAGACGTATACTGTATGTTGCAAATAACAAGTTGTAAACGTTGATGTAGTTCTGTTTCTCTAGTTGCGGCCAGGCCCTACCTGACACACAGTTACAGCTAGCAGTAACATGGCCAGCATGTGAATCCAGGCTTAGTTAACATCAAGTATCACTCCCACGGTCATTACAGCAACATTAAGACCGAGCTGGTGCACATATGTTCTACATCACTGTTGGCTGGGATGGACACTTCTTCACCCGCACTTCTTTCAGGCTTATATCATTGCTATGGTAGCAATCTCTACCACTCTGTATGCTGCAGACTTTGGGGTGTCTCATGAGGAGCAATCGTCTTATAACCAGGACCAGTGCTCAGAAACACTCTCCACTGTATGCTTCACTGTATCACTTGCAGTGACTGGGCTTTGTAGTGCTGCAGACAGTGCTCTCACATGCAGTCAAAAGAAGGGTTAGACGGCAGCCCCAATGGGTTTCTATTTGATCCATCCTTTCAATCAGTTTTTGCAAATCAGTGTAGTTTCCCCAACCACCAGTCACTAGCAAGTGCCCGGGACTGCCCAGTGACATGCCTGACATCCATTGGCATCATGGGTGTATTGGAAGCAGATGGTGTTACTAATACAGTATAAAAAGTTTAGATCCAAAGAGTCATTCCCCTAATAACAAGATACTAGTACCAACTGTTCCCTTTACATTAGTAGGTCAGCTTATATAAAAGTATATCTAATGACTCTTTAATGTAAGATTGCTTGCACTTATATCATGGCGACATTTTGATTGTGTGTATTTTGATATGTTCAAATTGTGGACATGCAGAATATAGACATGGTCACAATGTTGACATTGATAATATCTGTCTGTATTTTCCATGTTAATATTTTGATTGGGTCAAAATGTCATGTCTGTATTATGACTCATGTACAATATACAAGTGTTGCATATCAAATAAATCACCAAAGTCTCCTGGTGCTTCATATGCACATCTCATTACAACTAAGATACATTTTCATCAAAAGATGCTTGACGTTAGCAGAGTTGTACAGGACCTGGTGGCTCACTCACGCCAGACATCTCATGCTGCATGGTGTATTGATGTCAGATGTATGAGGACACATCTTTATAGCAGAGTTAGCTTCTCCAGCAGCTGAATGAGTACAGTGGCACCATATGTAGCTTATCCAGCAGCTGAATGAGTACAGTGGCACCATATGTAGCTTCTCCAGCAGCTGAATGAGTACAGTGCCACAATATGTAGTTTCTCCAGCAGCTGAATGAGTACAGTGCCACCATATGTAGCTTCTACAGCAGCTGAATGAGTACAGTGCACCATATATACCTTCGCCAGCAGCTGAATGAGTACAGTGCCACCATATGTAACTTCTCCAGCTGCTGAATGAGTACAGCGCCACCATATGTACCTTCTCCAGCAGCTGAATGAGTACAGTGCCACCATATGTAGCTTATCCAGCAGCTTAATGTGTACAGTGCCACCATATGTACCTTCTCCAGCAGCTGAATGAGTACAGCGCCACCATATGTAACTTCTCCAGCAGCTGAATGAGTACAGTGCCACCATATGTACCTTCTCCAGCAGCTGAATGAGTACAGTACCACCATATGTAACTTCTCCAGCAGCTGAATGAGTACAGTAGCACCATATGTAGTTTCTCCAGCAGCTGAATGAGTACAGTACCACCATATGTAGTTTCTCCAGCAGCTTAATGAGTACAGTGGCACCATATGTAGCTTATCCAGCAGCTTAATGAGTACAGTAGCACCATATGTAACTTCTCCAGCAGCTGAATAAATACAGTGCCACCATATGTACCTTCTCCAGCAGCTGAATGAGTACAGTGCCACCATATGTAGCTTCTCCAGCAGCTTAATGAGTACAGTGGCACCATATGTAGCTTCTCCAGCAGCTTAATGAGTACAGTGCCACCATATGTAGCTTCTCCAGCAGCTTAATGAGTACAGTGGCACCATATGTAGCTTCTCCAGCTGATGAATGAGTACAGTGCCACCATACGTAGCTTCTCCAGCAGCTGAATGAGTACAGTGCCACCATACGTAGCTTCCCCAGCAACTGAATGAGTACAGTGCCACCATATGTAGCTTCTCCAGCTGCTGAATAAATACAGTGCCACTATATGTAGCTTCTCCAGCAGCTGAATGAGTACAGTGGCACCATATGTAGCTACTCCAGCAGCTGAATGAGTACAGTAGCACCATATGTAGCTTCTCCAGCTGCTGGCTGAGTACAGTAGCACCATATGTAGCTTCTCCAGCAGCTGAATAAGTACAGTAGCACCATATGTAGCTTCTCCAGCAGCTGAATAAGTACAGTGCCACCATATGCAGCTTCTCCAGCTGCTGAATGAGTACAGTGGCACCATATGTAGCTTCTCCAGCTGCTGAATGAGTACAGTAGCACCATATGTAGCTTCTCCAGCAGCTGAATAAGTACAGTAGCACCATATGTAGCTTCTCCAGCAGCTGAATAAGTACAGTGCCACCATATGCAGCTTCTCCAGCAGCTGAATGCGTACAGTGCCACCATATGTAGCTTCTCCAGCAGCTGAATGAGTATAGTGCCACCATATGTAGCTTCTCCAGCAGCTGAATAAGTACTGTGCCACCATATGTAACTTCTACAGCTGCTGAATAAATACAGTGGCACCATATGTAACTTCTCCAGCTGCTGAATGCGTACAGTGCCACCATATGTAGCTTCTCCAGCAGCTGAATGAGTATAGTGCCACCATATATAGCTTCTCCAGCAGCTGAATGAGTATAGTGCCACCATATGTAGGTACTCCAGCAGCTGAATGAGTACAGCGGCACCATATGTAGCTTCTCCAGCAGCTGAATGCGTACAGTGCTACCATATGTAGCTTCTCCAGCAGCTGAATGAGTATAGTGCCAACATATGTAGCTTCTCCAGCAGCTGAATAAGTACTGTGCCACCATATGTAACTTCTACAGCTGCTGAATAAGTACAGTGCCACCATATGTAGCTTCTCCAGCAGCTGAATGTGTACAGTACCACCGTAGTTAGGTTCTCCAGCAGCTGAATGAGTATAGTGCCACCATATGTATGTACTCCAGCAGCTGAATGCGTACAGTGCCACCATATGTAGCTTCTCCAGCAGCTGAATGAATATAGTGCCACCATATTTAGCTATTCCAGCAGCTGAATGAGTACAGTAGCACCAAATGTAGCTTTTCCAGCAGCTGAATGAGTACAGTGCCACCATATGTAGCTTCTCCAGCAGCTGAATGAGTATAGTGCCACCATATGTAGCTTCTCCAGCAGCTGAATGAGTACAGTGCCACCATATGTAACTTCTACAGCTGCTGAATAAATACAGTGGCACCATATGTAACTTCTCCAGCTGCTGAATGCGTACAGTGCCACCATATGTAGCTTCTCCAGCAGCTGAATGAGTATAGTGCCACCATATATAGCTTCTCCAGCAGCTGAATGAGTATAGTGCCACCATATGTAGGTACTCCAGCAGCTGAATGAGTACAGCGGCACCATATGTAGCTTCTCCAGCAGCTGAATGCGTACAGTGCTACCATATGTAGCTTCTCCAGCAGCTGAATGAGTATAGTGCCAACATATGTAGCTTCTCCAGCAGCTGAATAAGTACTGTGCCACCATATGTAACTTCTACAGCTGCTGAATAAGTACAGTGCCACCATATGTAGCTTCTCCAGCAGCTGAATGTGTACAGTACCACCGTAGTTAGGTTCTCCAGCAGCTGAATGAGTATAGTGCCACCATATGTATGTACTCCAGCAGCTGAATGCGTACAGTGCCACCATATGTAGCTTCTCCAGCAGCTGAATGAATATAGTGCCACCATATTTAGCTATTCCAGCAGCTGAATGAGTACAGTAGCACCAAATGTAGCTTTTCCAGCAGCTGAATGAGTACAGTGCCACCATATGTAGCTTCTCCAGCAGCTGAATGAGTATAGTGCCACCATATGTAGCTTCTCCAGCAGCTGAATGAGTATAGTGCCACCATATGTAGGTACTCCAGCAGCTGAATGAGTACAGCGGCACCATATGTAGCTTCTCCAGCAGCTGATTGAGTACATTGGCACCATATGTAGCTTCTCCAGCACATGAATGAGTATAGTGCCACCATATGTAGCTACTCCAGCAGCTGAATGAGTACAGTGGCACCATATGTAGCTTCTCCATCAGCTGAATGAGTACAGTGCCACCATATGTAGCTTCTCCAGCAGCTGAATAAGTACTGTGCCACCATATGTAACTTATACAGCTGCTGAATAAGTACAATGGCACCATATGTAACTTCTCCAGCAGCTGAATGAGTACAGTGCCACCATATGTAGCTTCTCCAGCAGCTGAATGCGTACAGTACCACCGTATGTAGCTTCTCCAGCAGCTGAATGAGTACAGTGCCACCATATGTAGCTTCTCCAGCAGCTGAATGAGTATAGTGCCACCATATGTAGCTACTCCAGCAGCTGAATGCGTACAATGCCACCATATGCAGCTTCTCCAGCTGCTGAATGAGTATAGTAGCACCATATGTAGCTTCTCCAGCAGCTGAATGCGTACAGTGCCACCATATGTAGCTTCTCCAGCAGCTGAATGAATATAGTGCCACCATATTTAGCTATTCCAGCAGCTGAATGAGTACAGTAGCACCAAATGTAGCTTTTCCAGCAGCTGAATGAGTACACTGCCACCATATGTAGCTTCTCCAGCAGCTGAATGAGTACAGTGCCACCATATGTAGCTTCTCCAGCACATGAATGAGTATAGTGCCACCATATGTAGCTACTCCAGCAGCTGAATGAATACAGTGGCACCATATATAGTTTCTCCAGCAGATGAATGAGTACAGTGGCATATGCCAACCACAGGTGACATGAGTTATACAAAGAGATACATGTGAGTGCTCAGTACGGTAAGTTACGGTGCAGGGAGGTGGCGTAAGATCACTGGGTGAGGTAGGTGAGTTAGAGAGGCTGGAGAGGCGATAGGCAATTAAGCAGAAGTGTGATAATGAAAAGTTGCAGTTGTTCAGATGGGAATTGATATTGCATGAATTATGTTTGTTGCTTTTTCTGGTACACACATAGTTTTGCTTGCCCTGCATATTTCTAATTTATACATGCACCGTTATGTCTTTTCATTCAGACACCAATGTGACCCTTTAGTGCTAATAGTAAGGTCTAGCATACTATGATAATGTATAAGTAATGCGGATAAATTAGCATTACAAAGAGACTCATAATTCAGTCATATATGATATGTCATTGAATTTTAAGGAGCTCTCCCACATCCAGGGCTATAGAGTATGTAATAACAGGCGAATGATTTCTATGTAATGAGCTTTCCCTACGCCTTGCAGGGTGAGTTATGCCGCCATCACATCATCATGTACATGTCTCTTCTGACAATGAATCATCACCCTTTTCCTTTTAACTCAACACAAATTAATTTGTAGTAAGCAAGAATAATTACCATAATTGTATTCCGTTTTATAAACTGTATGATAGAGTTTGGATATATTATCTCACAGTGACAGTGAACCTGGCTCTAGTGTTGTGTCAGCAAAGCACATTGCTCCAGTGAGTCTATGTGGAGACTGGAGAGGATCATGAATGTGGATAGTCAGACTGACAGTACTCTGCAATCTGGCTGTGAGGGAAGATGCCCCTTTCCTGTTTTAATTGTTTGTTTTAAGTTTAGGAGGAGAATAGAAGTGAAGAGGTACATTGGCGGTTTTAGTGAATGTCAGGGCTGTCTTTACAGCATTGTAGGCTCTGGGCAAAGAAATTAACCTACCCTCCCATTCATGCGAATAAATAATAAAATAAAAAATGTCATAACTTACCCCTCCTGCGGTCCCACAGTGAATCGCTGTCAGCACTCTGATTGGTGGATAGCTTCAGTCTGGCTGCAGGCTGGGAGGCAGGTAGAGAGCGGCCGAGGAGCACTCACTACCTGCCTTCCAAGAAGCTCCGGAGGCATCATCCTAAAAGCAGATGCTCCCTGGCCCAGCCCGCACCTGCTTGAAAGCCCCTAGAATAGAGGCTGCCCAGTGTGCCTATACATTAAGATGGTTCTGGTAAATATTTTTCTCAGTGAAAGTTTATTTTAAAGTTTTTTATTTTTCTTCATCTGTTTTGAATAACAGGGCCCTGCTAGTACAGCTATTGTTGATGATATATGCATGCACTGGAAGACATTGAGGAAAGGCATGCTGGTGCTTGTCAGTGGCTGTCAGTATGCGCTGGAACAGGTAGTTCCACAATGGCTGAGTTTCAGTATAATTGAAACATCTTCAACATCTTCCAGCAACAAAGGCTTCAGGCCTTAGCTAAATCCTACAGAAATGAATGCAGTCAGGCAACCAGTCACCGGCTATCAGGGATCAGCTGCGTTTTTGCTACATTGAGCAGATTTATACAGCCTTTTTATATGAAATATGAGAACACATCAGGCAGGGACTGTACAGTTATCGTAACACAGGGCGATAACCCCTAGATCACATATCAGCAATATAATAAAGTACCGCCCTAGCTATAGATAAAATACAGGTAGCCCTCCCCTTTTCCTAGTGCACCCAACTAATGGACAGATCAGTTACATTACCCTGTACTAAAGCTTACCAGCAAATCAAACATCAGCTTCTATGGTTTAAATCACAGTAGACGGATTAAAGCTTACTGATGATTGGCTACTATAGTTTTAGTGCAGGTTTTTAACCTTTGACCAGTGTTAGTAAATAGCCTTCAGTATATATCAGCCTGTCCTCTGTGATAATGAAATCAATAAAATTGAAGCAGAAAAAAAAAAACCCTTTAATGACTTAGACCTCCTGGTACAGTAATACTGCTCATTCCTTACACGCTTCAGTCTTCCTGTAGTTGATAGCACATGAATGCCCTTTACATACATTAATATTCTCTATTATCTGCTCCTGAAAACCATTAACGTCTCATTGTCATCAGCTTCATTGATGTGACTAATGGGTACGGATGACTGTGCCTTGCAGTCCAATATACTGTATGATAGAGGCATTGCTGTGATACTGATGTGCATTAAATATGAGTTGTCTTTAACAGGGCCAACAGATCTGAGCATGAAGAGTCAGCTAGCAACTACTTCCACATCGTCCAGCAGCGCAAGTTCCAGACCTCAGCTAAATCTTACTGAAATTAACGCAGTCAGGCAACTAGTCGCCGGCTACCGGGAATCTGCAGCATTTTTGTTACGTTCAGCAGATGAACTAGAAAACCTGATCTTACAGCAGAACTGAGTCACACAACAACATCTTCCCTGGCCTGATTTAATCCCGGAGTTCCACTAATGACATGCCGACAGTGTAGATGCCAGAGTGGGCCTGTCCAGTCACGCACTGATGAGTAGAGGAGCTAATTACCATAATGCCACGCTGTTTTCAGTCCATGAAGTGATGTTAAGGTGCTGCCGGTGAACTTGAGACCTCTGACATTCTGCAGGTCTTTGATGTGTCCAGCTTTTTGTTCTCAGTGTGTCGGTTTAAATATTGCATATGTGGCTTGTAGATCATTAAGTCATGCAAAGCAGTGGAGCAAATGGGAGACACTAAGATGTTAAATTATTTCCAAGTGCAATATTAGTGGAATATTCTACTGACTCTGGAATTAAATCTACATGATACGGCAGGAGAAATTGCCAAACATACCCTCATGGTAGAATATTCAATGAAGGATTGCATATTTTTTAAATGATGTGATTTTTATATGGTCATCTTTTTTCATGCAGACATTTTAATTTATATGACAGTGAACTTTCCACATTCCCTACAATTGAGAAATTATTTTCAATTGCCATTTCCTACAGCCCTTTCAGTTTCCGATTGCTAGAAGAAAGTGCACAGCAGGTAACACGTCCGCTGAGGGGTAACAGGATCGAGGAATGTATACCTCCATGTCCAAATGAAGCCATTTTTCAAGTGATATTTTCTATATGTTAAACGTTGTTTTCATTTTAATGATTTTGTCAGTGTAGAGTAAAGGTCCAAGGCCTTTTGTGTTAGCTGCTGTTGTGGAGAGCATTAGAGAAAATGGTTGAGTATCTGGGTTTTGGTTTTAGATGAGACAAGGTCAAATAAATCATTTGTAAGGTACCATACCTGCTAAAGCCTTGAAGCTACATATCTAATATAAAAGGTACCTCAAAAGAAATTATTACATATTCAAGAAGATTGATACTCTTCCAGAAGAGGGACATGTGGGAAAGTCTCCTTAGATGTTGGTTCTAGAGAGCCTGGATTAGAGCGCATCATGTGACATGGCACTGCCTTACAATACAATTATACTAAAACCTCTATGATTGGGAGCAGGTTTTCTATACACAATGGAGAACAAGGCAGTGCCATCTTATAAACAACAGTTTGAGAAAAATAATGCAGCTTTAAATGTAATTGACAAACATTTAAATCTTCTCTATTACCCAAAGAGAATTGGAGCTTCACAAACCAGATGATAAAACTAGAATTCTGAATTTTATATATGTTTACAAATGTACTTTTTTTTTTTTTTTTTAAATTATTATTATTGTTGGTGAAATGTTAGTGTGAAGTATTCTGCAACAACATAGCATTGGCATATATGTAGCTGGATCCCCCTGGCAGTGATGCCAGGGTATCATAGGATTCTAGAGCATCAATTACATTACAAGTTCTCTGTATAACACAACCCAGGGAATGTATAGCTGTGTTCTTTCATCATCATTTTTGCTGCTGTAACGTGTGCAAGTCCTTTTCTCTGAGGTTGGATATTGCTGATATTTTAGAGGCTGCAAGTGACAATCGGATTATTTGCACTCTGGTGTGAATTTTTCATTTTACACAGATATATTTAGCAACCCATTGGGTGCAATAGACATCACCACTGAGTGCCCAACGGGTAAACACTTTTGCTACCGGAGGTGTTAGCAGTACAGTGCCATGCAGAACCGTGCACTGCTAACTGCTCTCCAATAAAAAGGGGGTAAATTATAACCTTCCATAAGACCAGAACGTGTACAAAAAAATCTGTAAATGAATACAAATTCCAGCCTCTCTAGTTCATTATTTGATGATGTGGACTACACATTACTAGTGTTTCTTTGTGCACTGAATCATCTTTTTCACTTTAGCAGTAGAAGGTACTTTATTCTTTGCACAGTATGATATTTGTTTAGTTGTTTAGCTTTTGTTAAATATCACGTCCCTTGTGCATTCCTGAATTTGCCTTATTTCATGTAAAAATGTAATTCAATTTTTGACAATGAGTTTAAGGCATCAGTGATGATATTTTGTACATAACATACCTGTTTTCTATAGACTGACTGTGATTGTGACTAGGTAATGTGCACTTTTTCTTGTAACTGTGGGCATTGCTATGCTTTTTTGAGTGTTTCTAGAATTATTGTTGCTTACTTACAAAAAAACTTTTGTGATACTGTTTGTGAAATATAATGTGAAAAACTATTGAATTATTAATATTTTTAATATATTGTACATTATTATTAAACAAGACAACTTTAAGTTGTGGAACCAGATCCACAGATTTCAGTGAAAAAAAAATCAAAGATTTGAGGGCTGACATTTCCTCTGTTTTGTTTGGATAAATAAATTGATTTATGTGTAAAACGTATTATTTTCTACTCTCTGTTTTTGGTAAGGGAACCCTAAAGTGATATACGCTAGGTGTAGCCAGTGAGACACTGCTCAGGCAGTGAATGGTACTGTAGTATTACCATAGCACAACAAGTGACCTGCAGCCTGTAGTAACTTCCTGTCTGGTAAAAACTGTAACCGTTCCCCCACTGTGACACACATTGAGTACATATTGACGATAACTATGTGCACTCCAATTTACACCCTCTTATCCTGCATTCAAATGGCCATCGCTTTTGAAGATGGTTCTTTCATAAGTAGACGGGTTACAATTTACTACTTGGAAAGTATCTCAGCAGTCCAATTTTTATCTCATAAACACACGGAGACAGTGCACCGTGTTTGTCTGAATTTGCAGATACGGGACTGCTTGGTAAATTTTAGACATGGAGATTTACCAGAAACAAAACACTGGAGTAAAAGAGAAGTTCAAAACACGGGTGTAATCACAAATACGATCAAATACACCATCAGCCAAACTCTGAAGGACTTTTCATCGAAAACATCAGAACATGGAAATTTACCAAGATTCGTGTTTGCAAACTCGGCCCGAAATAGAAGTTTCAAATGCACCACCTCACCAGCAGCATGTTTGCAAAATCACCCTTCATAATTTCATTACTTACAATAAAAAAAAATTCTCATTTAACCCCAAAAAACATTAAGTTTTATACTATAAGCCAATATTTCTCTAACGTCCTAGTGGATGCTGGGGACTCCGAAAGGACCATGGGGAATAGCGGCTCCGCAGGAGACTGGGCACAAAAGTAAAAAGCTTTAGGACTACCTGGTGTGCACTGGCTCCTCCCCCTATGACCCTCCTCCAAGCCTTAGTTAAGATTTTGTGCCCGAACGAGAAGGGTGCAATCTAGGTGGCTCTCCTGAGCTGCTTAGAGTAAAAGTTTAAATAGGTTTTTTTATTTTCAGTGAGACCTGCTGGCAACAGGCTCACTGCATCGAGGGACTAAGGGGAGAAGAAGCGAACTCACCTGCGTGCAGAGTGGATTGGGCTTCTTAGGCTACTGGACATTAGCTCCAGAGGGACGATCACAGGCCCAGCCATGGATGGGTCCCGGAGCCGCGCCGCCGTCCCCCTTACAGAGCCAGAAGACTGAAGAGGTCCGGAAAATCGGCGGCAGAAGACGTCCTGTCTTCACTAAGGTAGCGCACAGCACCGCAGCTGTGCGCCATTGCTCTCAGCACACTTCACACTCCGGTCACTGAGGGTGCAGGGCGCTGGGGGGGGGGGCGCCCTGAGACGCAATAAAAACACCTTTTTTGGCAAAAAATACATCACACATAGCTCCTGGGCTATATGGATGTATTTAACCCCTGCCTATTTTTACATAAAAAAGCGGGAGAAAGGCCGCCGAAAAAGGGGCGGAGCCTATCTCCTCAGCACACTGGCGCCATTTTTTCCTCACAGCTCCGTTGGAGGAAGGCTCCCTGACTCTCCCCTGCAGTCCTGCACTACAGAAACAGGGTAAAACAAGAGAGGGGGGGCACTAAATTGGCATATAAATATATACAGCAGCTATATTAGGGAAAAACACTTATATAAGGTTATCCCTGTATATATATAGCGCTCTGGTGTGTGCTGGCAAACTCTCCCTCTGTCTCCCCAAAGGGCTAGTGGGGTCCTGTCCTCTATCAGAGCATTCCCTGTGTGTGTGTCGGTACGTTGTGTCGACATGTATGAGGAGGAAAATGGTGTGGAGGCGGAGCAATTGCCTGTGTTAGTGATGTCACCCCCTAGGGAGTCGACACCTGACTGGATGGTCTTATGGAAAGAATTACGTGATAGTGTCAGCACTTTACAAAAGACTGTTGACGACATGAGACAGCCGGCAAATCAGTTAATACCTGTACAGGCGTCTCAAACACCGTCAGGGGCTCTAAAGCGCCCGTTACCTCAGGTCGATACAGACACAGACACGGACACGGACTCCAGTGTCGACGGTGAGGAAACAAACGTATTTTCCAGTAGGGCCACACGTTACATGATCACGGCAATGAAGGAGGTTTTGAACATTTCTGATACTACAAGTACCACAAAAAAGGGTATTATGTGGGGTGTGAAAAAACTACCCGTAGTTTTTCCCGAATCAGATGAATTAAATGAGGTGTGTGATGAAGCGTGGGTTTCCCCCGATAAAAAACTGCTAATTTCTAAAAAGTTATTGGCATTATACCCTTTCCCGCCAGAGGTTAGGGCGCGTTGGGAAACACCCCCTAGCGTAGATAAGGCGCTCACACGCTTATCAAAACAAGTGGCGTTACCGTCCCCTGATACGGCCGCCCTCAAGGAACCAGCTGATAGGAAGCTGGAAAATATCCTTAAAAGTATATACACACATACTGGTATTATACTGCGACCAGCAATCGCCTCAGCCTGGATGTGCAGTGCTGGGGTGGCTTGGTCGGATTCCCTGACTGAAAATATTGATACCCTGGACAGGGACAATATATTATTGACTATAGAGCATTTAAAGGATGCATTTCTATATATGCGAGATGCACAGAGGGATATTTGCACTCTGGCATCAAGAGTAAGTGCGATGTCCATTTCTGCCAGAAGAGGATTATGGACGCGACAGTGGTCAGGGGATGCGGATTCCAAACAGCATATGGAAGTATTGCCGTATAAAGGGGAGGAGTTATTTGGGGTCGGTCTATCGGACCTGGTGGCCACGGCAACGGCTGGAAAATCCACCTTTTTACCCCAAGTCACCTCGCAGCAGAAAAAGATACCGTCTTTTCAGGCTCAGTCCTTTCGTCCCCATAAGGGCAAGCGGGCAAAAGGCCACTCATATCTGCCCCGGGGCAGAGGAAGGGGAAAAAGACTGCAGCAGACAGCCTCTTCCCACGAACAGAAGCCCTCCCCCGCTTCTGCCAAGTCCTCAGCATGACGCTGGGGCCTTACAAGCGGACTCAGGCACGGTGGGGGCCCGTCTCATGAATTTCAGCGCGCAGTGGGCTCACTCGCAAGTGGACCCCTGGATCCTGCAGGTAGTATCTCAGGGGTACAAATTGGAATTCGAGACGTCTCCCCCTCGCCGGTTCCTGAAGTCTGCTTTACCAACGTCTCCCCCCGACAGGGAGGCGGTATTGGAAGCCATTCACAAGCTGTATTCCCAGCAGGTGATAATCAAGGTACCCCTCCTACAACAGGGAAAGGGGTATTATTCCACGCTGTTTGTGGTACCGAAGCCGAAGCCATTTTAAATCTGAAATCCTTGAACACTTACATAAAAAGGTTCAAGTTCAAGATGGAGTCACTCAGAGCAGTGATAGCGAACCTGGAAGAAGGGGACTATATGGTGTCTCTGGACATCAAGGATGCTTACCTCCATGTCCCAATTTGCCCTTCTCACCAAGGGTACCTCAGGTTTGTGGTACAGAACTGTCACTATCAGTTTCAGACGCTGCCGTTTGGATTGTCCACGGCACCCCGGGTCTTTACCAAGGTAATGGCCGAAATGATGATTCTTCTTCGAAGAAAAGGCGTCTTAATTATCCCTTACTTGGACGATCTCCTGATAAGGGCAAGGTCCAGAGAACAGTTAGAGGTCGGAGTAGCACTATCTCAAGTAGTACTACGACAGCACGGATGGATTCTAAATATTCCAAAATCGCAGCTGATTCCGACGACACGTCTGCTGTTCCTAGGGATGATTCTGGACACAGTACAGAAAAAGGTGTTTCTCCCGGAGGAGAAGGCCAAGGAGTTATCCGACCTAGTCAGGAACCTCCTAAGACCAGGCCAAGTGTCAGTACATCAATGCACAAGGGTCCTGGGAAAGATGGTGGCTTCTTACGAAGCGATTCCATTCGGCAGATTCCACGCAAGAACTTTTCAGTGGGATCTGCTGGACAAATGGTCCGGATCGCATCTTCAAATGCATCAGCGGATAACCCTGTCTCCAAGGACAAGGGTGTCTCTCCTGTGGTGGTTACAGAGTGCTCATCTCCTAGAGGGCCGCAGATTCGGCATTCAGGATTGGGTCCTGGTGACCACGGATGCCAGCCTGAGAGGCTGGGGAGCAGTCACACAGGGAAGAAATTTCCAGGGCTTGTGGTCAAGCATGGAAACGTCACTTCACATAAATATCCTGGAACTAAGGGCCATTTACAATGCCGTAAGTCAGGCAAGACCTCTGCTTCAGGGTCAGCCGGTGTTGATCCAGTCGGACAACATCACGGCAGTCGCCCACGTAAACAGACAGGGCGGCACAAGAAGCAGGAGGGCAATGATGGAAGTGGCAAGGATTCTTCGCTGGGCGGAGAATCATGTGATAGCACTGTCAGCAGTGTTCATTCCGGGAGTGGACAACTGGGAAGCAGACTTCCTCAGCAGACACGATCTTCACCCGGGGGAGTGGGGACTTCACCCAGAAGTCTTCCACATGATTGTGAACCGTTGGGAAAAACCAAAGGTGGACATGATGGCGTCCCGCCTCAACAAAAAACTGGACAGATATTGCGCCAGGTCAAGGGACCCTCAGGCAATAGCTGTGGACGCTCTGGTAACACCGTGGGTGTACCAGTCAGTGTATGTGTTCCCTCCTCTTCCTCTCATACCAAAAGTACTGAGAATCATAAGAAGGAGAGGAGTAAAGACTATACTCGTGGCTTCGGATTGGCCAAGAAGGACTTGGTACCCGGAAATTCAAGAGATGCTCACGGAAGACCCGTGGCCTCTACCTCTAAGAAAGGACCTGCTCCAGCAGGGACCATGTCTGTTCCAAGACTTACCGCGGCTGCGTTTGACGGCATGGCGGTTGAACGCCGGATCCTGAAGGAAAAAGGCATTCCGGATGAAGTCATCCCTACCCTGATCAAAGCCAGGAAGGATGTAACCGTACAACATTATCACCGTATTTGGCGTAAATATGTTGCGTGGTGCGAGGCCAGGAAGGCCCCTACAGAGGAATTTCAACTGGGTCGTTTCCTGCATTTCCTGCAAACAGGACTGTCTATGGGCCTCAAATTGGGGTCCATTAAGGTTCAAATTTCGTCCCTGTCAATATTCTTCCAAAAAGAACTGGCTTCTGTTCCTGAAGTTCAGACGTTTGTCAAGGGAGTACTGCATATACAGCCTCCTTTTGTGCCTCCAGTGGCACCTTGGGATCTCAATGTAGTTTTGGGATTCCTAAAATCACATTGGTTTGAACCACTCACCACTGTGGACTTAAAATATCTCACATGGAAAGTGGTAATGTTGTTAGCCCTGGCTTCAGCCAGGCGTGTCTCAGAATTGGCGGCTTTATCCTATAAAAGCCCTTACCTAATTTTTCATACGGACAGGGCAGAATTGAGGACTCGTCTTCAATTTCTCCCTAAGGTGGTTTCAGCTTTTCACTTAAACCAGCCTATTGTGGTGCCTGCGGCTACTAGGGACTTGGAGGATTCCAAGTTGCTGGACGTAGTCAGGGCCCTGAAAATATATGTTTCCAGGACGGCTGGAGTCAGAAAATCTGATTCGCTGTTTATCCTGTATGCACCCAACAAGCTGGGTGCTCCTGCTTCTAAGCAGACGATTGCTCGTTGGATTTGTAGTACAATTCAGCTTGCACATTCTGTGGCAGGCCTGCCACAGCCAAAATCTGTAAAAGCCCATTCCACACGGAAAGTGGGCTCATCTTGGGCGGCTGCCCGAGGGGTCTCGGCTTTACAACTTTGCCGAGCAGCTACTTGGTCAGGGGCAAACACGTTTGCTAAATTCTACAAATTTGATACCCTGGCTGAGGAGGACCTGGAGTTCTCTCATTCGGTGCTGCAGAGTCATCCGCACTCTCCCGCCCGTATGGGAGCTTTGGTATAATCCCCATGGTCCTTTCGGAGTCCCCAGCATCCACTAGGACGTTAGAGAAAATAAGAATTTACTTACCGATAATTCTATTTCTCATAGTCCGTAGTGGATGCTGGGCGCCCATCCCAAGTGCGGATTGTCTGCATTACTTGTACATAGTTATTGTTACAAAAATCGGGTTATTGTTGTTGTGAGCCATCTTTTCAGAGGCTCCTTCTGTTATCATGCTGTTAACTGGGTTCAGATCACAAGTTGTACGGTGTGATTGGTGTGGCTGGTATGAGTCTTACCCGGGATTCAAAATCCTTCCTTATTGTGTACGCTCGTCCGGGCACAGTATCCTAACTGAGGCTTGGAGGAGGGTCATAGGGGGAGGAGCCAGTGCACACCACCTAGGTCCAAAAGCTTTTACTTTTGTGCCCAGTCTCCTGCGGAGCCGCTATTCCCCATGGTCCTTTCGGAGTCCCCAGCATCCACTACGGACTATGAGAAATAGAATTATCGGTAAGTAAATTCTTATTATTTACTATTTAAAAAAAAAAAAAAGAACAGTTACAAATAACCTTAAATGTGAAGGTGTTGTAACATGTTTTTTGTTTTGTTTTTTTATTTGGGTTACCCATATAATAATTTGAAAGAGATACACATATAACTTACCATGGATACCTAAAAATGTAAATATCTAAATGGGGTTTGTAGTCATGAATCACAAAAACATTCATGTAAACCTTTTTTGGTAACATTTAAACATAAATTAAAAACTTGCACTTCATAAGAAATTACATATCACTTCAAAAACAATGGTGTATGTACATTTTGCAAACACGGACCAGAATACGGGCGCAATTGAAAAACATAGACTGGCTCAAAACAGCCATTTACGGGAGTGTTTGGTATTTCTCACCTGAAACACACCTGTAAAATACGATTGCAAACACCACAGGGTCTCAAACTCGGTCCTCAGGACCCCACACGGTTCATGTTTTGCAGGTCACCTGTAGATTTTTAAAATGTGACAGTTGGTGATACACAGTGCAGCTGCTGGGTGACATGGAAAACGTGAACCGTGTGGGGTCCTGAGGACCGAGATTGAGAGCCACTGGCATACACCATCGGAAAACACGATCCTCCAAAACACGGGAGCATAGTAAATTTACGTTTTTCATTTAAATTTTTTTTTACCGTGTATGATCGATCCCACCCATGAGATACGATTCTTAGTAAATGTACCCCAGAATTGGGAGTTAAAAAGTTCAGTTACTGAAAAGTGTGGAGAAGTGAGCCTGTAAAGAAGTTGCCAATGGCAACCAATTAGCTGTTCCGTACAATTGTATAGTATGCAAATTACAAATGTTACTTCAATGCTGATTGTTTGCCACGGTCAACTGCTCCACTGGCTCACTTCTCCACACTTTCACTGCTTCATGAATATACCCCTGAAATTACTAATTAGAAAAAAAAAAACTGTATGTGGGCAAAGAAAGTATGGATTCTAATCAGTGCAGCCCAACAATGGAAAACCCAACAACAACAAAAACTGCATTGGGGACAGTAAACCTAATGCAGATATTGACGAAAATGCGAAGCCACTTACAAGCATATACTGTAGCTGCAATCCCAGCACTGCGACCGACGTTGCAAGCTGGGATCCAACGTCGCCATTTCCACACAGAGGATCAACTGCGTAAGCTCCAGCTTACTCACCTGACCAACGTATGGCCAGGAAATCTGCATCGGTACATGCAGACTCTGGAATCTCCCCTACTAGAAAATGAAGGCGATACGCCCCCCCATTTCTGGGAACACAGGTCTCCACCCTCCAATCAGGTAGCGGCAGAGGGGAACTGCGGATGAAATCGCAAGGCCCATATTGCCCCTGCACAGAATGGACCTTGTGCAGTTGCAGATTTCCCGATAATCAATCTGTGTGCTGCAAGTCCAGTGTCTGTCTGATGAGTACCTTAAACCAAAACTAAGGTATAAAACTCAAGCTTCCACTATAACTATATCCAGGAAAGGTGGGTTTGCTGCACCGGTAGGGTTACACAAACTGCCAAACAATCTACACGGAGATGATTGCACCAAACAAACCAGATGGCCTCAAGCTGATGATTAGCCGTTTAAACCGCAAGGAAATGAAGGGAGGAGACTTTTTTTCAGGGAAAGTTGCCTGAGTCCTGAAGCCAAAGACCTAAATAACAGTCCAAACAATAATTGCATTACAGACAGTGACCACCCACTGCGCTTCATCAACCAAGTGCTATAATTTACAGGACAGAAAAAACATTGGATGCCATGGAAGTGGCGGCACTGATCCACAATGAGCGAGTCCCAGAATCCCCAGAAAGCGGCAGTTGCAGCACACAGACTGCTGTTTTTTTTGCAGTGTTTGTTTTTGCTTCTTACCTCTGGTAAACGTAGGCAGCATGAAAGTGTAATCTCAATAAAAAATGCTGTGTATGACTCATCTGAACTTACACTTCTATCACATTCGTCTCTCTGTTCATATACTATGTTCTCTGATTAATACAGCAGGATTACAGCCTAACTCACATGGTGTGTGTTCTAGCTCTGATAGCCAGAATCATGCAGCCTCCAATACTGTCTATCTGCCCTTCTAATGTCAGACAAACTTGCCTTCACCTTGTATTTATGGCTTAACAGGGGGCTTTAAATTCTGTCTTATTAGGACACAACACTGGGGGCACAGTAAAAAGGGAGTAGAATGGTAAAACTAGCAGCTCAGTGCTGCCTTTTACAGATTCATTGCAATAGTGCGGTTCATGTGTAATGATTTTCAAGGGCATTTCAGGTGCCCGAGTATGTGTGTGAGCAAAGGAGATTCTGATCCTTGAGCTTGAATGGAATTGGATCCCTCTGTACACCTTGCGTAACATGTATTATACTGCGCACTCTCTAGAGTGTGCAGTATTGTACATTTGATCCAAGGTATACAGAGGGATCAAATTCCATTTAGAATACAGTTTATTGAACAGTGTGTCGTACGGGGTACAGTCAGTTTACCGGCTGTTGGGATCCCAGCGTTCAGGTGACCGATGCCGATATCCCGACACCCGCCGATAACCTGACATTCAGAATCCTGACACCGGCCCGGTATTCCCACTCGGTTGGTGGGTCCATACCACCAACTGAGTGGGAATCGAATCTGTGGTGAGTGCAGGGAGCCACCAGGTCCGATGCATGGTGAGCAAAGCGGGCCCACGAGGGGACTCGCTGCTGGGATTCCGGCAGACAGGATGCCACTGCCGGTATAGTGACTGCCAGCATCCCGTCTGCTGGGATATCTGATGTATCCTGTGTGGTACATATCGTCACATTGTCTGTGCTTCTCATAATTGCCCACATAGGAGCAAAATAAACCACACTATTGCTTGGTATTTTACACTGCAGATATATGAAGTTTGTAAGCAGCTTTGATACACTAGAACCAATTATAGATATCTCACTGATTCATTACATATATAGAAGAAATAGCTTTGTCCTCTTTACATATAATAAAGTCTACACTCTACAATACTGCAATGGATACAATATGACAAGATATGTGTACATAGCTATCCATCAGTGTACTGTATGTATAAACATGGAGTTTGACAAATCTAGGAAATGTGTGGTAAAAATAAGCCTAGAGTAAAGATAGCCTTCATATCTGGAGATGGAGTATTATCTGTGAGCACAATAGTATTCCCGCAGGACTGCTATGTACATGGCACATTAAGATAAGTAGAGATGTTTGTACAAGTGATTATAATGCTTTCTTCAATACATCATTTTATCAAGAAAATGTGACTGACAGCTACTCAATGGCATAATAATATGCATACAGATTTTATAACAATTGTCAAATTATTCTTTATACAACAAACTCTATCCATTATGGGAATTCAGGGTAACTTCCTCCAAGGAAAAGTGGCTTTGTACTATCTACAATTTTAGCGGATTGTTTAACTTCATCCATTTTTTATTTACATTGGTAATAGATAGTGCTGCCTTCTTAATTTTTGCTCTTCCAAAGGAGCCTTTGGATCAAGGCTCAAAATAAACCTTAAATGCATACTACCAAGGACATTACACCTTTTCTCAGTACTCCTAATATGGATCTCTGTGAAGGCACTTAAAAGTCTTCATGTATTGCACCAATAGAAGGCATCCTGGCATTGCTGATCTCCTAAATAGTATTCACCTGTACATAGTTTACAATACATACCATAGGGTTAGGTAATAGGTGGAGGGTTAGGGTTTAGTGATACCGCAGGATGAGCTGGAAATCCCCATCGACTGAGAGCCGGACACGGAAGGCAACGCTGGGAAACCAGGAAAGTCACCACTGGATCACCCGGAACGTTTTCCCAACATTCTAATCTTGTCGACATTGCATCTGTGTCGATGCTATGAATTTGGCATGCAAAGCAAAATATACCACACCCAGAGGTTCTCAACTCCAGTCCTCAAGTACATCCAACAGGTCATGTTTTGTGGGCTTCCTTAATCATGCACAGGTGAGTCAATCTATTTTTATGGGTCAAAAAGTATCCCACCTCTTTCCAAAACATGACCTGTTGGGAAAACTTGAGGTTTGAGGACTATTCCACTAATTACCCAACATTACTGGCAAGCTTCATCCTTTTCAAAAGTGAAAGTAAACTCTAAATGGACCCAATGCAACATAGAATAATTTTTCGACATGTCTCCCACTTTCTAGAATTTGCTTCAATTAAAACATTTGTACAGCTCCATATGCACACAAAACATCCTAGCATGACCATGTGTACTGATATTGCTACATTTATTCAGATATTCTTCAGTCTTCTAGTGCCTAATGCTTCACAGAATGTCTAACAAGATTAAGACATAGGGGAAATCCTTTATCCCAGGAGTGGGCATTAGTCAGGAATTACATTTAAAAGTGTTCCCTATGCAAGTATATGTTCCAAACACAAATTATACTGGAGATGAAAACATGGAACAGTTCTAAAATAACCCCTCTCTTGAAAAATATGTATCAATTAAAATGACCATAATGGGACCACAGCAGATAGCTCCTATTCTTTAGTGCTTCAGATTATATTGAGAATGCCTAAACACAAACAAAAAGGCTGCTGGTATATACTGTATATTAGTAATACATTGCAGGAGGCACAGTGGCGGAACTAGCGAGCGGTGGGCCCAGGTGCGACAAAATGGTTTGCCCCCCCCCCCCACACACACACACACACACACACATCCCATCCAAGTCCACCCCCTCACCCCTGGAGAGGATCTGGTGAGGGGGACCTGCTCAGGGCCAGAGAAATGGATACCTAGCAACAGTGCCGTAACTAGACATTTTAGCACTGTGTGCAAGAAACGGCATCGGAGCCCCACCCCTGCATGCAAAACAGGGGCAGTGCGCGCCGCAGGCGCGCGCAAAAATACATAGTGGCGTGGCTTCGTGGGGAAGGGGTGTGGCCACAAAATAATACCAATTCATAAAACGGTGCACAGTAGTCTCCATTCTTCAAATTACGCCGCACAGTAGCACCACTACACCAGGTAGAGACCCTTTTACACCTTACAGCGGACAGATTCCTCTTTTTACACATAACGGCAGACAGCGTGCTCTTTTTACACATAACGGCAGACAGCGTGCACTTTTTACACATAACGGCAGACATCGTCCCCTTTTTACACATAACGGCAGACAGCGTGCACTTTTTACACATAACGGCAGACATCGTCCCCTTTTTACACATAACGGCAGACAGCGTGCCCTTGTTACACATAGCGGCAGACAGCGTACACTTTTTACACATAACGGCAGACAGCGTCTCCTTTTTACACATTACGGCAGACATCGTCCCCTTTTTACACATTACGGCAGACAGCGTGCCCTTGTTACATATTACGGCAGACAGCGTCCCCCTTTTTACACATTACGGCAGGCAGACTCCCCCTTTTTACACATAGCGGCAGGCAGATTTCCCATTTTTACACCTAGCAGCAGGCAGTCCCCCCTTTTTACACATAGCGGCAGGCAGATTTCCCATTTTTACACCTAGCGGCAGGCAGTCCCCCCTTGTTACACATAGCGGCAGACAGCGTACACTTTTTACACATAACGGCAGACAGCGTCCCCTTTTTACACATTATGGCAGACAGCGTGCCCTTGTTACACATTACGGCAGACAGCGTCCCCCTTTTTACACATTACGGCAGGCAGACTCCCCCTTTTTACACATAGCGGCAGGCAGATTTCCCATTTTTACACCTAGCGGCAGGCAGTCCCCCCTTTTTACACATTGCGGCAGGCAGATTCCCCCTTTTTACACATAGCGGCAGGCAGATTCCCCATTTTTACATATTACGTCAGGCAGTCCCCCCTTTTTACACATTGCGGCAGGCAGATTCCCCATTTTTACACATTACGTCAGGCAGTCCCCCCTTTTTACACATTACGGGAGGCAGATTCCCCATTTTTACACATAGCGGCAGGCAGATTCCCCATTTTTACACATTACGTCAGGCAGTCCCCCCTTTTTACACATTGCGGCAGGCAGATTCCCCATTTTTACACATTGCGGCAGGCAGTCCCCCCTTTTTACACATTGCGGCAGGCAGATTCCCCCTTTTTACACATAGCGGCAGGCAGTCCCCCATTTTTACACATTGCGGCAGGCAGTCCCCCCTTTTTACACATTGCGGCAGGCAGATTCCCCCTTTTTACACATAGCGGCAGGCAGTCCCCCATTTTTACACATTGCGGTAGGCAGTCCCCCCTTTTTACACATTGCGGCAGGCAGATTCCCCCTTTTTACACATAGCGGCAGGCAGTCCCCCATTTTTACACATAGCGGCAGGCAGTCCCAACAAAGAAAGAAAGAAAGAGACAGAAAGAAAGAATTAAAGAAAGAAAGAAATAAATAATTATACTTACCCTCTCCGCTGGCTCAGGCTCCTCGGTGCAGCGTCAGACGATTCCATTTCCTGGGCAGTAGAGAAGGAGGAGGAGGGAGGTGGAGGAGGGAGCCGCAGCAGCGCTGTATTACTGGTGGAGGTGCTGCTGCTGCTGCACCTCTGCTACACTATAGGCTGTTCTCGGAAGACAGCCTATAGCGAAGCAGAGGAGCAGCAGCGCCTCCACCAGTAACAAAGCGCTGCTGCGGCTCCCTCCTTCACCTCCCTCCTCCTCCTTCCCCCGTCCGTGCCGCTGCTCCTCTCCTCGCAGGGCGGCTGTGCGCTGCGGGCAGCGGTTGCCCGCAGCGCACAGCGGCATGTAATGAGTCAGTTTGACTCATTACATGCTTGGGCCCCTGGACAGAGGCGGGCCCCAGTGCAACGCACTGCCGGTAGTTCCGCCTCTGAGGAGGCACCACCTACTGACAAAGTCCAATGACAAACGCGTTGAGAGTTTTCAAGAACGACAGAACATGCTCAGTTCCGGATGCCAAATAGAGGCTTGGATCAGAAACCACTACTACAGTACCACTGAGAAATCCTGAGAGTGCAAGCCAGCTGAAGAGACGTACTTGAAACCCACTGTGAGCAGCTAAGTTATTTTACATGCACTTTTGAAAGTAAATACACTGTGTTTTTAATCCTTTTGCATAGTTTAAACTTGCTGCAAGTACTTTCCCTATAGTGCGCCCCTGTTTATATCCTTTTCAGACTAATAGACTCAGGAGGAAAAGCTGAGAGATTGGAGCTGCACTGAATTATTAAAGAGTAACATCTTAACTGCGCTTTCAAGGAGAAAGGACATATAGTTTAATACAATTTAATGCCCTTGCCAGACTGTATAAACACTGGTAATTATATATATTTTTTACTCTTTTAGTAAAAATTGACTGTGTCTGTATTTAGTTTTATAATATAATATTTATATGTGAATAACTTTATTTTTATATCTGTACCTATGTATTTGGAGAGGTACTTTTTTATATCTGTACCTATGTATTTGTAGAGGTACTTTTTAGGATATACTAAAAAAAGAAACCCCAAGAGATTTAAAAAGTCTGAGGAATGTAATAAAATATTTCTGAATATTTGGGTAATAGACCCATATAGAATCAGAATAATGATGTAGATCTGGATTTCTTATGTTTTACATTAGAAAAATTGTGAACAAAATAATAAAAATTAAGTTGAGAGATATCCTCAACTGAAAATGATCTCCAAGTCGGAAGAATACCAAGAGGTCTGAGAATAATAAAAGAAAATCCAACATTTGGGATAGCTAAACATAAGTTTCTCTAAAATTGATATAACGTATTGGGTTCATGTACATTGGATCTGGAGGCAGTCAATCTACCGCCTGTCGGGATCCCGGTGGTCAGGATACTGACGCCGGAATCCCAACCACAGCTGAAATACCGCCGGCTAGTTACCCCTCTTGGGTCCACGCCACCATCTGGAGTGGAATAGAACCCTGTGGTAATCGAAGTTCGCCACTGGGCCCAAAGCGTGGCGAGCGCAGCAAGCCCACGAGGGGACACGCTGCGCTCGCCGCTTGGATCCCAGCTGTTGGCCTCCCAGCGTCAGTCTCCTGACCGCTCGGATCTCGTACTGATCACATTGGATCTAATTAGATTCATACAACAGGGTGTTCGGAAAGTCACTGTGCACTTTTCATAAAGCAGTGAAAACAGTGGAGAAATGAAGCAGTGGAGAAGTTGCCCATGGCAACCAATCAGCATTGAGGTAACATTTCTAATTTGCATATTATAAAATTATATGGAGCAGCTGATTGGTTGCCATGGGCAAGTTCTCCACTGTTTTCACTGTTTTATGAAAAGACCCCATATTTTGTTCGGAAAGTCACTGTGCACTTATGTGAGGTGTTTAGAAACAAAATAAAAAGTATCCAAGCCTGTCTTGATGCTAACGGTGGTCATTTTCAACATTGTTTATAATTATCATTCGTGTTTACATCATGTATTATATATTGAAACATGTGTTAATAAATATACATAAGTGCACAGTGACTTCCCGAACACCCTGTAGCTGAAAGAAAAATGGAAGTAGAAAAGATTGATATAGAACATGTAATTTTTGATAAAAAAGATAGAGTTGATAAAAGGTATGGCTGAATTCAAAGAGATCAATCCTAAAATGGATATGAAAATGAAAAAAAGAAAAAAAAAACTGGTAACTTATCTTAGAAATTAATGTAAATAAATTTAAGAGACCTCATGGACTACATAAATAATATCAAAAACTGGTCAAATCAAATAAGGGAGTTTAGAAATTAATATAATTGGATCATATAAAAGATTCTTTGACGAATATTGTATGGGAAGGAGATTTTGTGGAATTCATGAGATATTTGAATTAAAATGAATTTAATTTAAAATTCACCTTAAACTTCCAAAAGCAAAAATAGAGTTCCTGGACCTTGCACTTGATTCATCACAATAGGATCCTGGAAATAAAATTGAAGCATAACCATGCCTACTGCTTGCATGGATTTCCGTGCCTGCGTGGAGGAAACCTACGCAAGCACGGGGCGGGGAGAATATACAAACTCACACAGTTAAGGCCATGGTTGGAATCAAACCCATGACCTCAGTGCTGTGAGGCAGTAATGCAATCCATAACACCGTCCATACTGCTCTAAAAAAAAATATTGATACTAACAGCTATTTACATTGTAATAGTTGTCATCTTCAACAATGAAAAATAAATATTCCCTTTTCCCAGTTATCAAGGCTCAGAGTGAATAGTGTGAAAGAACAGGCAGATGAACAGGCAGAGATATACTGTACAAGATTTAAAGGAAATAAATACCCTACAGATTTGATAGAGAAGGGCAATGATAAAGCCAAGAAATTTTATAAAAGTAATTTGTGTGCATATAAACAAAACAAAAAAAGATCAAATAATGAAAATAACTTTATAACTTATGACAACCTACATTACAAAAAAATGACAAATTTGTTCTAGCCTAAGAAACATTGGGGAATTTTACAGCTTGATCCTATTTTAAAAGACATGATTCCAAAATCCCACAAGTCTTTTTAGGAAGAAAGATTGTTAAAAAAAAAAAATAGACTTGCACCAAGCCATCTAAAGGAAGATGATGATAAAGATAACTGGTTAAGAAAAAGAAAAGCTTCATTTTTTTCATTTATCATTTTGTGTTTAGCATAAGATTTTACTGTATTGTGATTGTATAAGGTTACATAGTAAGCCTCATGGTACAAATAAAATCACATGTAAGAAATATTATTATATACTTGTGTCAATGCTTAAACTGGTGTACCATAATAATAATAATAATAATAATAATAATAATAATTTTATATATATATATATATATATATATATATATATAAAAACAAGAGGATTCTGCACTCACATCAAAGTTCCTAATGGTGGGTGCTCCCGACAGACGAAATGTCTGCAAATGTAGACGAGAATTCCACGTGGTGGAGGGTGCACTCTCACTGTGTATAAAGTCCACACATTTCTTCAATAGAAAATTTTTATTGTAGCCTCAAAGGTTTCGACGTTTCGATCCAAAAACCAGGATCTTTTTCAAGAAGGGCCATACATGAATCATCAAATCCAATCATAATATAATGAAGCTGAATAATTAAAAGTATATCTAGAAAAAATAGAACATAAACATGACTGAGCCTCCCAGGTCCCAATATATAACAATATTAGCGACAATGCTTGTATCAACATAAACTACTACATAATACCAGATTTAGAAAAAAGGAACTCATATACCAAGAACAGGTGGCAGAGTAGTGAGACTACAAGGAGGAATAAAAAAACACCCTGTGTTCACCACTGGTCTTAAAATGCATGCAAGGCCTACCCCTCCTCACCTCTATCAGCACATTCCAATGGGGCTGCATGTCTGAACTGCTGTATACCAAGTGTGGAGAATGTCCATATAATCACAGCTCTGCAACCAAACCACTGCTGTAATCAAAGGATATCTCTATTATAAACGTGTATCAGAATCAAATGTATATAGCAAACCTTGTTACCACATAAATACCTATGGGTCTGGAAAGGTGTGCACAAGACTACACCTGGATAAGGCATTCTCCCACTCAGGGTCAACAGCTGCAGGATCTCAAAAAGGACATTCAGCCACTGTGATTACACATATACTCTGTTTAAACAATGTGCATCTGAGGCATAGAAATATATATAAAAAAAAACATAATCAACGATGAATAAATACCTATAGGTCCAAGAGGATACACATAGGGCAGCCCCTGGGTTAAGCGTTCTCCCACATCAAATCCATAGCTACAAACAATAAATAACCCCAAATCAAAAGATTATAGGATTATACAAACATCAAACTTAATCAGTGGGACAAACCCAACATACAGTAGTTACTCACAGAATCATGTGGAACACTGCACAAACCAGGGCTGCATGCACCAACTGGATCTAAGCAGGGGATTTAAATACCCCTTGACCCGGAAGTATCAAGGGTGTGAGGGGTCAACTCAAAAAGTCACCTGAATAATTATCCAAACCTTTATTCCACTTGATTAACCGTTTGCCACCAGCACAAAAGGCCAAATAGGCAATCAGTATGCCTGTGTATGCATTAATATTCACAGTACAACAGAGGGAATACACAAAATAGCGCTGCATGCGCCGGGGGACCGGAAACAGGAAGTGTCATGCGTTCCAACCGCCAAGCCTGGTGGAACGCACGCTGCAAACACCCCAGCGAACACACAGCGCACGACACCCGCACGGGGACAACGTCCCCGCACCATGAGCAAAGTGCCCCCGCCACCAAACAGACACATCCGCATCAACCCCACGGGCCGGAGGGACCGAACCGATCCACACACGCCGGGGGCCAGAAACAGGAAGTCCTGTGCGTTCCAGTGGCTGAAGCCGGTGGAACGCACACTGCTAACATAAAAAGGGATGGAAAAACGATCTAATATATTTAGAGACAAAATGATGTTTTATATCAAAGATGAGATCATTCCTCTAGAAATATATATATATGTATATGGTTCCTCAAAGAATCAACTGTTGAACAACATATGAAAAAGGGTCAAAAATTGTTATAGGGGACCCAGGAGGAGGCAGCAGCAATAACAATACAAAAACATAAACAAAAAAACATACATAAAACAGTTACAATTAAAAAGACAAGCTGGCTATATAGTGAGCAAACCTATACAGCAAGCATATCGGTATCTATACATTATATACTGTCCCCAATCGAGGGGTGCATTGGACATGTGTTGAAGATATACCATTGATAAACTGGTCAGAGACTTATAGACAAACACTTAATGGATTTTATTCATTGAGCCCCCTGAGGTCTACTGTGTCCAATGCATTGATCCAATAACATTCCCTCCGTTTAAGCTGCCCCACTCGATCGCCTCCAGTCGACAGAGGGGGAACCCAATCAATCAACATAAACTTTAGACTTGCTACTTGATGCTTAGCCTCTAGAAAGTGTCGTGCGACAGGTTTATCAGAGGTTCCACTGTTTAAAGCGGTATGTATAGAAGACCGGTGGTTGGCCATCCGGTCTCTAAAATTCCGCATAGTCAACCCAACATAAAGGAACCCACATGGACATTTCAGTATGTAGATGACATGATCCATTCTGCAATGTAGATGAAATCTGATCTTGATGGTGGTCCCAGTGTGGGGATGATTGAAAGTCGGTCCAACCATCAATGACCTGCACGTCGTGCAGTTGCCGCAAGAGAAACATCCGGGTTTCTGTGTATACAATTGTGTACGGGAAGGCCTAGCGTCAGGATACATGGTGGGTCTCATCAACATTTGTTTCAGGTTCGGACCTCGCCTATACGCCAACATTGGTGGTTTCATACGGGTGAATGGAAACGTGGGATCAGAACTGACAATAGCCCAATGTTTCTTCAAAACTTTATTGACATGTCCAGAGTGGTTATCAAAGTGGGTGGTAAACACCATCCTATCTTTAGATTTATTACGCTCACTATCACATGTCCCTGAGAAGATCACTTTTGCTTTTTCAAGACATCTAGATAATACTCTAGTATGGTAACCTCGTTCCCCAAAACATGTAGTAACATCAGTGAGTTGTGTCTCTACCTTCTCACTAGCTGAGTTAATCCTAAGAACCCGAAGGTATTGGGACACAGGTAAGTTGTCTTTTAGGGCCGGTGGATGATGACTAGAGGCATGCAGGGTGAGGTTACGATCTGTTGGTTTCCGATATAATGTCGTTGCCAACAGATTGTTAGTTTTATTGATAGTCACATCAAGGAAACTAATACTGGTGTCCGAGCAAGTTGATGTAAATTTAATGGGACTAGCTAGAGAGTTTAGTTCATTGACCATAGATAAAAACAGCTCCTCTGTGTTGGTCCAAAGCAAGAAAATGTCGACGATAAAACGATGATAGAAGAAAATTGAATGGCCATATTTAGGAAAGATGTTGACAGACTCATACTGTGTCATGTATAGGTTAGCGTATGAGGGGGCCAGGTTTGACCCCATCGCTGTACCCGCTAGTTGTAAATATGAATCTTTATACATAAAATGGTTGGTCTTCAAGACCAATTCGGCCAATTCGATAATAAATTCAATGGGCATGTTTATTTTAGGACCTTTAATCAATGCAGTTCTTAAAGAGCTTAACCCGTCATCATGTGGTATCACTGTATATAAGGAGTTGACATCCATTGTGGCCATTAGACAAGGGACGCCATATAAGTCTACCCCTTTAAGCTGTGAGAGAAAGTCTCCAGTATCCTTGATGTAGCTATCACTCCTAGTTACTAGGGGTTGGAGACTATGGTCTACAAACTGGGCAAGTGGCTGTAACAAAGACCCCTCGGCGGCTATGATAGGCCTGCCAGGCGGTGCATTCAAACTTTTATGTACTTTGGGCAAAGTGTACAAGATAGGGCATTTGGGATGTTCGACAGTGAGAAAGGAATGCAGCTCACTATCCAACCACCCATTGTCAAGACCCCTTTTGAGACATGTGTCAATGGTCCGCTTAGTGCTAGGCACAGGATTAGATCCTAATCGTTGATATGTAATTTCATCCGCCAATTGACGCATAATTTCTTTATCATAGTCTTGCCAGTTTTGAATCACCACCGCCCCACCTTTATCGGCTGGGCGAATAACTAACTCCTTATTTTCACGCAATCATTTTAGGGCAACTCTTTCTGCGCTAGAGAGGTTGTCAAAGCTTTTAGGGGGTGAGTAATTGCTGATATCTCTGTTAACGATCCTTAGAAACATTTTAACGCTGGCATTCTGAGAGGGAGGATCAACGTGGAAGGTTTCTTAAACGATGTATGGGGTCGATCTGTAGTTTTATCAGAAAAATATATATATATAAGATTGAGAGATATATATAAAGATAACTGTCAAACTACTTAACTTAAATAATATATTTAATTGAGTGTGGCTGTGGAAAAACAAAGATAAGAATGTTAAAGCTCCTCTTTGAAGAATCTTATTTACAAAGGTATTGAACGTGTAACGATTGACGCAAGAGGAGAAGATAGGAAGCTAAAGTTAGCTAAGAAAGAGTCCTTTTGGTTATAAACATTAAATACCTCACTGTAATTTCAAACTGACTGAATGAAGTTTGTGACATTATCCCTTTTTTATTTATAAATGTATGCTACGTTTAGCCATATATTTTGCCTTGTTACTATATATATTTTTTGTCCTTGAATCTTTCTTGTAGTTAGCAATATTGCAATAATTTTTAAAAAACACTTTATTTTAATTTTGAGTAAGAACAACATAAATAAAAACATAGCAGAACAAAAAGCCTGCAAAGCCAACAAAAAGAAAATATTACAAGTTTCTGAATTAAAGACCAGAAAGACTAAGGCTATGTACACATACATGCGATATCCGAACAATGCGACATAGCCTCCATCCAGAAGTATTTCAACTCCTAGTGGACAAGTGGGGCCTACCAGACGAAGACCTGATGACGTCTCGACACAATCACAAGGTTCCAGTCTTCGGAACAAGGACAAGGGATCCTCAAGCAGCGTTCGTGGACACACTGGCAATTCCATGGAACTTTCGGCTGCCGTACGTGTTCCCTCCAGTGTCACTTCTGCCCAGGGTATAAGGAAGTTCGAGCAAGAAGGAGGAATCCTAGTTCTGATCACTCCAGCGTGGCCCAGGCGGCATTGGTTCTCAGACCTGCAGGGTCTCTCGATAGAGCGTCCTCTTCTACTTCCGTAACGCCCAGACCTCCTCGTTCATGGCCCTTGTGTCTACCAGGATTTGGCCCGGCTGGCTTTGATGGCGTGGCTCTTGAAGCTTCAATTCTGAGGGCCAAAGGATTTTCTGAGGTGGTCATTCAAACCATGTTGAAGGCCCGTAAGCCGGCTTCGGCCAGGATTTATCATAGGGTCTGGAATTCTTACTTTGCTTGGTGCGCATCTAACAATCATGACACTTACAAGTTTAGTACGACCAAACTTTTGGCCTTTCTACAACGGGGCCTGGACTTAGACCTTTGTCTGGCCTCCATCAAGGTTCATATTTCGGCCTTGTCGGTATGGTTTCAGAGAAAAATTGTGACTCTGCCTGATGTTCATACATTTACTCAGGGTGTGTTAAGGATTCAACCTCCCTATGTCCCGCCGGTGGCTCCTTGGGATTTGTCGGTGGTTCTGGAGGCCTTGCAGGAGTCTCCGTTTGAACCTCTTGAATCTGTGGACCTTAAGTGGCTTACTCTTCAGGTCTTGTTTCTGCTGACTATTGCCTCTGCTAGACGGGTTTCAGACTTGGGTGCCTTATCCTGTCGGTCACCCTTTCTGATTTTTCACTGTGACCGGGCGGTTCTACGGACACGCCCTGGTTATCTACCTAAGGTGGTGTCTTCTTTCCACCTTAACCAAGAGATTGTGGTTCCGGCCTTTATCTCTCCTGATTTATCCTCTAAAGAGCGGTCTTTGGATGTGGTATGGGCTCTCCGTATCTATGTAAAGAGGACAGCCTCCGTTAGGACGTCTGATTCTCTCTTTGTACTTTTTGGTTTTCACAGACGTGGCTGGCCTGCGAATAAGCAGACCTTGGCCAGATGGATTAGAATGGTGATTGCACAAGCTTATGCGCAGGCTGGTCTTCCAGCTCCTGCTACCATCAAAGCCCATTCTACTTGATCGATTGGACCTTCTTGGGCGGCCCGCCGTGGTGCGACCCTTGAACAATTGTGCAAGGTGGCTACGTGGTCCTCAGTGAAAAAATTCATAAGGTTCTATGCCTTTGATACTTCCGCCTCCCAGGATGCTTCCTTTGGACGCTGGGTCCTTGTGCCCGCTACAGTGCATCTCCTCCCATGAAGAACTGCTTTAGGACATCCCCGATGTTATCCCTGTGGAACCCAGTCTACCCCGCTGCAGAAAAGGAGATTTGTGTTAAGAACTTACCGTTGTTAAATGTCTTTCTGCGAGGTACATTGGGTTCCACAGGGCGCCCACCCTGACGCACTTAGCTTCTTTGGGTTGGTATGGCATTAGCCGTTGATACCTTCTCCTGTCATGAGAATGTGGTGTACGTGGCTACTAACGGTAGTCGTCTCTTTTGCCTGCTTCTGCATTGGACTGGTTAATGAAACTGGGCTCCTGTGCACGGAGGCGGGGTTATAGAGGAGGCAATGCTGAGCATCTTGGGAACAGTCAAAGGTTTAAGCCTGTTGGTGCCACGGATCAAGATCCTACTCTACACCCCGATATTATCCCTGTGGGACCCAGTGTACCTCGCAGAAAGAGATTTAACAACGGTAAGTTCTTACCATAAATCTCCTTTTAACATCGACTGGCTGCATTATACATGGTTTAGAAATTGTAGCATGATTTTGCAATTTAAAAAAAAATCTGCTGACCACTTTTATTATTATCACGTCATATAGAACTAAGTTTATTTGTTTTTTTTTATGTGTTCTGCTGTGCACAGCCTTTTGGGAGTATACTGAATTGAATAAATTGTGACTGTATATACATTTAACAGTGTATCCATACAGCCACTTGTGAGCTTGTGATGGATTAAACCACTGAGAGCGCCAGGGGTGTATTACAATACTGTTTATTGTTATATTTATAATATCAAATGTTATAGTGTGAGAAATACAGGCAGGTACTTATCCATCGTGCAGTACCATCAGAGAGGCGTCTGATTGGCTCCAAATTTATTCTGCAGCTAAACAACAATGCCAAACATACTACCAATGCCATTAAGAACTAGCTGCAGCATAAAGAAGAACAAGGAGTCCTGGAAGTTACAATATGGCCCCCACAGAGCACTGATCTCAACATCATTGAGTCTGTCTGGGATTATATGAAGAGACAGAAGGATTTGAGCAAGCCTACATCCACAAAAGATCTGTGGTTAGGTCTCCAAGTTCTCCATTCTCTTGGAACAACCTCTCTGCTGACTTCCTTTAAAAACTGTATGCAAGTGCAACTAGAAGAATTGATGCTGCTTTGAAGGCAAAGAGTGGTCATTCCAAATATTGATTTGATTTAGATTTCTCTTCTTTTCATTCACTTTGCATTGCAACGATTAACACTTCTACTTTTGAAAGCATCATTAGTCTGTAGCATTTGTTCCACCACAGTACTGGGTGGGTGTGTGTGTGTGGGTGTGTGTGTGTGTGTGTGTGTGTGTATATACATATATACATATATATATATATATACACACACACACACACACACACACACACACACACACACAGAGAAGAAGAGGTGGCACTTCAAGACTTTTAGCAAGTGAACAAAATGATGATGGGGTGCTATTCCCCGAAACGTTGATCTTTAACCACCAAAGTTTTGTTCACTTGCTAAAAGTCTTGGAGTGCCGCCTCTTCTTCTCTATGGATACATGTGGGTTACATACACCCTAGGTAGAAACAGATGTGGGATTTTCTGTCCCAAATTGAGTGCCGGGTTGGATCCAAAGAAATAAATAAAGGGTAGGGGAGGCTTACGGTACTTTCTGGGGGATTGTCGGGATTCTGATGTTCAGGATGCTGTTGTCGATATTCTGACCGCCGACATCCCATCCAACTGGATATCATATATATCAAATGTATATATATATATATATATAGAGAGAGAGAGAGAGAGAGTGAGAGATGGGAGTGATCTTTGCATCTCGGCAGTCAGTGAGTGAGAAAGACCGTATCATTGCAAGAATATAGATTGTAAGCTTGCGAGCAGGGCCTTCCTACCTCTAAGTCTGTTTTTACCCAGTTTTGTTCTATTACTGTTGTTCTAATTGTAAAGTGCAACGGAATATGCTGCGCTATATAAGAAACTGTTAATAAATAGTAATAAAAATAATAAATGATGCAGAGCAGAGAAGTGGGCGTAATCCCTCTTCAGAATTTTAAGGTCATCAGGAATCGTAAAGGTAATGTTGTTTAAGTAGGGAGGGAGTACTTGGAAGGTAAAGTACAGTATGTATATTTTTGGAGGTGGGTGAGGATTTGCCAAGGGCCGGGTTAAGAGTAATATTAAATTCCCCCCACTAAGATAATATGTCCCTGCACTAGCCCCTCAATGTACCTAAACAGCTTAGAAAAGAAGGAGCTCTGTCTCTGATTTGTGGCAAAGACCGAAACTAGGGTGAACGTACGCACAAATTCCATTGTCCGCAAACGGGAACCGCGCTCTGCAGTCCCATACCGCCGCTACAGGAGACAGACCGGTGGCGCTGAGGTGGCTCCAGTTCAGGGCCGGTGCTAGGTTTCTAGACACCCTAGGCAAAGCTACAAAATACCTCCCCTGCTCCCCCCAAAAATACCCCCCCCCTCTCCCCCGCCCAGTCAGTCACATACATAATTGACTACTTAAAATATTATTATATTAATTTTTAGATTTATGAACATAAAAATATAATAACACTATAATATGTATTACAATGCAGGACCACCATGTACTGTAATGCTAAGAGCATTTTAGTAACCACCAGACAACACAAAGAGCATATAAGTTAATGCCAGACAATAAGGAGTCAATTTAAGTGAACACGAGACATTACGGAGAACATTTCTTTGACCGCCATAAAACACTGACTGCCTTTTAGTGGCTGCGCCACAATACTAAGAGCATTTTTGTGACCACGGCACAATAAGGAGATCATTTTTGGGACCACCAAGCAATATGAAGAGAATTTTAGTGACCATCAGATAATAAGACCATTACTGTGACAGCCATACAATATTAACAGCATTTAAGTGTCTGTACCACAATACTAAGAGCATTATTTTGACCACCAGGCAATACGGAGAGCATTTTTGTGACAGCCAGACAATACGGAGAGCATTTTTATGACCGCCAGACAGTACGGAGAGCATTTTTATGACCGCCAGACAGTGAGGAGAGCATTTTTATGACCGCCAGACAGTATGGAGAGCATTTTTATGACCGCCAGACAGTACGGAGAGCATTTGTTATAACCGCCACAATACTAAGAGCATTTTTGTGACCACGGCACAATAAGGAGATCATTTTTGGGACCACCAAGCAATATGAAGAGAATTTTAGTGACCATCAGATAATAAGACCATTACTGTGACAGCCATACAATATTAACAGCATTTAAGTGTCTGTACCACAATACTAAGAGCATTATTTTGACCACCAGGCAATACGGAGAGCATTTTTGTGACAGCCAGACAATACGGAGAGCATTTTTATGACCGCCAGACAGTACGGAGAGCATTTTTATGACCGCCAGACAGTGAGGAGAGCATTTTTATGACCGCCAGACAGTATGGAGAGCATTTTTATGACCGCCAGACAGTACGGAGAGCATTTGTTATAACCGCCACAGTACGGAGAGCATTTTTATAACCGCCAGACAATACGGAGAGCATGTTTATGACCGCCAGACAGTACGGAGAGCAATTTTGTGATCATTGAAAATCTTACCTCATCATTAAATAACCTTCCTAAAAATTCATTAACTGCTTCAGCAACAACCTCATTCAACATAATTAGCCAATAATAATCATTAACTCCCTCATACCCACCATACCCCTGCATTATTAATTACATTTATTTTCCATAACGCTCAATCTTCTCTATGTAATCTAAAGTACCAATTCCTAACCTTAATAAAAATATTAAGTCAACCATACAGCATTAACCCATTACATTATAATAAAATCCACATAGCTTACCCCTTATACTTATTAATAGCCACACCATCTCTCCCCTGCGTCTCTCTACCATATCATCTCCCCACTGCGTCTCTCTACCACACCATCTCTCCCCTGCATCTCTCTACCACACCATCTCCCCACTGCGTCTCTCTACTACACCATCTCTCCCCTGCGTCTCTCTACCACACCATCTCTCCCCTGCGTCTCTCTGCCACACCATCTTCCCACTGCGTGTCTCTACCACACCATCTCTCCCCTGCGTCTCTCTACCACATCATCTCCCCACTGTGTCTCTCTACCACACCATCTCTCCCCTGCGTCTCTCTCTACCACATCATCTCCCACTGCGTCTCTCTAATACAGCATCTCTCCCCTGCATCTCTCTACCACATCATCTCTCCCCTACATCTCTACCACATCATCTCTCCCGTGTCTCTCTACCACACCAACTCCCCACTGCGTCTCTCTACCGCACTATCTCTCCTCTGCGTCTCAGCCACACCATCCCCCCGCCTCTCTAAGCCACCGTCCTCCCCGCATCTCTAAGCCACCATCATCTCCCCCCTACATCTCTCAGCCACACCATCATCTCCCCCCTGCATCCACAGCTGCACCCTCTCCACCCTGCATCTCTCAGCCTACCACAACTTGTGTCTCTCAGTATGTATGCATGCATGTAAGCCAAGAGACACGGTAACAAACAGAACATACATAGAACACACCAGCTGCACACATAGAACATGCATGTAACCAAGAGCAAACGGTTACATGGGTCCACATAGACCATACATAGCATATACCCACTGCACACTGTGAAAATACATGTGTTACATTAAACCCATACCCATACAGAACATGTGTTACATTGTACATGGAACATACATGCATTGCTAAGCAAATAAAATATGTATGGAAGCTGCATGTCCGGGGCTCACATGGCAAGCTTTGCCAGGATCTAAGGTCACCATGGCAACCAAACAGCTCCCCAGTCCGCCCGCTGAGTCGCTTACCATCAGATGGCCCGCAGTGTGTACAGCAGGGGAGTCTCTGCTGAGCTCTCCCCCGCCGCGTCCCAGACATCACGTGGACCTGGGGTAGCGGAGTACAGGCGGCACTGGCACTGCAGGCGGGTACGCTGCGTGGCGCGCATAGCAGGAGTCCTGGATCCTCTTGCGCAGGGACAGGAAGCGCATAACACGGCGTCAGCGCATAGCAGGAGTCCTGGATCCTCTTGCGCAGGGTCTCCTGCCTAAAGCTGCCTAGTGGTGGCGCCGGCCCTGTTCCAGGTCATTTAGTATACTTGAGGGTTTCACTAGACCACCACGACGATACATACTGGCGCTGGGGATCTTTTTGTCAGGCCAGGGTACCAGTGGTCGACATTCAGCGAGGTCAGCACTTCCCCAGCACCCCCCCCCCCTCGCCCCAGCTCAGGGCACCATTCTGCTAAGGTTTTCCCGTCCTGAGCTGCTCCTCTCACACCCTCCTTCCTCTTAAAGGCATCAGTCAGCCATTACAGCTCTGCAGGTCTCCAGGAATGCTGGTGTCTGGTCTCCCTGTATAGCTCTCACCTGGAATCAGGATGTACAGAGCCCTGCATTCTACCAGCTTTTTCATAAAAGCTGAGTAGTTGATATCAGTGCCCATTGCCGTTAAATTGTTATATCTGCATTGTATGTGACTTATGCTTGTGCTGCTGTCTGTACTTCTCTCTCTCACTGTACATGTACCGCTTTCCCTGTATCTTTACTTCATTAACCCTTGAATACTGGTATGAACAGAGGTTCATTTACCACACATTACAAATTGTTGTATTTGTGTAGGGTCACGGTCACATTTTTGCTCAAGTTACATGCTGCACATTTCCATATTTAGTGTGTACAAACCTGGCAGTTATGTCTAACAAAGCCAAGGGAGCAAAACAAGCTGGGACACCCACTTTAATGTCATGTAAAACATGTAACACAGAAGTTTTACATCAGGATTTATTGCAGGATGGCCAGTGCATTACTTGCAATGCACCCTGGGTCCTTCAGCACTTCCAGCTTCAGCCCCATGGGATGCTTTTTCTGACATGCTGGCTAAACTTGTGGAACAGAGGGCTACCCCAGTTGTAGATTCTCCTATAGGCTTACCACAGCCATTACAGGGTTTACCACAAACATTACAGCCTGTTTATCAGCCTGTTATCAGTTTCGATGGACATGGTCCGTGCTCTAAAAAATATACTGTACGTGGCATGTACTTGTTCCATTAGAAAGATGGATTCTATGTTCATTTTCTATGGTTTCCACAAGCGGCGGTGGCCAGCCAATAAACGAACATTGGCACGTTGGCTCCACATGACCATCTCACAGGCCTGCATGCAGGCTGATCTTCCAGTTCCTAGTACAGTCTCTGCTCATTAAACTCACTCTGTGGGTCCTTCGTGGGCAGCTCACCGTGGTACATCTGCTGAACAGCTATACACAGCTGCTACGTGGTCTTCTGCTCACAAGTTTCTTAGGTTCTACGACTTTGATACATTTGCCTCTCAGGATGCATCCTTTGAACGCAATGTCCGACTTTTAACTTATGAGCGTGCCCTCCCTATTACAACTGCTTTGCGACATCTCATCATTAACCCTGTGGAGACCATGGACCCTGAAGAAAAAAAAAAAGTGTTACGGTAAAATCTTACCTTTGTTAACTCTTTTTCTTTGAGGTCCATGGGATCCATAGGGAGCCCACCCTGACGCACCTAGCTTTAATGGGTTATTCTTCTCGGTCACCAGTTCCATTTTCCTACTAGTGAGAGTGTGTTTTCTTGTGTACCATCCTTCCTTCTTTCCTCTCCTCTGCTTTGTGCTTGTTACCTATCTGAAGTGCCTGAGGCTGGGGGCGGGGTATGAGGGAAGACGGACCCCACTGTATCCTGGGAGGATCTAAACGCTTTGCTGTTCGGTGCCAATCCTGGTCTCCACCATTCATACCCATCGTTAACCCTGTGGATCCCATGGACCGTGAAGAAAAAGAGTTAAAAAAGGTAAGATTTCACCATAACTCTTATCATTACACAGCACCTGTTGTCCAAATGCGCCTGATCTCTGATGGAGATACTATATGTGGAAAGCACCTGTGAATTCAGGGAAAGGTTGGGTGTTGAAGGGGGGGCGGAGGGGAGATGGGGCTAGGGGATCCTTCTGGTCATGGACACCGTTCCCTGTCTGTCTTTATGTCTGTATTGCATATATGAGCTGTCGATATTAAATCTCAAATTCTGAGCGGACACATCAAGTGATTAGTAAAAAAGTTTACATTTGCTTATTAAACTTTTTGTGTTTAGTCTATTTTAAGTAACATTGCACATTTGTACTTATCAATAAAATATAGATTTAGATCATTAAATGATGTAGGTAAATAAGCCGTCTCCCCCATTCACTAGTCACAACTCTTTTATCCGACTTCTCTAATTTCACAGGTCCTAGCATAAATCATATATAATTGCAGTATTCAAATACATTTTTTTATTGAAAAATATAATAAATCCAGACACATTTAGAAACACAGCGCTGATTGACACAGTAAGATCTACACAATATGTATTTAATGTTTGTTTAAAAAAGCTTATACAAATAAAAACATATCAAGTTGAAATGGATAGGCATCAAATCTATGTCTCACAATTAGATCTTTGGTGGACTTTAAGACCTAGTGAATACTAGCACCAACTAGCATATATAAAAGCACCAAGTAGCATAAATATACCAAGCATAAATACAGTCATGAATACGGACCAAGTGCATAATAATTCATCCAATTGGATGTGGTTACCAAGTCTGTGTTCCGGTTAAAGAGGCTCCCATAGATGCAAGTTCGTATAGCAACGGCAACAATTAGTGGAGTCCTGGTTCACAGTTCAATGAGTGCTCCGTGTTCCAATGTGTGGATTCGTATATAGGAATAGTAGGCGATGGCAGTGCCAATGTGGAGTCCTGGTTCACGGAGGCAATATTGCAGGGTCCTGACTGTAGATGGTGTTGCATTGGTGGTGCTGGTCAACAAAGGTCCACGCAAAGTCCCAACCTAACGCGTTTCGCTGCTCCAGGCAGCTTTGTCAAAGACCTTTGATGCCTATCCATTTCAACTTGATATGTTTTTATTTGTATAAGCTTTTTTAAACAAACATTAAATACATATAGTGTAGATCTTACTGTGTCAATCAGCGCTGTATATTCTTCTATATTCACCTTGTCATTTAAAAGGGCTTGACTACCCCTTATCTATACAGCTGCTAGGACAAGCCACCCATCACAGCGCCTGTATATATACTTGATATATATATATTTCTACATTTAGAAACACACACACACATATATATATATATATATATATATATTTATTTATTTATTTGGGGATGTTACAATGTGTTGTTTCATATGAACAGAACTCATCATAATATGACAGAAAAGCACAAGTAACATGCCTTCTCATTAGAGGAATGCAGGAGAGCGCGTGTGCCTAAGCATGATGCAGATCACTTGGCTAGTAGTAGTACCATGACTTAAATGTGCTATGCACAGAAAACATTGATAAGTGCTCAATGCATGCCTGAGTGCGAATAATGTTAAATTTATTTTTTTCTTCGTATTAATACTACAAATGTTTATGCCTCCCTGTGGCAAAAAGGAAGAACTACATCTGAGTTACCAGATCAAATAAAACATGAGGAAAAAAATAGGTAAGTATTCAAAGTAACAAAACAAAACAACAATGGTGTGGGTAATAGATTTTTATATACTAGATAAAACTAAATGTATTTAACTAAACGAAATACGAGTAGCATACTTTGGATTGTATTTATTTTATTTTGATTTTTGGGAACCTATTTATCAAATAATATTTGCAGAATATTCCACAGAAAACGCCCTTTTTCGGGGGGATATGCACAAATATGAAGTATCCCCAGAATGTACCATAGAGGGTCCCTCCATTTCTGACAGCAGCCAAACTCCGGATATAGAACGGCCCCAGCTCTGACAGTAGATTGCTTTTGTAATCATTTCACTTCTTTACACATCACAGGGACATTGTGATTTTTAGTACATTTGGATGAATGTTAATTTCTTATTGCTGTGAATATCCTGCATATCTTGCATACATAAATGATATACCGCATTCCCCATCCCTATGTGCACTGCTATTTATGAGAAGTACCAAGATACAGACAGCAATATTTAATAAATATGTTCCTATAGGTTAAATGGACGTGATTTAATACAGCACAGAGAAAACAATACACAAATGTATGGTGTTATCTACAGTCATTGTTCTAAAAAAAAACAAAAAAAAACTTGAGGATACAATGTTCCAAGGCTCATAGTCACAGAAAGGAGCACACTCCGGGGATCAGTAGCACATGAGCTCCCACCTGAAGCAGACATGAAATAGGGATCAGCCAAGATGATGGGAAACTGTTTCAGAATATTGTACATCAAGCTTAGATACTCCGGTGTGTATGTGACAGGCAAAAACGAGGATGTAATGCCTGCTGCTGTGCAGGTGTCGTCACTCCACCCACCTGTGCAACGTCCGCCACAGACGATACCCAGAAGCGTCAGGGACTCCGCTCTCCGGACCACTCACCAGCGCGAACACCACCTCACCGCGGACGAAGGGGGATCTGGAAAGAAGGGGATATACCGGTTGAGACGTGCGCCCCGACCTCCGTCTAGAGTACGGGGCACGTCAGGGGTAGCCGCGACCTTCACCGGCTGGGCGGAAGGTCATCACTGGCCAATAGGCCTCAGCTACCCAGTTCTCACACACTCGCACTCTCGCACGTTGTGTGGTGAGAGGGGGACCTCACGTCCGCGAGCAAACCCCCCCGACCGGTATACAGGGGTGATGACAGACAGACAGGCACAGGATGATACTCACTTCCAACTTGCGGGTCACCTTGATTGTCGCACCTCTCCGCTCCTGTTGGGGCAAAAAGAGCAGCCTCCCTACCTGCAGGCTACACTACGGCTAACAACGATACAGCCAACTACGCCTGCCTAAACAAACTGCTTTAAACAACTGAGGCTACTGGTTCTATCCCAACCAAACGGAGACCGGACTAATTAAACACATTCACTACCCGGAAAGTCAGTGGAACAATTCCCCGGCCCAACAGTATACCCCGACTAACCAGTCCTACCTTCCAGATGCTGGACACTGGCCACTGCCTTTTGCTCTCAATGAGGGACGGGGGGTCTAGAGCAGACGGTGGCCCACTCCAGACGACCGGGGGGTGGCGACGTGTGGGACGGTGACGTTACTCCACACTTCCAAATCCCCTGGAGCATACACCGCGTGGAGCCGGTCGGCTCCTAACACCTGCCACGGATCCCTCGAAAGCTGCCGCACAGCCCACTTCCAGCCGATCCGGGCCGGTCTGCACAGAACTTTGTCCCGGGTCCCGTATAAGGCAGTAGGCCTGGGAGCCTGGGTGAGGGGCGCAGGCCGGAGGCCTGGGTGAGGGGCGCAGGCCGGAGGCCTGGAAGGGACTCAGGCCGGGGGCCTGGCAGAGGGCGCAGGCCGGAGGCCTGGAGGGGGCTCAGGCAGGAGGCCTGGAAGGGGGCTCAGGCAGGAGGCCTGGAGGAGGGCTCAGGCCGGAGGCCTGGAGGAGGGCTCAGGCTGGAGGCCTGGAGGAGGGCTCAGGCCGGAGGCCTGGAGGAGGGCTCAGGCCGGAGGCCTGGAAGGGGGCTCAGGCCAGAGGCCTGGAGGAGGGCTCAGGCCAGAGGCCTGGAGGAGGGCTCAGGCCAGAGGCCTGGAGGAGGGCTCAGGCCAGAGGCCTGGAGGGGCTCAGGCAGAAGGCCTGCCTACCGTGGGCACAGACCAAGGGGGCCTGATTATACCTGCAGGCCTAGCGCCTGTCCCTGGTGGTCTAGTGTGGAGCTAGAGGTAGGTGGAGGTGGCCCAGGGCCGCCTACCTGTCTCGGAGGGAGAGGCTGCAGCGGGGAGCTTCGTTAGCTCTTTTGCTCTCCACGCGCTGCAGCACTCTCCGCCGGACTCCCGCCGCTGGTCGCCGTCTTCCGCCTTCCTCTTCTTCTCCACTGACGTCTTCTTCCGCTCTGCTGACGTCTTCCTCCGCTCTGCCGCCGCTGACGCCGCTGCCGCCGCCGGACCCGCTATCTTCCGCTGGAGCTCTTCTTGCTTCGCCGTCCGCCGCTCGACTGACTGTTCCCGCTCCGCAGCGTCTCTTATATGACGCTGGGAGCGGGCGGAGCTATGACGCGGCGAGCTCCGATTGGCTCGCGCTCGGCGCGCCGTTCAAAATCCGGCGTCGCGATTGGAGGGGCTTGAATCCTTTTGGATGCAAGCCCCTCCAGGCTAGGGCCTACCCGCCGCGTCGCGCGGCCGGAGGGAGCAATCCCCTCCACATGTATCAACAGAGATGGGTTTAGTATAGCTTGATAGAGTTTATTCTGTGGTCAGTGAAGTGTAAAAAGAAAATAATATAGCTTGTGTATACAGAGCCGGCCCTAATCAAAATGATGCCCTAGGCAAGATTTTAGCTGGTGCCCCCTAGCACCGCTGCTAGTTCCACCTCTGACCTTGCACCCCTTTCCCATTACCATCACCCCTCAGGCATAGCAGTTCTCATTTTAGTGCTCCTACCCCCCATATTTTAAATAGGAACAGTGCGCACATTCGGCGCGCAGCCGAAAAAGAGGCGTGTTCTTTTGGGAAGGGACATGGCCACACAATAGTGCCCCTTGGGCTAGGAAGCACAATATGCACTTGGGTCAAAAACTGGTTAGATAATAGGAAGCAGCGCGTTGTGGTTAATGGATCTTTTTCAACTTGGACTGAAGTGCTAAGTGGTGTGCCGCAAGGCTCAGTATTAGGACCGCTATTGTTCAATATTTTCATTAACGACCTAACAGAAGGTCTAGAGAGCATGGTGTCAATTTTTGCAGATGATACCAAATTGTGTAAGGTTATAAATACAGAGAAGGATGCCGAGTCTCTTCAGAACGACTTAGTTTAATTAGAAGCATGGGCAGCCAAATGGAGAATGCGCTTCAACACAGACAAGTGTAAGGTAATGCACTGTGGTAACAAGAACAAAAATTACACCTACCTACTAAATGGGGTAAAATTAGGGGATTCTGTACTGGAAAAGGACTTAGGTGTCCTCATAGATAGCAAGCTAAGCAGTAGTACCCAAAGTAGGACTGCAGCAAAGAAGGCTAATAAGATATTAGCATGCATAAAACGGGGTATTGATGCTAGGGACAAGAGTATTATACTCCCGTTATATAAATCACTAGTGAGGCCACACCTTGAATACTGTGTACAATTCTGGGCACCGTACTACAAAAAGGATATCCTGGAGCTTGAAAAGGTACAGAGGAGGGCGACCAAACTAATTAAGGGCATGGAGACGATGGAATACAAGGAAAGGCTTGAAAGACTAGGCATGTTTACATTGGAAAAGCGGAGACTAAGAGGGGATATGATCAACATCTACAAATATATAAGGGGACAATACACAGAGCTTGCGCGGGACCTGTTTTTGGTTAGATCAACACAGAGGACTCGTGGACACTCGCTCAGGTTAGAGGAGAGGAGATTCCGCACAATACGGCGTAAAGGCTTTTTCACGGTAAGGACAATACGTGTTTGGAATTCCCTGCCCGAGGGAGTTGTAATGGCGGAATCTGTCAACACCTTTAAGAATGGGTCAGATAAATTCCTATTGGATAAGGATATCCAGGGGTATGGTGCATAGTCATGCATTATAGTTACTATAAATATGGATAAAATGCAATGGCTGACAGCAGCATCAGTCAGAAATTTTAGTCAAATCATCATGCATAGGACACCACAAATAGGTTGAACTCGATGGACAATTGTCTTTTTTCAACCTCAGATACTATGTTACTATGTTACAATTCAAACTACACCACACCATATTGCTCTATATTCACATTAGACCTCACAGTAGTGCCTTTTCTGTACATAACGCCACACAGTAGAGCACCTTATACACATAATGCCATACATTAGTACAGGTTGAGTATCCCTTATCCAAAATGCTTGGGACCAGAAGTATTTTGGATATCGGATTTTTCCGTATTTTGGAATAATTGCATACCATAATGAGATATCAAGGCAATGGGACCCAAGTCTAAGCACAGAATGTTTTTATGTTTCATATACACCTTATGCACACAGCCTGAACTTCATTTTAGCTAATGTTATAATATACTTTGTGCATTAAACAAAGTTTGTGTACATACACACAATTCATTTATGTTTCATATACACCTTATACACACAGCCTGAAGGTCATTTAATACAATATTTTTAATAACTGTGTATTAAACAAAGTTTGTGTACATTGAGTCATCAGAAAACAAAGTTTTCACTATCTCACTCAAAAAAGTCCATATTTCGGAATATTCCGTATTTCGGAATATTTGGATATGGGATACTCAACCTGTAATGCCTTTATACACATAATAACACACAGTAATACCCCTTACACATCACACATTATTATTGTCCTTATGAACATAATACGCCTTACACATATGCCAACCTTTATTAATGTCCTTATACACATAAAGACACACATAATGCCCCTTACACATATGTCGATACATTATGAATGCATTTAAACACATGACACACATAATGCCTCTTACACATATGCTGAACACTATTGCACAATGAACCTCCCCACTCAGCACTCACATGGCCGCTAACACTGTGACCTCTTCCTCTGCTTGGATACAGATGTGTCCTCATACATCTTGCCTCAATATGCCATGCAGCTCCCATCCAGCTCTACTGCTGTTGGGCGCCTTTTTTTGCAGAAAATGCATCTAATTTTCATTGCTATGTGACTAGAACGCACAACAAGCTTCTACTGATTAAAATGATATATAGCATGCCTATATTCTGTGTGCCACTGTTGCTGTATCTGCATATGAAATGCTACGTTACAGTGATTTCCAGGAATACACTCTAATGTAGCATTTCATATGCAGATACAGCCACAGTCACACACAGCATATAGGCATGCCGCATATCATTTTAATCAGCAGAATCTGCTTGTGCTCCTAGGCATTTGCCTAGTTTACCTATGCCTAGGGCCGGCTCTGTGTATATAGTAAGGTAGGATCAGTAAGTGAGGTAAGAGCAAGAAACAAAAGGTCAATAGTCTGGAGCTAGATGGCTAAAAATTAGAGATGTGCACCGGACATTTTTCGGGTTTGGTGTTTTGGTTTTGGATTCGGTTCCGCGGCCATGTTTTGGATTCGGACGCATTTTGGCAAAACCTCCCTGAAAATTTTTTGTCGGATTCGGGTGTTTTTTTTTTTTTAAAAACCCTCAAAAACAGCTTAAATCATAGAATTTGGGGGTCATTTTGATCTCATAGTATTATTAACCTCAATAACCATAATTTCCACTCATTTCCAGTCTATTCTGAACACCTCACAATATTATTTTTAGTCCTAAAATTTGCACCGAGGTCGCTGGATGACTAAGCTAAGCGACCCAAGTGGCCGGCACAAACACCTGGCCCATCTAGGAATGGCACTGCAGTGTCAGACAGGATGGCACTTAAAAAAATTATCCCCAAACATCACATGATGCAGAGATAAAAATTAAAAAAAGAGGTGTAAGATGGAATTGTCCTTGGGCCCTCCCACCCACCCTTATGTTGTATAAACAGGACATGCACACTTTAACAAACCCATCATTTCAGTGACAGGGTCTGCCACACGACTGTGGCTGAAATGACTGGTTGGTTTGGGCCCCCACCAAAAAAGAAGCAATCAATCTCTCCTTGCACAAACTGGCTCTACAGAGGCAAGATGTCCACCTCCTCCTCATCGTCTGATTCCTCACCCCTTTCACTGTGTACATCCCCCTCCTCACAGATTATTAATTCGTCCCCACTGGAATCCACCATCTCAGGTCCCTGTGTACTTTCTGGAGGCAATTGCTGGTGAATGTCTCCACGGAGGAATTGATTATAATTAATTTTGATGAACATCATCTTCTCCACATTTTCTGGAAGTAACCTCGTATGTTGATTGCTGACAAGGTGAGCGGCTGCACTAAACACTCTTTCGGAGTACACACTGGAGGGGGGGCAACTTAGGTAAAATAAAGCCATTTTGTGCAAGGGCCTCCAAATTGCCTCTTTTTCCTGCCAGTATACGTACGGACTGTCTGACGTGCCTACTTGGATGCGGTCACTCATATAATCCTCCACCATTCTTTCAATGGTGACAGAATCATATGCAGTGACAGTAGACGACATGTCAGTAATCGTTGGCAGGTCCTTCAGTCCGGACCAGATGTCAGCACTCGCTCCAGACTGCCCTGCATCACCACCAGTGGGTGGGTTCGGAATTCTTAGCCTTTTCCTCGCAGCCCCAGTAGCGGGAGAATGTGAAGGAGGAGCGGTTGACGGGTCATGTTCCGCTTGACTTGACAAGTGTCTCACCAGTAGGTCTTTGCACCTCTGCACACTTGTGTCTGCCGGAAAGAGAGATACATCGTAGGCTTTAAACCTAGGATCGAGCACGGTGGCCAAAATGTAGTGGTCTGATTTCAACAGATTGACCACCTGTGAATCCTGGTTAAGCGAATTAAGGGCTCCATCCACAAGTCCCACATGCCTATCGGAATCGCTCCGTTTTAGCTCCTCCTTCAATCTCTCCAGCTTCTTCTGCAAAAGCCTGATGAGGGGAATGACCTGACTCAGGCTGGCAGTGTCTGAACTGACTTCACGTGTGGCAAGTTCAAAGGGTTGCAGAACCTTGCACAACGTTGAAATCATTCTCCACTGCGCTTGAGTCAGGTGCATTCCCACTCCTTTGCCTATATCATAGGCAGATGTATAGGCTTGAATGGCCTTTTGCTGCTCCTCCATCCTCTGAGGCATATAGAGGGTTGAATTCCACCTCGTTACCACCTCTTGCTTCAGATGATGGCGGGGCAGGTTCAGGAGTGTTTGCTGGTGCTCCAGTCTTCGGCACGCGGTGGCTGAATGCCGAAAGTGGCCCGCAATTCTTCGGGCCACCGACAGCATCTCTTGCACACCCCTGTCATTTTTAAAAAAATTCAGCACCACCATATTCAATGTATGTGCAAAACATGGGACGTGCTGGAATTTGCCCACATGTAATGCACGCACAATATTGGTGGCATTGTCCGATGTCACAAATCCCCAGGAGAGTCCAATTGGGGTAAGCCATTCTGCGATTATGTTCCTCAGTTTCCGTAAGAGGTTGTCAGCTGTGTGCCTCTTATGGAAAGCGGTGATACAAAGCGTAGCCTGCCTAGGAACGAGTTGGCATTTGCGAGATGCTGCTATTGGTGCCGCGGCTGCTGTTCTTGCTGCAGGAGGCAATACATCTACCCAGTGGGCTGTCACAGTCATATAGTCCTGAGTCTGCCCTGCTCCACTTGTCCACATGTCCGTGGTTAAGTGGACATTGGGTACAATTGCATTTTTTAGGACACTGGTGACTCTTTTTCTGACGTCTGTGTACATTCTCGGTATCGCCTGCCTAGAGAAATGGAACCTAGATGGTATTTGGTACCGGGGACACAGTACCTCAATCAATTCTCTAATTACCTGTGAATTAACGGTGGATACCGGACACACGTTTAACACCACCGCAGCTGCCAAGACCTGAGTTATCCGTTTTGCAGCAGGATGACTGCTGTGATATTTCATCTTCCTCGCAAAGGACTGTTGGACAGTCAATTGCTTACTGGAAGTAGTACAAGTGGTCTTCCGACTTCCCCTCTGGGATGACGATCGACTCCCAGCAGCAACAACAGCAGCGCCAGCAGCAGTAAGCGTTACACTCAAGGATCCATCGGAGGAATCCCAGTTAGGAGAGGACTCGTCAGACTTGCCAGTGACATGGCCTGCAGGACTATTGGCGTTCCTGTCTAAGGAGGAAATTAACACTGAGGGAGTTGGTGGTGTGGTTTGCAGGAGCTTGGGTACAAGAGGAAGGGATTTAGTTGTCAGTGGACTGCTTCTGCTGTCACCCAAAGTTTTGAACTTGTCAATGACTTCTGATGAATGCGCTCCAGGTGACGTATAAGGGGGGATGTTCCTAGGTGGTTAACGTCCTTACCCCTACTTATTACAGGTTGACAAAGGCAACACACGGCTTGACACCTGTTGTCCGCATTTCTGTTGAAATAATTCCACACCGAAGAGGTGATTTTTTTTGTAATTTGACCAGGCATGTCAATGGCCATATTCGTCTCACGGACAACAGGTGTCTCCCCGGGTGCCTGACTTAAACAAACCACCTCACCATCAAAATCCTCCTTGTCAATTTCCTCCTCAGCGCCAGCAACACCCATATCTTCATCCTGGTGTACTTCAACAGTGACATCTTCAATTTGACTATCAGGAACTGGACTGCGGGTGCTCCTTCCAGCACTTGCAGGGGGCGTGCAAATGGTGGGTGGGAGGGCCCAAGGACAATTCCCATCTTGCACCTCTTCCCGTCCAGTGTTGGGAAGGTCAGGCATCGCAACCGACACAATTGGACTCTCCTTGGGGATTTGTGATTTAGAAGAACGTACAGTTCTTTGCTGTGCTTTTGCCAGCTTAAGTCTTTTTATTTTTCTAGCAGGAGGATGAGTGCTTCCATCCTCATGTGAAGCTGAACCACTAGCCATGAACATAGGACAAGGCCTCAGCCGTTCCTTGCCACTCCGTGTCGTAAATGGCATATTGGCAAGTTTACGCTTCTCATCAGATGCTTTTAATTTTGATTTTTGGGTCATTTTACTGAACTTTTGTTTTTTGGATTTTACATGCTCTCTACTATGACATTGGGCATCGGCCTTGGCAGACGACGTTGATGGCATTTCATTGTCTCGGCCATGACTAGTGGCAGCAGCTTCAGCACGAGGTGGAAGTGGATCTTGATCTTTCCCTATTTTACCCTAGTGTTCTCCATTTTTTAATGTGTGGAATTATATGCCAGTAATATATCAATAGCAATGGCCTACTGTACTGTACTATATTATGTATACTGTTGGTCACCAAAATGCTGCACTGTAATATTAGAAGCTATAGAAAAGTATATATATTATTGTATATATATCAGTACAGAGCAGTGTAACTGTGACACGTGTCCTGACAAGCAGTATAGAAGCTATAGAAAAGTATATATATTACTGTATATATCAGTACAGAGCAGTGTAACTGTGACACATGTTTTCTGACAAGCAGTATAGAGGCTATAGAGAAGTATATATATTATTGTATATATCAGTACAGAGCGGTGTAACTCTTACCATGTGTCCTGACAAACAGTATAGAAGCTATAGAAAAGTTTATAAATTATATACTGGTGGTCTCCAGTCCCCACAATGCAGCACACTGATCAGATATTTGCAGCACACTGAGCACAGATATGTAGCGTTTTCAGGCCGGGAACGTAGATATTTTCAGCACTCTAAGCACAGATTACGGAGCTTTTCAGGGAGAGAATGCAGCCACGTCCTCTCCATTCAATCTCCAAAGCGCGGCTCCTTATATAGAATACGAATCTCGCGAGAATCCAACAGCGGGATGATGACGTTCGGGCGCGTTCTGGTTAACCGAGCAAGGCGGGAAGATCCGAGGCTGCCTCGGAACAGTGTAAAATAGGTGAAGTTCGGGGTGTTCAGATCCCGAGGAACCGAACCCGCTCATCTATACTAAAAATAGGATTTAAATTACCTACCGGTAAATCCTTTTTTTGCAGTCCGTAGTGGATACTGGGGTTCCATTTAGTACCATGGGGGTATAGATGGGTCCACTAGGAGCCATGGGCACTTTAAGTATTTGATAGTGTGGGCTGGCTCCTCCCTCTATGCCCCTTCTACCAGACTCTAGGAAACTGTGCCCGAGGAGACGGACATACTTTGAGAGAAGGATATAAAGGATAGTGGTAAGATTCCGAACCAGCACACACAAACCAGAGGAAAGCTATGCTAACCCAACTTTAAACAGGAACAGCAACAGCTGAACCAACAATACTTAACCAAGTAACAGTGCAGGAAGAACGAAGCACCGGGTGGGCACCCAGTATCCTCTATGGGCTACGAGAAAAAGATTTACCGGTAGTCAATTAAAATCCTATTTTCTCTTACATCCTAGAGAATACTGGGGTTCCATTTAGTACCATGGGGATGTATCAAAGCTCTGAAACCGGGCGAGAGAGTGCTGAGATTTCTGCAGAACTGACTGACCAAACTGAAGGTCTTCAGAGGCCAAAGTAGCGAACTTGTAGAACTTAGCAAACGTGTTCGATCCAGACCAAGTAGCCGCTTGGCAGAGCTGTAAAGCCGAGACACCCCGGGCAGCCTCCCAGGAAAAACACACCGACCTAGTAGAGTGGGCCTGTACAGATTTTGGAACCGGCAAACCTGCCGTGGAATAAGCATGCTGGATAGTGAGCCTGATCCAGCGTGCAATGGACTGCTTTGAAGCAGGACACCCAATTTTATTGGGATCATAAAGAACAAACAGCGAGTCCGATTTCCTGTGATGAGCTGTTCTCTTTACTTACACCTCCAAAGCTCTCACAACATCCAAAGACTTTGAAGTAGCAGAGGTGTCGGTGACAACCGGAACCACAATAGGTTGGTTGATGTGAAATGCAGACACTTTAGGAAGAAATTGCTGATGAGTTCTGAGTTCAGCTCTGTCCTCATGGAAAATTAAATAGGGGCTTTTGTGAGACAAAGCCCCTAGCTCCGACACACATCTTACTGAAGCCAAGGCCAACAGTGTGATGGTCTTCCACGTAAGATATTTTACGTCCACCTCCTGTAATGGTTCAAACCAGTCCGATTGGAACTGCAGCACCAAATTGAGATCCCAAGGAGCCGTGGGAGGCACAAAGGGAGGTTGGATGTGCAGAACACTGGACCTCAGGGAGAGAAGCCAATTGTTTTTGAAAGAAAATTAACAAGGCCGAAATCTGGACTTTATGGAGCCCAGACGCAGGCCCACATCCACACCTGCCTGCAGAAAAAGCAGGAAATGTCCCAGATGAAATTCCACTGCAAAATAATTTCTGCTCTCACACCAAGAGATGTATTTTTTCCAAATACGGTGGTAATGTTTAGACATTACCCCCTTCCTGGCTTGGATCATAGTCGGGATAACCTTGTTAGGGATCCCTCTTCTGGCTAGAATCAGCCGTTCAACTTCCATGTCGTTAAACGTAGCTGCGGTAAGTCCTGATAGATGAACGGGCACTGTTGCAGAAGATCCTCGCGAAAAGGTAGAGGCCACAGATCTTCAAGGAGCATCTCCAGAAGGTCAGCGTACCAAGCCCTTCTTGGCCAGTCCAGAGCAAGGAGTATTGCTTGAACCTTTTCCCTTTTTATTCTCTTTAGAATTCTTGGAATTAGAGGAAGTGGAGGAAACACATACACCATCTGATAGACCCATGGAGTCGTCAGAGCGTCTATCGCCACTGCCTGTGGGTCTCTAAACCGGCCACAATATTGCCTGTGCTTCTTTTTGAGACGAGAGGCCATCATGTCGATTTGTGGATATCCCCACCGACGTGTCAAGCACCTGAACACTTCCAGGAGAAGGCCCCACTCCCCCAGGTGCAGGTCGTGTCTGCTGAGGAAGTCTGCTTCCCAGTTGTTTACTCCCGGAGTGAAGCCTGCTGACAATGCCACAGCGTTTTTTCCACCCAGAGGAGAATTCATGACACCTCTGACATTACTGCTCTGCTTTTCATTCCACCCTGTCGGTTTATATACGTCACTGCCGTCACATTGTCCGACTGGACATGAATGGCCCGATCTTGAAGAAGATATGAGGCCTGCAGAAGGGTGTTATATATTGCCCTGAGTTCCAGAATGTTGATTGGAAGGATGACTTCCTGACTTGACCATCTTCCTTGAAATTGCACCCCCTGGGTGACTGCTCCCCAACCTCTGAGGCTTGCGTACGTAGTTAACAGAATCCAGTTCTGAATTCCGAACCTCCGACCCTCGATGAGGTGAGAAGTCTGTAGCTATGACAGAAGGGAGATTCTGGCTCTTGGTGACAGACAGATCCTCTGGTGCATGTGAAGATGCGATCCAGACCATCTGTCCAACAGATCGAGCTGGAAGGGTCTTGCGTGAAACCTTCCATATTGAAGCACCTTGTAAGAGGCCACAATTTCCCCCAGAAGGCGAATGCATAGATGCACCGATATCCGGGTTGGCTTCAGGACATCCCGAACCATCGACTGGATTACCAATGCCTTTTCCAACAGAAGGAACACCTTCTGTGACTCCATGTCCAGTATCATTCCCAGGAATGTAAGCCTCCGTGTTGGCTCTAGGTGAGATTTTGGAAGGTTCAGTGTCCACCTGTGATCATGGAGAAGTTTGGTTGAGAGACCAATGCTGTCCAGCAATCTCTCCCTGGACGACGCCTTTATCAGAAGATCGTCCAGGTATGGAATTATATTCACTCCCTGTTTGTGGAGTAGTTACAGTACTGCAGTGCAAACCGTAGATAAGCCTGATGAGGTGGCCAGATGGGAATGTGAAGGTACGCATCCTTGATATCCAGAGACACTAGGAATACCCCTTCCTCCAGACCTGAGATCACCGCTCTCAGAGACTCCATCTTGAACTTGAACACTCTTAAGAACGGGTTCAAGGACTTCAGGTTCAGAATTGGCCATACCGAACCATCCGGTTTTGGTACTACAAACAAGTTGGAATAGTACCCCTTGTTTTGCAGATGAGGTGGAACTGGAACAATGACTTGAGTCTGTACCAGTTTTTATGGATGGCATGCTGTAAAGTTATACTTGCCTTTTGTGAAACTGGTAAGCCTGATTTGAAGAATCTATGAGGTGGGAGCTCTTGGAACTCCAGTATGTAGCCCTGGGAAATGAGATCTATGACCCAGGGATCCTGGCAAGAACTTGACCAGATGTGACTGAAGAATTTTAGTCAGGCTCCCACCTGATAGCCTTCATGCTGAAAGCTTTGAGGAAGTAGAGCCTGAGCTCTGTTCCTGAGCACCTGCAGTTGCTGGTTTGCAGGGGTTTACCTCTTGTGCCTCTGGAGGCCGTAGAAGCACCTCTGGATTTGCCCTTAAACTTGGCCGTCCGAAAGGACTGTAAATTTTAAACTGAATAAGCTTTCCTGGCTGGGAGAGCTGCGGAAGGAAGATACGTAGACTTATCTGCAGTAGCTTTGGAGATTAATTTGTCTAGTTCATCTCCAAACAAGGCCTCTCCTATGAATGGTAGGCCTACCACGTCTTTCCTGGAGTCCGCATCAGCAGTCCACTGGCGTAGCCATAAGCCCCTGCGTGCTGACACTGCCATAGTGGTGGTGGGTGCATTAAGCAAGCCTATCTCTTTTATGGCTTCCGCCATAAATTTTGCAGAGTCCTGTATATGCTGCAGGAATAAAACCACATCCCCCCTAGACAAGGAATCTAACCCCTCAATTAGGTTACCTGACCATTTAGCAATGGCTTTTGTGATCCACGCACATGCAATTGTGGGTCTCTGGGCCACCCCAGCAGCTGTGTACATTGATTTGAGTGTAGTCTCAATTTTACGATCTGCCGTGTCTTTTAGGGAGGCTGCACCAGGGACAGGCAATTAAATTTTTCGTGACAGCCTAGAGACTGATGCGTCCACAATCGGTTGATTTTCCCATTTTTTCCTATCCTCCAGAGGAAAAGGAAAAGATGAGTGCAACCTTTTAGGGATTTGAAATTTCTTATCAGGATTAACCCACGGTTCTTCAAACAGGGTATTCAATTCTTTTGACACAGGAAAAGTGACTTCTTTTTTACATTAAAATAAGATTTCTCACACTCCTCTGACACCTTATCAGGAATTTGCAGAACATCTCTGATAGCTTCTATACGAGCCTCTATTCCCTGTGACAGAGAAGCACCCCCCCCCCCCCCCTCCAAATCCACCTCACCCTCCTCCATGTCTGACCAGTCAGCGTCTTGAGTCAGACTGCAGGATATGGGCCAGAGATCGTTTTTGTAGACAAATGGGAAGGGACTGAGATACTGGTTTGGGGACTGAGTCTCTATTCATAAACTCATGCACAGTCTGTCTTAAGTATTGCGTCTCTTTCTCAATGCTGGATAATTTTGTAGAAATATTGGAGATCATTCCTTTAATGGAATTAACCCACTCCGGTTCAGCCCCGCTATTCTGGGAAGGTGCACTGCCCTGAGTACCCAGTAGTGAGCCCCCTGGTGAAGAGGAATACTCCGCTGTACAAGAAAAACACTCTTTGCCTGACATATGGGTATACTCAATTGAAATCGGATCCATTCCGACATTTATTTGTCGGAATGGATCCGACCTGGGCTATTCAATGCATTCTCAATTCGACTTTTAAAAAAGTCGAATTGAGATGCGGGAGCTTAGACGGGGTAGAGCCGCGGGCAGACGGGGGGAGCAGCGCTACAGCAGTGGCTATATAGCCGCTGCTGTAGCGCCGCTCTCCCCCGTCTGCCCGTGGCTCTTCCCCGTCCCTCCTCTCCGCAGCCCCGCATCACAGCCGCTGCTCACGGCAGCGTCCATCCGGCTCCAGCAAGTGAGGTCTTGCTTGCTGGAGCCGAGTGGACGCTGCTGTGAACGGCGGCTGTGATACATCCTCCGGCGCTGCTCTCCCCGTCTGGCTGCCCGCAGCTCTCCCCGTCTCTGCTCCCGCATCTCACTTCAACTTTTTTTAAAGTCGAATTGAGATTGTCGAAAAGGGGGCCAAAACCTGTCGGTTTTGGCCCAGTCTTCGACACAAGCACGCGGATCGACAGCTATTCCGCCGATCCACGTGCTTTTTGACAAGTCGAATTCCTCAACTTGTCGAATAATTTGGGGTTAGATTAAATAGGTCAGAACCCCTTCCAACCTAAAAAAGTCGAAAACTACAGTCTTTTCGACAGACGCCAGCTTTCGACTTCAATTGAATATACCCCATAATGTAAATGTGACAGCACACACACACAGGAAAAGTTTAAGCACAATTATCCGACAAAGAGCCCTTCAGGGAGACAGAGTTATTTGGAGCCAGCCCCCACCGCGTCCTTATCGCTAATGCCAAGCTTAGCCGGGTCGCAGACTAAGTACCCTGATAGGGGACTTAGTACACTAATAATCGCTCCCCCCCTGCTATGACCCCCTGGTACCGCTGAGGTAAACTGGAATCACTCCGGAGGAGCTGCGCATCCCTGTCCGTCAGCGCCTGTGTCCACTGCAAGGGGAAAAATGGCACTGGTGAGCTGCTGGATCCGCTCATATGTCACGCGGTTTTCACGCTTTTTTATACTGCTGAGGTAATCTGGTGCTTAAAATGGAGCTAAAAACGTTTTAAGGCTGTTTTTGCCAGTGTGGGTACTGTGTACAGTGTACTGAGACACATTCCACCCCAGTTAGAAGCCGTGCGTCTCCGTTCCCTCATGCCACCATAATGGTCGGCGCCCCGCTAACCGGGACGCCGGCTTAGTACTCACCACTCTGCATTCTTCTGGCTCTGTTAGTGGTGGCGGCATGCTGTGGGAACGTACGCTCGCCGTGGGGTTTGCAAATCGTTCCCTCAGGAGCTCAGTGTCCTATCAGCGGGAAACGGGACCATTAACCGTTCAAGAGATTGGGCCGTTCCCCCCCTAAGTCCCACGAAGCAGGCAGCCTGGAGCCATACATCCCTGCCTGAAAATAACAAACATATTAAATAAATGCAGAAATCTCTTCAGGAGCTTCCATAAGCGTGACCGGCTCCTCTGGGCACATTTTCTAAACTGAGTCTGGTAGGAGGGGCATAGAGGGAGGAGCCAGCCCACACTATCAAATTCTTAAAGTGCCCATGGCTCCTAGTGGACACGTCTATACCCCCATGGTACTAAATGGAACCCCAGTATCCTCTAGGACATAAGAGAAATTAACAGAAAACCTTGATATATTTTTTAAACCAAGCTAAAGTGCTCACCCGTACAAGCACACTGCTCATCATGATCCACAGAAATATATAGACTTTGGTGGACCACAGTTTTCTGCTCCTCTTTCTTCCACCCTTCTTCTTTATGACCATGGGTGTGATGCATCATAGCCAGTAGTGGCTTCTACCTAGATGGAGCAGTGGGGCTGCCGCTGGCCATGATGCCTAGTCCCTGCCACTGGGCTGGTCCCGGCTTCTGCACAATGAATATAGCTGAAAGGTGTCAGGACCAGCGCATGCGCACCAGAAGTGGTGGGACTGTACATGCTCAAAATCCCGGCTACTATGTGCTGCGTCAGCTGCAGCCCATAGAAGCCAGCTAGGGCTGCCTGAAAGGCAGGTAGTGGCATCCCACAGGAAGCCAGCTCTCTGCTAATTGCAGCCCGGTCTGACAGTCCCAGATGGAGGAAACACATCCCAATGGGACTGCCTGTCCTATGGGTGACTGGCAGGTAGCACTTCCAATAGGAAGTAACAGTCAGTCACAGTGAGTGGGAATAGTCCCTGTCAGTCGGCATGCCGACTGTCGGGCTTTACACCAGGCGGGATTCCTGCCCGCCGGTCACATAATCTCATCCCTGTTGGACAGGCTGCTATTCTATTATACGTAGAGTGCTACAGAATACTGCACCAACTTGTGACGCCTTCTCATGAGTTGTGATATCTTATCACCAGATGTTTGTTTCTTACATTAGTATATCACTTGCTCTTGCCAGTTTATGTCTGGCCCAGAGGATAATTAAAGGAGGATACATCTAAAATTGGAGCCCTCTAGGAAACCATTGAATGTAATAAAATTAGACTTTTGTATTTTGTCTGATCTTCGAGAACTCCACCACAAACATTTGGCGGCATGTCCACTGTCACATGGACCAGCCACCAGTCTGTGTATAAGTCAGGTCCTGTTTAGGGCACATCTCTGAATGTATCTATGTTTTTTTCCCCCAGCATATAAATGGCAAAAAAGATTATGGGCCCATTTATCAATGAGTATACAGGTATGTAGCATTTTTGGATGGTACCTACACATATTAAGTATCCCTGCCATTTATGTACATGTCCCTCATTTTCAACCGCAAAAGCAGCCCCCATGGGTTCCTATCTGCCGAATTTACCAAACTTGTCCCAGGCAGCCAATGCTCCTAAGTCTCAGAGTACATTTTCTTATTTACTATACTTTGCAAATAATGTTTATCCATCGAATGACCATGTTGATAGCATAAAGGATTCTTGTAGGACCGTCTAGGCAACGTCTGTCAGATATATATTCATATGCATTACATGAATGTGATGCATTCCCTAGCTTGCCTGCACTTAGGGGGACGTAAATGGATTCCTTGAACATGTATAAAAATCTCAATACAAAACACAGGTACTGATTCAGATGCAGTAGATCTGCAAATTATGCTAATGATGCTTCCACAGGGATTTGTACAGATTCTCACTCTGTTCTGCGGCTTGCATACAAAGATGCACCATTGGTTGCAACATCAGACCTCTGAGTAGTCCTATACGTTTCACAAACATGCGCAGCATGCCACTCAATTTGCAAATAAATCCTTATGGGGTCCGCTGTTGCTAATCAATCGCTGTACATGCGCAATGCAACTGACACATACGCAGTTCAGGAAACATTGGCCCTCATTCCGAGTTGTTCGCTCGGTATTTTTCATCGCATCGCAGTGAAAATCCGCTTAGTACGCATGCGCAATGTTCGCACTGCGACTGCGCCAAGTAACTTTACTATGAAGAAAGTATTTTTACTCACGGCTTTTTCTTCGCTCCGGCGATCGTAATGTGATTGACAGGAAATGGGTGTTACTGGGCGGATACACGGCGTTTCAGGGGCGTGTGGCTGAAAACGCTACCGTTTCCGGAAAAAACGCAGGAGTGGCCGGGGAAACGGTGGGAGTGCCTGGGCGAACGCTGGGTGTGTTTGTGACGTCAACCAGGAACGACAAGCACTGAAATGATCGCACAGGCAGAGTAAGTCTGGAGCTACTCTGAAACTGCTAACTCGTTTGTAATCGCAATATTGCGCGTACGTCGGTCGCAATTTTAAGAAGCTAAGATTCACTCCCAGTAGGCGGCGGCTTAGCGTGTGTAACTCTGCTACATTCGCCTTGCGAGCGAACAACTCGGAATGAGGGCCATTGTTAAAGTCAGCCAACACTTGCATTGCATCCACCTCAGTAATCAGGCCCACAGTAACATATGTGTACTTGTATACTTTATTAATAAATACATTCATAGAATCAGTATTCTGATAAAAAGAAGTTCATTTAATAAACTAAAAAATGGATAATAGGACACATGAAGCTAGCCTGTTTTCACTCTTGATGATTGTAAATAAACTCTTCAAGGGACTGCCATCTTTTTGGTTCAGCACCTGTCTGTAGCAAGTGGTTGGACCAGGTGCAAAAATATGCTTTTGTCCCCTCCACTGACATCTTCCAGCCTCCTCCCCCCACCTAAAGAAAAATTAGGCAGACAGTATATTGATGCAAGGAGTGCCTGTGCTCAGGTCCAGCACTACCTGCTCAGCAAAGGGATGCAGAGCAGGTAGGCGCCAGGCTGGAGAGGCGCTCCCCCCTGGTGCTGACAGCTGCTGTGCCTGTTACACTGACAGACAGCAGTGTCAGAAGCATGAAGAAGCCTCCTCCTCCCCCTGGGGGCAACGAACACCCTAGCACTGGCCCTGCCTGTGCTCCCTCTACAGCGTTTTCTCAAATGTCCCCAGTGTCTCACGGACATGCCCACTCCACAACAGTGTATTTCCTACATAGCCACTACACAACTTCACTGCACAGGCTCTTGTGTAGGTTTGTTAGAAGTTAACTAAAAGTGAGCTGCACTTACATGTTGCTTAGAATTGGTTTTCATAGATGTGCTATATTCTTTTAAACTGCTGTGTGTTTGTGCCACTGCTCTGTCACTTATATTAGTCAGCTTGCTGCAGAAAAGTTGGGGTGACCTCACAATGAAAAGACTGCAAGCCACTTTCCCAGTTTTTGTCACGTTGGGGGCATGCTCAACACTCCAAGAGCAGCAAAGCATGCCCCCAATCTCTCTCTCCTGTGACTATAAGCCGTGCTCATGTGAATGAGTTTTCCTTATGAGATTTCTCTGAATTGAGGAACCTCTGAAGAAAATGATCATTCCTTTACAGGCAGCGGTCTTGAGTCAGTATTCACTATTCATGGCCCTCATTCCGAGTTGTTCGCTCGCAAGCTGCTTTTAGCAGCTTTACACACGCTAAGCCGCCGCCTACTGGGAGTGAATCTTAGCATAGTAAAATTGCGAACGAAAGATTCTCAAAATTGCGATTACACACCTCTTAGCAGTTTCTGAGTAACTTCAACCTTACTCGGCATCTGCGATCAGTTCAGTGCTTGTCGTTCCTGGTTTGACGTCACAAACACACCCAGCGTTCGCCCAGACACTCCTCCGTTTCTCCAGCCACTCCCGCGTTTTTCCCAGAAACTGTAGCGTTTTTTCCCACACGCCCATAAAACGGCGTGTTTCCGCCCAGAAACACCCACTTCCTGTCAATCACACTCCGATCGCCTGAACGAAGAAAAAGCCGTGAGTAAAATACCTAACTGTATAGCAAATTTACTTGGCGCAGTCGCAGTGCGAACATTGCGCATGCGCACTAAGCGGAAAATCGCTGCGATGTGAAAAAATTTACCGAGCGAACAACTCGGAATGACCCCCCATGTACGAGATCACATGGTCCGGAAGCCTCCTGGTTGCGTAGAAATAAAGCGATTGTCATCATCATGCAACAGAGGTCCATGCAACAAGATAAAACATAGTGACAGAAGTTTAAGGACAGGGCAAAATGTGAGCTTTCCTGATCAAACTATTTTATATTAATAAAATATATTTTCTCATTTGGTACTATTTATATAACTAATATGGTTTCTTTAGAACTGGTGCCTTACTAAATATTACTGTCCCCAAACCTTTACTTCTAATCCTACTAGTGGTCCAACCTGTGTGTCTCCACAACGCCATCTCCTTGTGTCTCTCCAGCGCTATTCCCTTGTGTCTCACCAGCGCCATCCACCTGTGCCTATCCCCAGCACCATACCTGTGTGTGTCTCCCCAGCGCCATCCCTATGTGTCTCTCCAGTGCCATCCCCCTGTCATCTCTCCAGCACCATCCTCCAGTGAGTCTCCCCAGAGCCATCTCCCTGTGTGTGTCTCTCTCTACAGCACCATCTCTGCATGTCTCCTCAGTGCCATCCCTCTGTTCGTCTCTCCAGCACCATATTCCTGTGCGTCTCCCCAGAGCCATCCCCCTGTGTGTGTCTCTCTCTACAGCGCCATCTCTGCATGTCGCCTCAGCGCCATCCCCCTGTTCATCACTACAGAACAGTTACCTTTGTCAAAAGCTTACACCCTAATTAGGGGGAGACAGATGGGGCTACAATTGACCCTCAGTGTGGATGAACTACATCCTCACAAGAAAGTTATGTAGTTACTGCAAAAAAGGGGGATAGTTCCGCACTAGGTTCGTGTTCCAGACAGGACCTCAATGAGGATATTTGTCTGTTACCGACAATAATAGAAATATACACTATGGGGTAAATTTACTAAGCTTCGTAATTTTCTGTTTGAGGTCAAAGTTCAATCACGAATGACATCGAAAGTGTAAATATGCAACTTTTTGAATTTAGTACGACTAATTTACTAAGCTGCCGTATTCTGCATTTTCGGTTTTACCGATGTCAATGTCATTCGTTTTTTTAGGCAGTGTTTTACGTGAGTGACTTGTAAAACACTGCCGACTTTAATACAATGAATCTCGGCCGGATCTGAGAGATCCGTGCTGGGCTTCATTGTGCACCTTTATTTAAAAAAAAAACAGTGTTAAAATAAAAAAAAAATTGCGTGGGGTCCCCCCTCCTAAGCCAAACCAGCCTCGGGCTCTTTGAGCCGATCCTGGTTGCAAAAATATGGGGGAAAAAATGATAGAGGTTCCCCCATATTTAAACAACCAGCACCGGGCTCTGCGCCTGGTCCTGGTTCCAAAAATACGGGGGACAAAAAGCGTAGGGGTCCCCCGTATTTCTGAAACCAGCACCGGGCTCCACTAGCCAGATACATAGTGCCACAGCCGGGGGACACTTTTATATAGCTCCCGGCGGCCCTGGCATTACATAACCAACTAGTCACCCCTGGCCGGGGTACCCTGGAGGAGTGGGGACCCCTTCAATCAAGGGGTCCCCCCCCTCCAGCCACCTAAGGACCAGGGGTGAAGCCCGAGGCTGTCCCCCCCCATCCAAGGGCTGCGGATGGGAGGCTGATAGCCGTTTGGAAAAAAAAAAATATTGTTTTTAGTAGCAGTACTATAAGTCCCAGCAAGCCTCCCCCGCAAGCTGGTACTTGGAGAACCACAAGTACCAGCATGCGGAGGAAAACCGGGCCCGCTGGTACCTGTAGTACTACTACTAAAAAAATACCCCAATAAAAACAGAAGACACACACCTTGAAAGTATAACTTTAATGCATACATACACACCTCCATATACACATACTTACCTTATGTTCACACGAGGGTCGGTCCTCTTCTCCATGTAGAATCCATGGTGTACCTGTGGAAAAAATTATACTCACAAAATCCAGGGTAGAAGGCTCTTCTCCTTGTAATCCATTTGTAATCCTGGTACTTGTCAAAATAAAAAAAACGGACACCCGACCTCGCACTGAAAGGGGCCCCATGTTTTCACATGGGACCCCTTTCCCCGAATGTCAGGAACCCCCTCTGACTTAAGTCTAAGAGGGTTCCATCAGCCAATCAGGGAGCGCCACGTTGTGGCACCCTCCTGATTGGCTGTGTGCTCCTGTACTGTATGACAGGCAGCACCCGGCAGTGTTACAATGTAGCGCCTATGCGCTCCATTGTAACCAATGGTGGGAACTTTGTGGTCAGCGGTTGACCGAAAGTAACCTCACCGCTGACCACAAAGTTCCCACCATTGGTTACAATGGAGCGCATAGGCGCTACATTGTAACACTGCCGTGTGCCGCCTGTCATACAGTACAGGAGCACACAGCCAATCAGGAGGGTGCCACAACGTGGCGCTCCCTGATTGGCTGATGGAACCCTCTTAGACTTAAGTCAGAGGGGGTTCCTGGCATTCGGGGAAAACATGGGGCCCCTTTCAGAGGGGGTTCCTGGCATTCGGGGAAAACATGGGGCCCCTTTCAGTGCGAGGTCGGGTGTCCATTTTTTTTATTTTGACAAGTACCAGGATTACAAATGGATTACAAGGAGAAGAGCCTTCTACCCTGGATTTTGTGAGTATAATTTTTTCCACAGGTACACCATGGATTCTACATGGAGAAGAGGACCGACCCTCGTGTGAACATAAGGTAAGTATGTGTATATGGAGGTGTGTATGTATGCATTAAAGTTATACTTTCAAGGTGTGTGTCTTCTGTTTTTATTGGGGTATTTTTTTAGTAGTAGTACTACAGGTACCAGCAGGCCCGGTTTTCCTCCGCATGCTGGTACTTGTGGTTCTCCAAGTACCAGCTTGCGGGGGAGGCTTGCTGGGACTTGTAGTACTGCTACTAAAAACAATATTCATTTTTTTCCCAAAACGACTATCAGCCTCCCATCCGCAGCCCTTGTATGGGGGGGGGACAGCCTCGGGCTTCACCCCTGGTCCTTGGGTGGCTGGAGGGGGGGGGACCCCTTGATTGAAGGGGTCCCCACTCCTCCAGGGTACCCCGGCCAGGGGTGACTAGTTGGTTATGTAATGCCAGGGCCGCCGGGAGCTATATAAAAGTGTCCCCCGGCTGTGGCATTATGTATCTGGCTAGTGGAGCCCGGTGCTGGTTTCAGAAATACGGGGGACCCCTACGCTTTTTGTCCCCCGTATTTTTGGAACCAGGGCCAGGCGCAGAGCCCGGTGCTGGTTGTTTAAATATGGGGGAACCTCTATCATTTTCCCCCCCATATTTTTGCAACCAGGACCGGCTCAAAGAGCCCAAGGCTGGTTATGCTTAGGAGGGGGGACCCCACGCAATTTTTTTTCAAAAAATAAACACTTTCCCATCCCCTATCCAAACACGGGATAAAAAAGCAGGTCTGTTTTTTTTTAGCACTTTTTCACGAATTGTATTTCTGCACGGCAGTGTTTGGCTATTGTCGGCAGTGTTTGTGATTTGCACTTTTTAGTAAATTACCGATTTCTACCAAATTGCAGGCGTATTTGACCGATGGTGTATTGATTCGTGATTTTTTCCTAGGACTTCCAAAATATTAGGAATGCCCTCATCACTGCCGAGATTTTTGCTTAGTAAATTACCGAAATGACACTTTGAAGAAAAAACGGCATCTCGGTCAAAATCGGGACCTTAGTAAATATACCCCAGTGTGTTAATTTGAAGTCGGTGGTGCACCCAGAGTCAGTAGAAAGTACATATAGGGGATAATTCAGAGTTGATCGCAGCAGAAAATTTGTTAGCAGTTGGGCAAAACCATGTGAACTGCAGGTGTGGCAGATATAACAGGTGCAGAAAGAATTAGATTTGGGTGGGTTATTTTGTTTCTGTGCAGGGTAAATACTGGCTGCTTTATTTTTACACTGCAATTTAGATTTCAGTTTCAACACACCCCACTCAAACCTAACTCTCTCTGCACATGTTATATCTGCCTCCCCTGCAGTGCACATGGTTTTGCCCAACTGCTAACAAATTTGTTGCTACGATCAACTCTGAATTACCCCATAGAAAAAGAAGAAAAGACAGACTATGTTGGGGCACTCTTATCGTACACTTGAATTGACGATAAAACGTAACTTTTAATTATACAGTATGTAGGATAAAATTAATGTGACAAAAAAAACTATTAGATATAATTTACACAAATCATTGTGAGTTGCCCACATGAACTTTATGTTATAGTGTATCCTATACGGTATTGGTACACTGTAACGTAAAGTTCATGTGGGCAGCCCACAATGATTTGTGTAAATTATGTCTAAAAGTTTTTTTTTGTCACATTAATTTTATCCTACATATACCGTATTTTTCGGACCATAAGACGCGCCGGACCATAAGACGCACCTAGTTTTTAGAGTAAGTAAACTGGAAAAAAAAGAGCCAGCATACACAGACAGACAGACAGACACACACACACACACACACACACACACACACACACACATCAGAGCCAGCATACACATACACAGACACACAGACACACACACACACATCAGAGCCAGCATACACAGACACACACACACACACACACACACACACACACACACACATATATTGTAGACAGTACCAGTGGTTCCCCGCGTCCAGGCTCTCAGCTAACGCTTGCCCCGCGTGCACTCCTGAGGACCAAGGAGGTGTGGGGTAGATGCCGGGCTCTGCTGCTGGGCTCTGAGATGCGCCGCGCTCTGCTGATGACGGCGCAGCAGCAGCAGCAGCATCCAGGACCCGCCGGTTCCCCCATGTCCAGGCACTCAGCTAACGCTGCCTGCAGGGAAACTCCTGAGGAGGGAGGAGGTGTGGGGGAGCGGGGGGGGGGGGGGGGGAGTCACATGATGCCGGGCTCTGCTGCTGGGCTCTGAGATGCGCCGCGCTCTGCTGATGACGGCTCAGCAGCAGCAGCATCCAGGACCCGCCGCTACACGCGAACTCCATCTGCATCTGCTCTTATTCGCTCCATAAGACGCACATACTTTTTCCCCCACATTTTTGGGGAGAAAAAGTGCGTCTTATGGTCCAAAAAATACGGTAATTAAAAGTTACATTTTATCGTTGATTCAAGTGTACGATAAGAGTGCCCCAACATCGAGTCTTTCTTTTCTTCTTTTTCTATAAGAAAGTTATGTAAGCAGAAAGTTATTCTACATTTTAAACAAAGTTTTTTTAATAAATGTGAAAAGCATTATATATCTATTTGAGGGTTTTGGGGTATCTTGAAGGCCTGTTTACAGCATTCCTACTAAATCCATCTCTATATGAAGAGTTTACGTGACTGGAAACAAGTCCTACATTTAATTGAATTTCAGCGAAGAAACACTTTTCAGTTAGGACACAGACCATCTCTACAGTCCAGGAAATTGGATTTGAGTTTACTGATTGAAGATATACAGATTTTTTAAAAACATTCAGCTTTCATTATGAGGGTTATGGACAATTCTAATTGAGATAGACTTATTTACACCTATTTCAGCGCCCTCTTGTTGTTGTTCTGTCTATTTACATACTATTGGAATCTCTTGTTGATAAACAACCACCGAGGGTAGCAGCCGAACACTTTTGAACTATGATTAATTAGATTTTATTGTATAATACCCAAACAGAGGATGCAGTATATACAGGTAATCATGCGGCATTCATGGATCTTGTTAACATGTGAAAAAATCACATCATGCCCACCAACAACTCTTGGTTTGACGTTGAGATTTTTTTCAATCTTCTTTTCCAAAACAAAGCACAAAATTATAAACATCTTACCTTTATAGATATTTACTGAAAAGTGCTCAGCATTTGGGTAAACATCTAGAAAGGGGGTGCGGTTAAGATGCCAGCTGTCGGGATCCTGGCAGTCGTAATACCAACGCCGGAGTTCCGGTTCCGGCGCGCGGATGAGCGGACACAGAGAGTGAGCTCCGCTACTCCAGCCACCCCAGCCTCCCTTAACAAGGCTATTAAGCCTCTCTAAATCAGCCCACACCACCGGAGACTAAAGGGGACAAGTACCGCTGTATGGAACGGTACTTGTCTGTCATGTCGGGGGGGAAATCGCGCAGCAGGAGGGAGAAGGAGCTGAGATGCGCCCAAACTAAAATGGCGCTGGGTGCTATCTCCTCACAGGTGCAGCATGATCAGGCTCATCTTAGCCAGGATGGCGACTCCCACTCAGCAGAATGTGATGATTCCTCCGAAGAGCAACCCCTCCCAGCCCAGCAGACTAAAGGTGGGAAGATAAAGCCACAGGCTGTGAAGGTAATGATATCTGATAAAGCGCTGCAGCAGCCCCCAGAGAAACAGTTTTCTCATGCTGATATGGTAATAGCCATTAAGCAGGCTATTAGCCCAATGTTTAAAGAACAAACAGCCGATATTAATAGTCAACTTGCACAACTGACACAGAGGGTCCTTGGCATTGAACAGCGCTTAGGAGAGACTTTTGCTGACGTAGCTAATCTTAAAAAATCTACTTCTAGAAACACTAAGGATTGTCTTGCAACTACACAACAAAATTCAGGATTTAGAGAATAGATCCCGTAGAGGAAACCTCAGAAGCATAGGCTGCATTACTCCATGTGGAAGATAGATGCTCCGACCTGATTATAGAATTAGCCCACAGGTTAGGCCCGATTCGACCACAAGAGGGAGCCTGGCCCAGAGCAGTGATATTCAAACCTTTGATTTTTCTTCATAAAGAATTATTGTGGTCTGCGTCCCGCAAGATAAAACAGCTCGCCTGGGACGGACATAAAATTCTGCTTTCTCTAACGTCCTAAGTGGATGCTGGGGACTCCGTCAGGACCATGGGGAATAGCGGCTCCGCAGGAGACAGGGCACAAAAGTAAAAGCTTTAGGATCAGGTGGTGTGCACTGGCTCCTCCCCTTATGACCCTCCTCCAAGCCTCAGTTAGATTTTTGTGCCCGGCCGAGAAGGGTGCAATCTAGGTGGCTCTCCTAAAGAGCTGCTTAGAGTAAAAGTTTTGTTAGGTTTTTTATTTTCAGTGAGTCCTGCTGGCAACAGGCTCACTGCTACGAGGGACTTAGGGGAGAGAAGTGAACTCACCTGCGTGCAGGATGGATTGGCTTCTTAGGCTACTGGACACCATTAGCTCCAGAGGGAGTCGGAACACAGGTCTCACCCTGGGGTTCGTCCCGGAGCCGCGCCGCCGACCCCCTTGCAGATGCCGAAAAGTAAAGAGGTCCAGAAACCGGCGGCAGAAGACTCTTCAGTCTTCATAAGGTAGCGCACAGCACTGCAGCTGTGCGCCATTGTTGTCAGCACACTTCATAGCAGCGGTCACTGAGGGTGCAGGGCGCTGGGGGGGGGCGCCCTGGGCAGCAATGATAGTACCTTATTCTGGCTAAAAATACATCACATATAGCCCCTGGGGGCTATATGGATGTATTTAACCCCTGCCAGGTCTCAGAAAAACGGGAGAAGAAGCCCGCCGAAAAGGGGGCGGGGCCTATTCTCCTCAGCACACAGCGCCATTTTCCCTCACAGAAATGCTGGTGGGAAGGCTCCCAGGCTCTCCCCTGCACTGCACTACAGAAACAGGGTTAAAACAGAGAGGGGGGGCACTTATTTGGCAATATGTATATATATATATTAAAATGCTATAAGGGAAAAACACTTATATAAAGGTTGTCCCTGTATAATTATAGCGTTTTTGGTGTGTGCTGGCAAACTCTCCCTCTGTCTCCCCAAAGGGCTAGTGGGGTCCTGTCCTCTATCAGAGCATTCCCTGTGTGTGTGCTGTGTGTCGGTACGTGTGTGTCGACATGTATGAGGATGATGTTGGTGAGGAGGCGGAGCAATTGCCTGAAATGGTGATGTCACTCTCTAGGGAGTCGACACCGGAATGGATGGCTTATTTAAGGAATTACGTGATAATGTCAACACGCTGCAAGGTCGGTTGACGACATGAGACGGCCGGCAAACAAATTAGTACCTGTCCAGGCGTCTCAAACACCGTCAGGGGCTGTAAAACGCTCATTTACCTCAGTCGGTCGACACAGACACAGACACGGACACTGACTCCAGTGTCGACGGTGAAGAAACAAACGTATTTTCCTTTAGGGCCACACGTTACATGTTAAGGGCAATGAAGGAGGTGTTACATATTTCTGATACTACAAGTACCACAAAGAAGGGTATTATGTGGGGTGTGAAAAAACTACCTGTAGTTTTTCCTGAATCAGATAAATTAAATGAAGTGTGTGATGATGAGTGGGTTTCCCCCGATAGAAAATTATTGGCGGTATACCTTTTCCCGCCAGAAACACCCTTTAGGGTGGATAAGGCGCTCACACGCTTATCAAAACAAGTGGCGGTACCGTCTCCAGATAGGGCCGCCCTCAAGGAGCCAGCTGAGAGGCTGGAAAATATCCTAAAAAGGTATATACACACATACTGGTGTTATACTGCGACCAGCGATCGCCTCAACCTGGATGTGCAGCGCTGGGGTGGCTTGGTCGGATTCCCTGACTAAAAATATTGATACCCTTGACAGGGACAGTATTTTATTGACTATAGAGCATTTAAAGGATGCATTTCTATATATGCGAGATGCACAGAGGGATATTTGCACTCTGGCATCAAGAGTAAGTGCGATGTCCATATCTGCCAGAAGATGTTTATGGACACGACAGTGGTCAGGTGATGCAGATTCCAAACATGGAAGTATTGCCGTATAAAGGGGAGGAGTTATTTGGGGTCGGTCCATCGGACCTGGTGGCCACGGCAACAGCTGGAAAATCCACCTTTTTTACCCCAAGTCACATCTCAGCAGAAAAAGACACCGTCTTTTCAGCCTCAGTCCTTTCGTCCCCATAAGGGCAAGCGGGCAAAAGGACAGTCATATCTGCCCAGGGATAGAGGAAAGGGAAGAAGACTGCAGCAGGCAGCCCATTCCCAGGAACAGAGCCCTCCACCGCTTCTACTAAGTCCTCAGCATGACGCTGGGGCCGTACAAGCGGACTCAGGTGCGGTGGGGGGTCGTCTCAAGAGTTTCAGCGCGTAGTGGGCTCACTCGCAAGTGGACCCCTGGATCCTACAAGTAGTATCCCAGGGGTACAGATTGGAAATTCGAGACGTCTCCCCCTCGCAGGCTCCTGATGTCTGTTTTACCAACGTCTTCCTCCGACAGGGAGGCAGTATTGGAAACAATTCACAAGCTGTATTCCCAGCAGGTGATAATCAAAGTACCCCTCCTACAACAAGGAAAGGGGTATTATTCCACACTATATTGTGGTACTGAAAACGGCTCGGTGAGACCTATTCTAAATGGATAATCTTTGAACACTTACATACAAAGGTTCAAATCAGGATGGAGTCACTCAGAGCAGTGATAGCGAACCAATAGGGTGTCCCTGGACATCAAGGTTGCTTACCTCCATGTCCCAAATTGCCTTTCTCACCAAGGGTACCTCAGGTTCGTGGTACGGAACTGTCACTATCAGTTTCAGACGCTGCCGTTTGGATTGTCCACGGCACCCCGGGTCTTTACCAAAGTAATGGCCGAAATGATGATTCTTCTTCAAAGAAAAGGCGTCTTAATTATCCCTTACTTGGACGATCTCCTTGATAAGGGCAAGGTCCAGAGAACAGTTGGAAGTCGGAGTAGCACTATCTCAAGTAGTTCTACGACAGCACGGGTGGATTTTAAATATCCAAAATTGCAGCCGTTTCCGACGACACGTCTGCTCTTCCTAGGGATGGTTCTGGACACAGTCCAGAAAAAGGTGTTTCTCCCGGAGGAGAAAGCCAGGGAGTTATCCGAGCTAGTCAGGAACCTCCTAAAACCAGGAAAAGTGTCAGTGCATCATTGCACAAGAGTCCTGGGAAAAATGGTGGCTTATTACGAAGCGATTACATTGGGCAGATTCCACGCAAGAACTTTTCAGTGGGATCTGCTGGACAAATGGTCCGGATCGCATCTTCAGATGCATCAGCGGATAACCCTATCTCCAAGGACAAGGGTGTCTCTCCTGTGGTGGTTACAGAGTGCTCATCTTCTAGAGGGCCGCAGATTCGGCATTCAGGATTGGATGCTGGTGACCACGGAGGCCAGCCTGAGAGGCTGGGGAGCAGTCACACAAGAAAAAAAATTTCCAGGGAGTGTGATCAAGTCTGGAGACTTTTCTCCACATAAATATACTGGAGCTAAGGGCAATTTACAATGCTCTAAGCTTAGCAAGACCTCTGCTTCAAGGTCAGCCGGTATTGATCCAGTGGGACAACAACACGGCAGTCGCCCACGTAAACAGACAGGGCGGCACAAGAAGCAGGAGGGCAATGGCAGAAACTGCAAGGATTTTTCGCTGGGCGGAAAATCATGTGATAGCACTGTCAGCAGTGTTCATTCCGGGAGTGGACAACTGGGAAGCAGACTTCCTCAGCACAACCTCCACCCGGGAGAGTGGGGACTTCATCGGGAAGTCTTCCACATGATTGTGAACCGTTGGGAAAGACCAAAGGTGGACATGATGGCGTCCCGCCTGAACAAAAAACTGGACAAGTATTGCGCCAGGTCAAAAGACCCTCAGGCAATAGCTGTGGACGTTCTGGTAACACCGTGGGTGTACCAGTCGGTGTATGTCTTACCTCCTCTGCTTCTCATACCCAAGTTATTGAGAATTATAAGACGTAGAGGAGTAAGAACTATACTCGTGGCTCCGGATTGGCCAAGAAGGACTTGGTACCCGGAACTTCAAGAGATGCTCACAGAGGACTCATGGCCTCTGCCGCTAAGAAGGGACTTGCTTCAGCAAGTACCATGTCTGTTCCAAGACTTACCGCGGCTGCGTTTGACGGCATGGCGGTTGAACGCCGGATCCTAAGGGAAAAAGGCATTCCGGAAGAGGTCATTCCTACCCTGGTCAAAGCCAGGAAGGAGGTGACCGCACAACATTATCACCACATGTGGCGAAAATATGTTGCGTGGTGTGAGGCCAGGAAGGCCCCACGAAGAAATTTCAACTCGGTCGTTTCCTGCATTTCCTGCAAACAGGAGTGTCTATGGGCCTCAAATTGGGGTCCATTAAGGTTCAAATTTCGGCCCTGTCGATTTTCTTCCAGAAAGAATTGGCTTCAGTTCCTTAAGTCCAGAAGTTTGTCAAGGGAGTACTGCATATACAACCCCCTTTTGTGCCTCCAGTGGCACTGTGGGATCTCAACGTAGTTCTGGGATTCCTCAAATCACATTGGTTTAAACCGCTCAAATCTGTGGATTTGAAATATTTCACAGGGAAAGTGACCATGCGGTTGGCCCTGGCCTCGGCCAGGCGAGTGTCAGAATTGGCGGCGTTTGTCTCACAAAAGCCCATATCTGATTGTCCATTGGGACAGGGCAGAGCTGCGGACTCGTCCCCAGTTTCTCCCTAAGGTGGTGTCAGTGTTTCACCTGAACCAGCTTATTGTGGTACCTGCGGCTACTAGGGACTTGGAGGACTCCAAGTTGCTAGATGTTGTCAGGGCCCTGAAAATATAGTTTCCAGGACGACTGGAGTCAGGAAAACTGACTTGTTGTTATCCTGTATGCACCCAACAAACTGGGTGCTCTTGCTTCTAAGCAGACGATTGCTAGTTGGATGTGTAGTACAATTCAGCTTGCACATTCTGTGGCAGGCCTGCCACAGCAAAAATATGTAAATGCCCATTTCACAAGGAAGGTGGGCTCATCTTGGGCGGCTGCCCGAGGGCTCTCGGCTTTACAACTTTGCCGAGCTGATACTTGGTCAGGGGCACACCCTGACTGAGGAGGACCTGGAGTTCTCTCATTCGGTGCTGCAGAGTCATCCACACTCTCCCGCCCGTTTGGGAGCTTTGGTATAATCGCCATGGTCCTGACGGAGTCCCCAGCATCCACTTAGGACGTTAGAGAAAATAAGAATTTACTTACCGATAATTCTATTTCTCGTAGTCCGTAGTGGATGCTGGGCGCCCATCCCAAGTGCGGATTGTCTGCAATACTTGTACATAGTTATTGTTACAAAAATCGGGTTATTATTGTTGTGAGCCATCTTTTCAGAGGCTCCGCTGTTATCATGCTGTTAACTGGGTTCAGATCACAGGTTGTACAGTGTGATTGGTGTGGCTGGTATGAGTCTTACCCGGGATTCAAAATCCTTCCTTATTGTGTACGCTCGTCCGGGCACAGTATCCTAACTGAGGCTTGGAGGAGGGTCATAGGGGGAGGAGCCAGTGCACACCACCTGATCCTAAAGCTTTTACTTTTGTGCCCTGTCTCCTGCGGAGCCGCTATTCCCCATGGTCCTGACGGAGTCCCCAGCATCCACTACGGACTACGAGAAATAGAATTATCGGTAAGTAAATTCTTATTATTTCAGGATTACTCGGCTGAGTTATCCAAGGCCAGGCGTGACTTTGCTCCTATATGTTCCCGCTTTATCCAGGAAAACAGGAAATTTGCCCTCCTCTACCCAGCGCGGCTGCGCATATACAATGGTTCACAATCTGTTGATTTCTTATCACACATGGATGCAGAGGCATCTGAGGCTGATGCGAATAATTCCAGGTTGTCAGACTGTGAATGATTATCCATATAATTCCTGCAGGAGTTCGAATCTAAACTGCCGTTGTGGAAATTCGGCTGAACTTTGCCTATTGGAACATTTATGGTCCTTGACTCTTCTACACTTTCCGTGGACAAGAGTACTTTTAGAATTATCCACATCACACTGGTATTTCCATTGTCCATGCTGCATAGGTTTGATAATTTTTATACAAAGGGGAGAGGACAGAAGGCTCTTGTGTGGGCGCACTCTTATAGAAAAGAAGTAAATTTGATAAGGTAATTGAGATAAATGGTTAAAACATAACTTTTATTGACTAATATTACAAACGAGGTTGTTACCGGAGATCTATCCTTTAAGAATGCAATATACCGAGCATCTTAGTGAGATAAAAAATGTTCTGGTCTCTTAATGATTAAAAGTGTGTGGAAGGGCGGTAGACATTAGTTGGTCATACCCCCATTCCCACTTGACCAGTACAGACTTGCTGTATTGATGGAACCACAGGGTAGTCAAGACACAAAAATAATGATAATAACTATGCTCTCTTGGCTTAAGTAGAATTAGAGAAATGATCAGAAGTCATTCCTCTGAGTATAATACAAGAAAAATGGACATGCTCCTATCTGGATTTGAGACAGTAATAACGGTAGAGGTAAATATGGCACCTCACGTAGATGGTGCCCGTGACCAAAGGTCTGGAGATTGCAGAGTAAAGAAAACAAGTGGTGATACTGCTGTTGGTGTTGCTACCACATAGGTGAGGAAAAAATCCCACTCTACAACACCAGGTATTCGCAGGTGGTCCCCCTTCCTGGTACTGACTTGGCCCAACGCTGTTTAGCTTCCAAGATCAGACGAGATCGGGCGTTGGCAGCGTGGTATGGTAGTAGAGAATTTTATGTGAACATCAATGAGAGTGCACCTATTTAAGAATATTGAAAATCAGAGCCGACAGGAAGAGGATTGAGGAAAGATGGAGTAAAAAGGTGGATCTGCTTTCCACGTTAGACCTGATCCAATATTCCCACTCATGTGGTGCAATGTACCAGGAATCGTAAATGAGAGTCCACGAAGGATAGTGATCTATAGACAGTTGAAGTTAATGAGAATCATGATCTATAGACAATTTGAAATTAATAAAAATACAGTCAGAAAAACACTATCACAGGTATATTACAGTATATCCCGACAGATAGTGCATGATAGGAGATGCTGATTGAAACAGATAAATGCGTAGTCACTCTGGTGATACGGTCTATTTCAAAACTGAGGGTAAGGTCTGGGATCTATAGGGTTAAGCACTGAGGTGACTGATTTATAGAAACTATACCAACATATATCTGTTAACCATGTGTGTCATACACTGTTTGCCACGTAGTCCCGGATAGAATATGGGATGCTAATATATACTAATTATCTGCATGCATAAATTGCTATGAGGAGGCAATAATAAAAATGGATGAATACCAGCACTTAAATAAGTATAACAAATATAATGGTCAAAAATTAATAACACCTAAACTAGGCGTTAGTTTCCAATAGGTTCACTCAATGCTAGGTGAGTGCTAATGAATAAAGGTCTCTAGATAATCACCCCTATGATACGTACTAGGTACGAGATAATTCAAGCGGTACTGCTAGGTTTTGTAAGTAGGAGTTGCTATCCGTGTCAGAGAGCCACAGGATAGTAATGCTTACAGTTTCACCAGAGATCAGGGTAAGCCGAGAGAGCAAGGCAGATAAATGAAGCTAAATGCCAGGATACGGTAGTGTCGACGGGACCCCTGTTCCTAAATGCGGAAGACGCGTTTCGCCCTAGGGCTTGTTCACTTCCGGGTTCCGGAAGCCGGAAGTGAACAAGCCCTAGGGCGAAACGCGTCTTCCGCATTTAGGAACAGGGGTCCCGTCGACACTACCGTATCCTGGCATTTAGCTTCATTTATCTGCCTTGCTCTCTCGGCTTACCCTGATCTCTGGTGAAACTGTAAGCATTACTATCCTGTGGCTCTCTGACACGGATAGCAACTCCTACTTACAAAACCTAGCAGTACCGCTTGAATTATCTCGTACCTAGTACGTATCATAGGGGTGATTATCTAGAGACCTTTATTCATTAGCACTCACCTAGCATTGAGTGAACCTATTGGAAACTAACGCCTAGTTTAGGTGTTATTAATTTTTGACCATTATATTTGTTATACTTATTTAAGTGCTGGTATTCATCCATTTTTATTATTGCCTCCTCATAGCAATTTATGCATGCAGATAATTAGTATATATTAGCATCCCATATTCTATCCGGGACTACGTGGCAAACAGTGTATGACACACATGGTTAACAGATATATGTTGGTATAGTTTCTATAAATCAGTCACCTCAGTGCTTAACCCTATAGATCCCAGACCTTACCCTCAGTTTTGAAATAGACCGTATCACCAGAGTGACTACGCATTTATCTGTTTCAATCAGCATCTCCTATCATGCACTATCTGTCGGGATATACTGTAATATACCTGTGATAGTGTTTTTCTGACTGTATTTTTATTAATTTCAAATTGTCTATAGATCATGATTCTCATTAACTTCAACTGTCTATAGATCACTATCCTTCGTGGACTCTCATTTACGATTCCTGGTACATTGCACCACATGAGTGGGAATATTGGATCAGGTCTAACGTGGAAAGCAGATCCACCTTTTTACTCCATCTTTCCTCAATCCTCTTCCTGTCGGCTCTGATTTTCAATATTCTTAAATAGGTGCACTCTCATTGATGTTCACATAAAATTCTCTACTACCATACCACGCTGCCAACGCCCGATCTCGTCTGATCTTGGAAGCTAAACAGCGTTGGGCCAAGTCAGTACCAGGAAGGGGGACCACCTGCGAATACCTGGTGTTGTAGAGTGGGATTTTTTCCTCACCTATGTGGTAGCAACACCAACAGCAGTATCACCACTTGTTTTCTTTACTCTGCAATCTCCAGACCTTTGGTCACGGGCACCATCTACGTGAGGTGCCATATTTACCTCTACCGTTATTACTGTCTCAAATCCAGATAGGAGCATGTCCATTTTTCTTGTATTATACTCAGAGGAATGACTTCTGATCATTTCTCTAATTCTACTTAAGCCAAGAGAGCATAGTTATTATCATTATTTTTGTGTCTTGACTACCCTGTGGTTCCATCAATACAGCAAGTCTGTACTGGTCAAGTGGGAATGGGGGTATGACCAACTAATGTCTACCGCCCTTCCACACACTTTTAATCATTAAGAGACCAGAACATTTTTTATCTCACTAAGATGCTCGGTATATTGCATTCTTAAAGGATAGATCTCCGGTAACAACCTCGTTTGTAATATTAGTCAATAAAAGTTATGTTTTAACCATTTATCTCAATTACCTTATCAAATTTACTTCTTTTCTATAAGAGTGCGCCCACACAAGAGCCTTCTGTCCTCTCCCCTTTGTATAAAAGTTTGCATACTTTCTGGCTCTGGGCGCACCACCAACTAGGACGATAATAACACCGATACGTATATAGTATACCATATGGAAAAGGCTAATTTTTGCCCTTTTTCTCCCCTACCAGTTTAGGGTAACTCACTGTCCTGTTTTGGTTTTTCTTCTTTAATTTTCAGTATCTATTCCTATTTAGCTTTACCGGTGCCGGATCGCCCTAGGTTTTTGTATAGGTTTGATAATTCACATACAGACCTGTGTCGCTGCTGAACAATCCTATCCTTAACTGTAGAGCGACAAATTTGCTATCTTTGTTTAGCAGTAAATATTGTTCCTAATTTCTACCTCTAGCTACAGTATACAGTTTTTCTTGTACCTTTTACTGTGCAGAATTTATAGTCCAACTTTGACTGGCTAATCACACACGAAGCCTTGTACCCTCCTTGTCAGTAACTGCAGTGGAGGATATCACTTACTATTAGCTTGGTTTGATGTTTAGTCTTTATGGGTAGGGATTTTTGCACTAACTACTATTTTACCCTGCTTTTCAATTCTTGATAACCCTAATAGATTTGCCAGATGGTGGGTTTGTTGATATTTGTAGAGCCCCCCTCCATATCCCCCTCCCTCCCCCCCTCTTTCTCCAAAAGTTAAACTGATTGGATACCTTGCTTGACAAACGGGAAACTGCTCTACATTCTACCAAGATTGGTGATCTTGTTGATCACCTCGTAGTTAAGCGATGCTTTTGTTATATGGTTAATGGGCTGGTGGCAAGTCGGAGGCAGAGTTTGACGTTTTGCGGACTCCATTCTAAGCGGCAGGTGTTGCTTAATGTATGCGGAAGTGTTCTCACTGTTGTTGAAAATGTTATTTCTTATGCTTTTTGTTTATATTTTTGAACGCCACTTGGTGTTCTCCCCCACTTTTCTTCCCCCCTCATCTCCTTTAGTCCCATGTGCTATTGTTTATTTATTTATGTATCTATCAGGATGCCCCTGATTGGAGCCATTGAAAGGATGATATGGCCTTGCATATAGGTACCTGGAAGGTGGGAGGACTTAACTCCCCTAATAAGCGCAAATGTGTTCTCATGTATTTGAAAAAGTTACGTTTAGATATTGTTTACTTGCAAGAAACGCATCTATTACAAAGTGACATCCACAGGTTAAATATTTTGGGCTGGAGAGTCCTGGTGTCTGCCTTTTACAATTCAAAGTCGAGAAGGGTTGTGATTATTGCACGTTCTTCCCTATCCATAGAGGTCTCAGATGTCACCATTGACCCTATGGGGCGTTATATTGTGGGTAGATTATCATATGAAAAAATGCTATTTGCTTGTGCCTCTGTATACGCACCAAACGTATATTCTTTACATTTCCTGACAAAACTTATTTCTATATTACTGCCACACTCTCACCCCTGATAATTGTAGGTGACCTAAATCTAATATCCCTTGCTCACCTTGACAAACAGTCTCCCACACCCTCTAACATTAAGATTCCAAAGCTTGGTGTACCGGAATTTGCATGAGACCTACACATGCTCGACTCTTGGCGCACATTACACCCGACTTACAAGGACTACTCCTGCTTATCGGCAGCTACTGGACGAATGTCACGGATAGACTATATATTGAATTCAATCACCCTCTTACCAAAGCTGTCTAGAGCGAAGATGGAGCCAATAACTATTTCAGACCATGCGGTTGTTTGGATTAAGATGCAATTGTCTTCTGATAGGGGTAGCTCAATACACTGGAGATGTCCCTCAGCAATTAACACTTCTCAAACACTGAAAGATACAATATTCAAATCCTGGGATGAATTTGAGATGGTCAACAGTGAAATAAAATTGACTAAAGCCGTACTCTATTGGCAAGCCTTTAAGGCAACGCCCAGAGGGGTCATAATTTTGCAAAGAAAAAGGGAAGGATGTCTCCCAGCGCTAATGTTGTCAGATATATAGTGGTCAATGGCAGTATCTGCTCATAGAAATATGAATCACTCAAACATCAATATAATTTAAAAATAAAATAATATTTTATTAATCTGGCACAGGATAAACAAACTTCTTATATGCAGTGGACCCTTATATAGAGATCCTCACTATTTACAAAAATATTCTAAAGTGATCCTAATACCGGTATACACAAAACAATCACACACAACAATAAACATATAAAACCAGTGATACGCTGAGTAGCGATTATTCACTTGGTAGGTACTAGTATTCCTCAGGTGAGTATAGGCATATAAGAGTAGTTGCTATGCCACAGTCACTTGTCATACAGGGAATTAATTCAATAAGAGTTATGGTTAATACCAGCCAAACGGTGTATACCCCTTCCAAAATAGGAATTAATAAATCACCAGGGCCGGAATCGTCAGTTCCTTAATGAGAATGGCCAGAAACGCTAAGTGCACTTACTTCAAGTCACAGGAGGTTTGTAGAACGGGTGTCTGCCGGCAGACATGTATGATAGCTCCGCAATCTACTAGTTTCGCCTGACACCGCAGGCTTCCTCAGGATAGCCGAGCTGTATCAAAGCCCCGTTCTTTTATCCCTACCTGACGTGGCAGTCGTCATGGTAACTAATTCTCCTTCCGCGTACACGTTGCCAGGGCGACCGAGCCTCCGTTCACGGCTTCAGTCTGTTGTTTCTCGTAGTCATGGAAACCGGACGTGGTGACGTATCTTGCTCCGTCTCACTCGTCCCCCTGATAGCCGGACACGTCTCTCATGCGGCGGCTCTGTTGTCATGGAGATCCTCTCTGCACAGTGTTTTTTTCTCCTCTCCTCCATATATATGTTATATGTTTATTGCATGATGGAATTCTTCTTATACATTCCGTATTCACATGCTTATAATTACTCCTCATAATTGACAAGAGGGGCAGTTCTGGACAATAAATAAACTCCAGATATATCACATACTGAGCACAACACAAGACATACATAGAAAGACAGTGATTTTTGCTCCTAAAATTTAAAAATGTTAAGAACTAATAAAAGTGATATATGAAGAATATATAATAATAAATATCTCCCTAACTTCCATAATATACATCCCTTTGGATCTAGTTTATTCTTTGAGAAAGGGAAAAAGGTCCCATTCTATATTGAGGCCCTTGGGTATCAGAGTTTCCAATTCAAAAATCGTTTTAGCTTCTTCTCTCAAGAGTGCATTATCCCAATTCCCTCCTCCCCATGATTTTTGTATTAATTTAATTCCAATAAATTCTAATCCCGTAGGGTCACTATTATGCATTTTCGTAAAGTGTTCCGGAATGCTGTGGTTGTCTTTATTGGTCCTGATGTTATTGAGATGTTCAGTAATCCTAATATATAAACTGCGGTAAGTTTTCCCTACATATTGTAGCCCACATGGGCATGTCATCAGGTAGATTACACCTTTTGAGTTACATGTAATTTTATCTCTTATAGTGTATTCTTTTCCTGTATTTTTAGACGTATATTTGTCCACACATTTTGTCGTGATCTTTCTGTTTTTTTTGCATACAATGCAATTATTGCATCTGTAGAACCCAGATTTCATTTCTTTCAGCCAAGTTTCTCCTCCTTTGTTATTATTTTTATAGTAGCTCCTCACCAGACTCGTTTTTAAATTAGGCGCTCTTTTATAAATTATTCTTGGTTTCGTTGGCAAAATTTCTTTGAGGTCATCATCCGCAGTAAGAATATGCCAGTGTTTGTAAATGCTTTCTTCTAGGAACCTTCGTTGACTAGAATAACCCGTCAAAAACATCACATCCTGTTTATTCTTCGTATTCTTATCTTTGTATTGGAGGAGATTCGTTCTGGCTACTTTATCTACCTCGTCCTTGCTTTTTTCGAGGTCGCCCTTAATGTAGTGTTTCTCCTCGAATTGCTCCATCAGATCCAGTACTTGTATGTCATAATCCACCTTCTTAGAGCAGTTTCTTCTTAGTCTTTTCATCTGGCCTTTCGGGAAATCCTCATTTTTTGCTCCATAGCAGCTTTAGTTGATCAGGCGAGGCATAACAGCGCAGTCCTCGACTCCTTGTTTTGAGTCATAATTTTGCATACTGCTTCCCAGAAAAAACACGCTATCTCACAATTCACTCAAGCACAGGATGCACAGACGTCTTCTTTTCAGCTTTATAAATCTAACCAGACGGTGGTTACTAAAGCCTCCTATAACAAGGCCAGACAACACTTTGAAAATGTATTTATCAAAATGGAGGCGTCTTATACTTTCATAAAGAGTTGCAAATTTCATAGATTCGCTAACAAATCTAGTAAACTCCTTTCGAATCTGTTGTGTGGTCAGCGTAAACCGCCCACAATTTACCCCTTAAAAATGGGGGATGGGAACACCACATCTTCAAACACTCAGATAGTGGAGGTTTTGAAAGATTTTTACACCACACTCTACTCAGCCCCACCAGTAGATAGCTCTCAAGAATCATCCTTTTGGGATGGCTTACCTATCCCGCAGATGTTGGATTCTACGGGTGAATTATTAACCTCTAAAATCTCCACAGAGGAGGTTGCCCTAGCGATCTCTCATTTAAAATTAGGAAAGGCACCTGGCCCTGATGGTCTCACCCCTGAGCTCTATAAACTTCTAGCTCCCCGTATTATACCCATGCTGGTGTTAGTTTTTAATTTTATTTTAGACTCAGGTAATTTGCCTTTACATTATAACACAGCACATATTAGGGTTCTCATAAAGCCTGGCAGGGATCCCTCTGAACCTGGTTCATATAGACCAATTTCGTTATTGAATATCGAATATAAAATGCTAACAAAAATTCTGGCAAATCGATTGAAATTGGTTCTTCCGAATCTTATTCATGAAGATCAGATGGGATTCGTGCAGGATAGAAGCTCTGCGATCAGTGTGAGAAGGGTGTTGTTGGCGGTGAGTGGATCCCGGGGTGCCGTGTCGGACGCCCCACAGGCTATACTCTCTAGATGCGGAAAAGGCATTTGACATGGTGCTCTGGGACCACCTGTACAATGTTCTGTCAGGTTTTGCTTTCCCTGGTAGATTCATAGGTTTTCTACGGACATTATACACACAACCCAGGTCACAACTGATATGTAACAGCTTACTCTCTGACCCATTCCCAATAGTGAGAGGCACCCGGCAGGGCTGTCCCCTCTTCCCTCTCTTATTTATACTAGCTTTAGAACCGTTGGCTATTGCCATACGGCAATTCCCGCTATACCAAGGAATTAAGATAGGTGACAGAGATCTTAGAGTGTCATTGTTCGCAGACGATATGCTCCTTTACATTACTAATCCTGCTCACTCTATCCCAGTAATCTTAGATTTAATTTCTCAATTTGGGAACATAGGCTATAAAATAAATGTAAACAAATCAGAGCTACTGTTTATAAATGGGAAGGACCAACGCACAATGACGGAGGGCAATACCTGGAACATAAAAATTATGCCCTCTCACTTAAAATATCTTGGTATCCTTATCGCTAACAACATATCTACGATCTATAGTTTACATTTTAGCTCCGTCATTTTAAAGATGGAAAAATCCCTAGAGCAGGTGGTATGACTTACCATTATCACTTTTAGGCAGGATAGAGGTGGTAAAGTCTATCCTCCTGCCCAAACTGTTGTATCATATGCAAATGTTGCCCCCTTAAACTGACTAAGAAAGACATTAAACTTATTGACAAGATCTGCTCCAAATTTATTTGGAAATAAAAAAAAAACCTAGGATTGCTTCTTGGAAATTAAGATGCCCAAAAGCGAGTGGGGGACTAGGCTTAACAGACCTCACGCATTATTCAAGAGCACTTTTATTCAGATTCGCACTTGATTGGTTGACAGAAGGTAGTAAATTCACAGACTTTGAATTGGAACGAGGATATTTTCATCCGTACTCTCCAGGAGTCCACGTGGATCGTTAAGTATGAAAAAGTAAAAAAAAAGGAATTTAAAAAAAACCCCTCATGTCGACATTTTGACCTGTCAACCTAGAACATGTCGACCTTCTGACCTAGTGACTGTCGACTTATAGTGGTCGACCTAGACACTGTCGATCTTCAGACCGGATCCCATGTGTTAAGTCTTAGTGTTGACATGAGTGATGCATTTTGTCGTATTTATCCACCCAAGTTACAATGCAGACATTTACAATTGCACACTGTACACCTTGAAGAGTAATACCTTTAATTCTGTCAGTTACGTCTGATCCTCTCTTGCTACCCAAAAATATTGTCTTCTATACACTGTTTTATAGATATGCCGACTCTATTCTTATGATTTTTGTTTGCCATGTTTTGGTGTAATAATGTGGAAAAACCCAATAAAATTTATTTAAAAAAAATTTAAAATAAAAATACAGTCCCGACACCAGTCAGAATACAGACAGTCCTTCCCAACACTAGTCATAATACCAATGCTGGAATCCCTACAGGGTCAGGAGACCGATGCTGGAATCTCAGCGGCCCTTCCAAACACATAGCAGCCAGGAAGCAGCACACCAGTACAGGGATTTTGTGCAATCTAGCCGTAGCTAGTTTTATTGTTCAGTACAAAAACACAAAACATAAAAATAAATCCTAGCCCAGCTGGGCACTTACTAAACAATACAGATCCCTTCACTCAGAGTCATAAGACCTAATGGCCCTACCACAAATATAAGCAAATGCACAGTACTCACAGTAAGAAAATCACTATGTCTCTTAACAGACACCCTGCCTATTTCCCCCAGGTATTGAGACCCTGAGTAAAGCCCTGGCACATCTTTATTTGCCTCTACAGTTGTCAGCACCAAGTAGCCTGATCTCAGGCTGAAGACCTGAAATGGGCCCAACAGATGGAACCTGCCCTCTCACTCCAAGCACAACCCCGGAAACCCATAACCAGCTTCTACTAAAGGCCAAAACATCTATCCAGTCTGTTTTGCAATCACAGACATTTTCCTGAGGTTTAAATCCATATAGGTCAGAAACCTGGGACAAATCTCCTACAAGATATGTACAACCTTAAAAGTGCTTTCATCACACTGTGCTGTACTCCACTTTTGTATGCACTTTAGATATCCTTTCTATGCACTTTGTAGCAGAGGAGGACTTTCCGGTTCCAGACTTAATAGAGAAAAAAACTATACAAATTGTGCTTTATTTACCCCCCCCCCCCCCCCCCATAAACATACGTTGTAAAAAAAAAAAATGAAAGCTTACTTAAAATAAAAAAGCATTATGTTGTATAGGCACACATGTCTAATGACATCCTTAGATACTTGTACCGCCTCTGCATATGATTAAAGAGGTTCTTCATTCATTGAATGGGAAATCATTGCAGAATGCCCCCTTGTACAGGATATTACTTGCCTTCACCAGGAGGGGGTTCTTGTTGAACAGGCACTGCACATGTTGTCCATGTGTACCCTCCATCAGCATTAGGTAGTTTGTGCTAAGCGCTTGTGGTTTTTGAGCCCCATCTGGCCATGAGCGCCATACTCACGCCATAGCTGGAACAGAGGATAGCCACCGGGGGAAGGCGAGCCTTTCTACATCTGGGTACCTCAAGTACTGCACCATAGCACCGGTGGGGTTTCACACATGCATGAAATCAGCTGCATGCTGTAAGTGGCCTGAATTCAGAAAGTAGCTATCTAACACTACTCCAACGGCATCATTGTGATATGAAGATTCATACATCTCCACTAAATACACTGAGCACTTTGATGTGTATCTTTCACAGTCTGCAAATTTCTTTAAGTAAAATTCAGCATTGTATACTATATATGAGCAGAAAATATCAATTCCTAAATTCTGAACAGGTGACACGGTAGGTGATTACATTTACAAAAATAAATACATTTATGTGTTTATCTGTGTAAGCACAACATACATATTAGCATGTAGTGTATGGTTTTTTTTTTTTTTATAGTAGAAGCATTATAGATACTGTGTTTTCCTTTATCATCATTATGGACAGGATAAAGTCAGTCATCATTTACCAAAATATAGGCAACTGCATTGCATACATCTGTCTATTAACCACTTACCTGGATATTTTTTACAACAAGCTGCTCAGGAATTGTCATTTTTTTATGATTGAATTATGATAAGAACATCTATTTAAAAGACATCCAACACGATTTTATTAAAAATAAATACACTTTTACACATTTTTGTATGAACATCGCCTAAACGTTGATGGTCAAGATATTGGACCATTGATGATTGGACCATTGTTATCTCACATTTTCTGGTGGCTGCTCATCTCTGCAGTCTCTAGATTACTCAGGGAATGTAAGGGCAGCTTCTATTACATTTCTATGAAAGCTGTGGGGTGGAGGGTGTCACCAGGCTGCCCAGTGAGCAGTAACTGGCAGCACAGCAGGCACTAGGGGAGGGAACTAGGATGCAGAGGGGCCGGGAGGTCCCTCTGAGAGTGGCAGTTGCTGTGTGGCTGTGGGCGTTTCTGACTCGTGACATTAGATGCGACCATGTCAGGGAAAATTCATGCCGGTGTGGTCGCACCTGTGCAACCATACCAGGCAAGTGTTTAAATACAATTAATCACTTGTAAGAAGTGCATTTTGGTATTGGAAAAGATGTAGAAATGTCCATTGCATATGTATGCTGCCTGATTCCCATCATAAATAAGCATACGGATAGCAAGGCGTATAACCCTGTACCTTACCGGTAACCTTCCTATAATATCCCATGCTTATTGCAAACTACAATTATCCTGTAGCCAGGGGCGTAACTAGGATGGTGCAGGCAGTGCGCTGCACACAGTACAGAAGCCCTTTGGGCGGCGCTGTCCTCCGCAGCAATCTCTAATCACATCCCGGAACCTACACTGTGTTTCCCTGGTGTAAGCCAGCATCAGACTACAGGATATCTATAACCCTGGTGCCTGTGTACAACATCTCAGAGCCGGTAAGAGTCACCGCGATCCACCACGAAGACCACAGGATCAAAATCTGTGTACACTGACATCGGGAGTTTGCGCTCTGCCACTGCCCACACCCTGGACCTGGCATTTCGCATCCCTGCCGGTTCATATAAGTGACAAATTAGACAGACACCCGCTCATTTACCCTTCCAGCCAGTCAGACACTACAGCAGGCTTATTTTCCCTTCCAGCCGGTCAGACACTACAGCAGTCTGGTCATTATCCCATGTATTTCACTCCTTATGTTATTAACTGAGTTTACTGAAATTTTTAGGTTATCGCACATTTATGTTTTTTTAAAACTATATGACCTTTTTTATGATTGCTAAAACCTTATAAATTTAGGACCCTGTACTGTATATGACCTTTTCTGACTAATGGCTGGGTGTGTATACAAGAAAATGTAGTCACTGATCCTAAAATAATGAGACCTAGATTTGCTAATGAACTTGCTCACACTTGTTTATTTTCCCTCATGGCTGGTCAGACACTACAACAGACAGCGGCTCATACACCCCCAGCGGTTTGGAGACTACAGCAGACACCCACTCATTTACCCTTCCAGTTGGTCGGAGACTACAGCAGACACCCGCTCATTTACCCTCAGCCTGCAAAGGAAGAAGTGCGGCTAACAAGACTCACCTCTGGCCTGAGGTAAACATGCAGGAATTACTAAATCAGAGGAGTACTTCTGTTTCTACAAGGTATTAACACCAGAACGTGCACCTCTATAAACTTGTGCAAACTGGAGGGCGGGGGTAGCAAGTCTGCGCTGTATAGGACTGAGACAGCTGGCCATGTGGAGAGTGCCAGAGCTCCCTAAGGGCTCAGTACAAAAGTGCAAAATGAAAAAGGGGGTGTGCTCTCTCTACAATGGCGCTGGTCTCTCTTACGGTCACCTATGTATGTGGATAATACCCAGGTGTGAAAGTGTATGTTGAAACACACTGGTATGGTAAATAAAATGGAATTTAATACAATACTAACATGCAATGTCTAGAAACAAGCAATACATAAAAAAACAAGTGGACTGGGAACAGGCCATGGGGGGAATGTGATCCTACCGATGCAGGTGGAGGAGCCGCAGGTGTCAAATAAAGGCAGGGTACCCCGGGAAATACCCTGTTGGTGGCTCCTCTGATCGAATTCCCTTCCAGGCAATCAGGAAAACAGTCTGCCAAATGTCCAGGGGGTGGGCAGCGCCACAAGGTATCTCCAACGCAGTTTGGGACAGCCTGGTCCCTTCTTCAAGGCAAGATACCTTTGTGGCTTGATGGGGATCCTTTTAAATGTCTTTTAGCCAGTGACAAACGGCCAAAAATGGCGGGAAATGTCACTTCCTGTCCAGACCGGAAGTGACGTTTACGGTCCATTCAATGGATGTTTTGACCAGAAATGACATCAGAAATGCGTTCCACAGTGTCCATTGCTCTCTCCTGAGAAGATATCAACTTCTATGAGTGGGAAAAGTGGTGGACAATCGTTTTTGATGGTCATTAGACAGCATTTTGATTGTTTCCAATACAAAGAAACAGAAATTATAACCGGAATTAATATTCAAATATGTCCCATGATGCACTTTATTAGCTTGAAGGAGAGGTAAACTTATATAGATGTCCGGTGAAAAGGATGGATCACAGTTCTTTCGTAGTGGTCGTTGAATGGCATTCTCATGTAGAAACAATGTAGTTCCCCATTGACATGAAAAAAAGCAAATACAACAATAAATAAATAATAGGAATAAATGATTCTAAGTAAGGTATACACCTGAAAAAGGAGGGCCATTAAGCATGACTAAGTGGTGATGGATAGATGCTGTGGCTGGTATGATGTTAAAGAAACCATTTGATTTCAAAGTCTTGATTAAGACCATTGGGGGAAAGCATTTGTAAATTGAATATCATCCTCATTTCTGCTTTTGCTGGGTTGGCTTCTAGATTCCTATCTTTCCATGTGGACCTGATATTCCGGATACCTACAAAGTAGGCAATTGAATTGGTGGAACACTGATGTTCCTTCCGGAAGTGGTCTGAGAGATGGTGGGTGGTAAGACCTTTACGGATGTTGCGCAAATGTTCCCCTATGCGTGTTTTCAAGGCCCTTGAAGTTCTACCCACATAGGATTTACCGCATTTGCACATGATGAGGTAGATGACACTGGAAGTATTGCATGTGATGAAGTCATGAATCTTCAATTTATTACCATTAATGATGACTTCTTTGTATTTGGTTTTCTCCATTTTGATGCTTCTGCACCCCACACATAGACCGCATCTGTGAAAGCCAGCAGTTCTTATCGGATTGGTGTTTTTCACAGGTAGGGCACTTCGTACCAGTTTGCTCTTTAGATTGGCCGCCTTACGGTATATGAACTTAGGTTTGCTGGGAAGAATGTTTCTTAATATTGGGTCTCCTTGGAGGATGTACCAATGTTTGTGAATGATTCTTTCAAAATATTTGTAATCTGAGTTGAAGCCTGTGAGAAAGGCCCATTGACTTTCTGATGTGGATTCCTTTTTGGTCTTCTTCTGGTCTTGAATGAGCGGTTCTCTTTCACTGGATTTGATTTCTTGAGCCGTTTTTTCAATCTTTTCGGAATGGTATCCTTTCTTCAGGAAGATGTTCTTCAGATGATCAATTTGTGTTTCACATTCCATTTGTTCACTGCAATTCCTTCTTATACGGATGAATTGACTCTTTGGTATCCTTTGGAGCCAGTTCTGATGGTGTTCACTGTCTGTAGATATATAATTTTGTGTGTCCGTGGGTTTATGAAAAGTTTTGGTATGAATGATTCCATCTTTAATATATATAAAAAGATCTAGGAAATTCACTTCATTCTGATTTATAGTTTAGACAAAGTTAAGATTAACTGAATTCTCATTAAGATTTTGGCAAAAAGTCTCCAAAACGCCCTTACTTCCATTCCAAAAGAACAGGATGTCATCAATGTAGCGACTCCAATGTCGTTGTTTTGTGCCCCTAATTATGCTGGAATAGATGGTAAAGGATTCCCAATAGGCCATGAACAAATTAGCATAACTTGGGGCAAAGCGAGTACCCATGGCTGCACCTTTGCGTTGCAGGTAATATTCGCCATTAAAGAAAAAGAAGTTGTTAAGAATAAATTCAATGGCTTTTATGATGAAGGATTTCCTTACTTGGCTTTCCTCAGTCTGGTCTAAGAACCACGAAACAGCTTTGATACCATCAGTGTGATCGATCACTGTGTAAAGCGATGATACATCGGCAGTGATGAGATAACAGTTGGATTCCCATTTAATCTCCTGTATTCTTCTAATCGCATCCCTGGTGTCCTTCAGGAATGATGGTGTTTTTCTTACTATGGGTTGTAAGAAATGATCAATCATAGCCGACAAATTGGCAGTCAAACTGCCCGTTCCAGTGATGATTGGACGACCTGGGGGGACAGTTAGACTTTTATGCACTTTTGGCAGGATGTAAATAGTAGAAGTCACTGGATTGTTGTTGGTGAGGTATCCATGTTCACTTTCTGTAATTCCGCCTGATGCTAAATGTTTCTCTAGGAATTTTTCATAGAGGTTCTTGATGCGTGTTGACGGATCAGTTTTTAACTTCTGATAGGTGTTAACATCTGTAAGCTGTCCCATGATTTCCCGAATATAGTCATCCATATTCATTATTGCAACTCCTCCTCCCTTGTCGCAGGGCTTAATTGTGATGCTCTCATTCTGGCTTAAATCGGTGATGGCTTGTCGTTCTTTTCGCGATAGATTGTGGCGTATCTTGGTGTGATGGTTTTTCTTCTTTATGAAGTCCTCAGTGACCAATTTTTGAAAAGTCTCAATAAAGTTTCCCTTAATATGAGCTGGGTAAAATTGTGATTTCTTTTTGAATGTACGGTTAGTACCGTTCTCTTCAGATGTGTTCTCCATGTTCTCCGAATTGGCCTCCTGTATCGCAAAGAATTTTTTCAATGTAATTTTCCTGGTGAATTTCTGGAGATCTATGTATTGTTCAAATGCATCGGCCGTGGTTGATATACACTTTCACACCTGGGTATTATCCACATACATAGGTGACCGTAAGAGAGACCAGCGCCATTGTAGAGAGAGCACTCCCCCTTTTTCATTTTTGCACTTTTGTACTGAGCCCTTAGGGAGCTCTGGCACTCTCCACACGGCCAGCTGTCTCAGTCCTATACAGCGCAGACTTGCTACCCCCGCCCTCCAGTTTGCACAGATCTTCCCCTAACAGGGGATAGCACCACTGCAGCGGTATGCTACATCACATCAACAAAAGAAGTGAAGAAGTGAAAGACGCCTTCGAGGTCAATTTTAACAAAGATGAATTTCTCACCAATGATGAAATCTGGACACTGTGATGCACAGAGTCACTGATTGGTTATTAAAGGAGAACCGTCTATGGTGGGAAATAGCCACCCTTGAGAAATAAAAGACGGAACAGCTCATTCCTAAAGGACTACGAATTGAGAAGTATCCATCATTCACAGATGCATCAGAAGAGTTTACGAAGGAGTGGATCACAATTCTTGATAATTGCTCGCTTGCCCTGATAGATTTAATTCTGAAGGAAAGGACATCGAAACTAAAGGAAACCAAGGATAGAATCAAATCCTTTCAAACCTTAATAGAACCCTTCACCAAGTTGCCATGGTTCGAGATGCTAGAGAAAGAATTAGCTATAAAAATGGAACACAATACCAGAGAGCTGATTAAGAAAAAACAAAAAAAGCTGCAGAGAGACTGTGATTTCTATCGATTTGGGATCACCAAATCTAAGAAAACCAAACCATCTAATCAAGTTCCATCCACTGCACATAACGAGGGAGAAGACTCTTCTAGAAATGACCGCCACTCCTACCACTGTGACAACGAAAGATCATCTGGTCATCAATGGAAAAATGAATATAAATATAATAGAAACCTATTTCGTCGGTCCATGTGGAATAGAAAAGAACAACGGTACAATGAAGAGAACCGCTATAAACCACCACAACGATACAGGCATCAAAGGAATAAGACATGGAGAAATAATGGCGATTGGACAAAAGAAAGATATATGAGAGATGACAACAGGGACATTTCCATATCTCCACCAAGACATCAGGAACCTAGGAGCCCGATGAGAAGGCGGAGTCCGTCACCGGAAAGAAGACAACGGGATAGGGGGTACCAACAAAGGGCCTTCCATCATGATCGAGACAGCATCCAACGAGAGCAGAAGATATCAAGAAAGGGAAGGACCATAGATCACCAACACAGCTGTCACAGACATCAAACCCCAAATACTTCCCTCAATAAGAGAAATAGAAGTCTTTCCAGAAGAGACAGTCGAACCCGAGGAAGAAGAAATGTGACCATAGACCGCTGGCCAACATCAGAGAACAAGAATTATACTGCTAACCATAGAGAAGCAAGAAAGAAGGAAAATCACAAAGATGATCATCACACAGAACCCCCTTTTCGAAGAGAAAGGTCAGGTTCCAAGAAAAATTAGCAGTGGGAACCCGTACCAGACACAGCAGGAAGAGAGGAAAAAGAGGAGGTACTAAAGCCAAAAGAAGGAAAAGATTGAAGAAATCCATTCCCAACCTCATTCCCCCTCCTGTTGATTCATCATTAGAAAAGAAAAGGACCGTATTCAACCTCAGCGACAGAGACTTGACAGATACAGAAATCAGAGTCTTGGAGAAAGGGCTCAAATATGCGCCATCAACCACGGCCGATGCATTTGAACAATACATAGATCTCCTGAAATTCACCAGAAAAATTACATTGCAAAAATTCTTTGCGATACAGGAGGCCAATTCGGAGAACATGGAGAACACATCTGAAGAGAACGGTACTAACCGTACATTCAAAAAGAAATCACAATTTTACCCAGCTCATATTAAGGGAAACTTTATTGAGACTTTTCAAAAATTGGTCACTGAGGACTTCATAAAGAAGAAAAACCATCACACCAAGATACGCCACAATCTATCGCGAAAAGAACGACAAGCCATCACCGATTTAAGCAAGGGTGAGAGCATCACCATTAAGCCCTGCGACAAGGGAGGAGGAGTTGCAATAATGAATACGGATGACTGTATTCGGGAAATCATGGGACAGCTTACAGATGTTAACACCTATCAGAAGTTAAAAACTGATCCGTCAACACGCATCAAGAACCTCAATGAAAAATTCCTAGAGAAACATTTAGCATCAGGCGGAATTACAGAATGTGAACATGGATACCTCACCAACGACAATCCAGTGACTTCTACTATTTACATCCTGCCAAAAGTGCATAAAAGTCTAACTGCCCCCCCCCCCCAGGTCGTCCAATCATCACTGGAACGGGCAGTTTGACTGCCAATTTGTCGGTTATGATTGATAATTTCTTACAACCCATAGTAAGAAAAACACCATCATTCCTGAAGGACACCAGGGATGCGATTAGAAGGATACAGGAGATGAAATGGGAATCCAACTGTTATCTCATCACTGCTGATGTATCATCGCTCTACACAGTGATTGATCACACTGATGGTATCAAAGCTGTTTCGTGGTTCTTAGACCAGACTGAGGAAAGCCAAGTAAGGAAATCCTTCATCCTAGAAGCCATTGAATTTATTCTTAACAACTTATTTTTCTTTAATGGCGAATATTACCTGCAACGCAAAGGTACAGCCATGGGTACTCGCTTTGCCCCAAGTTATGCTAATTTGTTCATGGCCTATTGGGAATCCTCTACCATCTATTCCAGCATAACTTGGGGCACAAAACTACGACATTGGAGTCGCTACATTGACGACATCCTGTTCTTTTGGAATGGAAGTAAGGGCGATTTGGAGACTTTTTGCCAAAACCTTAATGAGAATTCAGTTAATCTCAACTTTGTCTTCGCTATACATCAGAATGAAGTGAATTTCCAAGATCATTCTATATATATTAAAGATGGAATCATTCAAACCAAAACTTTCCATAAACCCACGGACACACAAAATTATATATCTACAGACAGTGAACACCATCAGAACTGGCTCCAAGGGATACCAAAGAGTCAATTCATCCGTATAAGAAGGAATTGCAGTGAACAAATGGAATGTGAAACACAAATTGATCATCTGAAGAACATCTTCCTGAAGAAAGGATACCATTCCGAAAAGATTGAAAAAACGGCTCAAGAAATCAAATCCAGTGAAAGAGAACCGCTCATTCAAGACCAGAAGAAGACCAAAAAGGAATCCACATCAGAAAGTCAATGGGCCTTTCTCACAGGCTTCAACTCAGATTACAAATATTTTGAAAGAATAATTCACAAACATTGGCACATCCTCCAAGGAGACCCGATATTAAGAAACATTCTTCCCAGCAAACCTAAGTTCATATACCGTAAGGCGGCCAATCTAAAGAGCAAACTGGTATGAAGTGCCCTACATGTGAAAAACACCAATCCGATAAGAACTGCTGGCTTTCACAGATGCGGTCTATGTGTGGGGTGCAGAAGCATCAAAACGGAGAAAACCAAATACACAGAAGTCATCATTAATGGTAATAAATTGAAGATTCATGACTTCATCACATGCAATACTTCCAGTGTTATCTACCTCATCATGTGCAAATGCGGTAAATCCTATGTGGGTAGAACTTCAAGGGCCTTGAAAACACGCATAGGCGAACATTTGCGCAACATCCGTAAAGGTCTTGCCACCCACCATCTCTCAGACCACTTCCGGAAGGAACATCAGTGTTCCACCAATTCAATTGCCTACTTTGTAGGTCTCCGGAATATCAGGTCCACATGGAAAGATAGGAATCTAGAAGCCAACCTAGCAAAAGCAGAAATGAGGATGATATTCAATTTACAAACGCTTTCCCCCAATCGTCTTAATCAAGACTTTGAAATCAAATGGTTTCTTTAACATCATACCATCCACATCATCTATCCATCACCACTTAGTCATGCTTAATGGCCCTCCTTTTTCAGGTGTATACCTTACTTAGAATCATTTATTCCTATTATTTATTTATTGTTGTATTTCCTTTTTTTCATGTCAATGGGGAACTACATTGTTTCTACATGAGAATGCCATTCAACGACCACTACAAAAGAACTGTGATCCATCCTTTTCACCGGACATCTATATAAGTTTACCTCTCCTTCAAGCTAATAAAGTGCATCATGGGACATATTTGAATATTAATTCAGGTTATAATTTCTGTTTCTTTGTATTGGAAACAATCAAAATGCTGTCTAATGACCATCAAAAACGATTGTCCACCACTTTTCCCACTCATAGAAGTTGATATCTTCTCAGGAGAGAGCAATGGACACTGTGGAATGCATTTCTGATGTCATTTCCGGTCACAACATCCATTGAATGGACCGTAAACGTCACTTCTGGTCTGGACAGGAAGTGACCCTTTCCTGCCATTTTCGGCCGTTTTTCACTGGCTAAAAGACATTTAAAAGGATCCCCATCAATCTACAAAGGTATCTTGCCTTGAAGAAGGGACCAGGCTGTCCCGAAACGCGTTGGAGATACCTTGTGGCGCTGCCCACCCCCTGGACATTTGGCAGACTGTTTTCCTGATTGCCTGGAAGGGAATTCGATCAGAGGAGCCACCAGCAGGGTATTTCCCGGGGTACCCTGCCTTTATTTGACACCTGTGGCTCCTCCACCTGCATCGGTAGGATCACATTCTCCCCATAGCCTATTCCCAGTCCACTTGTTTTTTTATGTATTGCTTGTTTTTAGACATTGCATGTTAGTATTGTATTAAATTCCATTTTATTTACCATACCAGTGTGTTTCAACATACACTTTCACACCTGGGTATTATCCACATACATAGGTGACCGTAAGAGAGACCAGCGCCATTGTAGAGAGAGCACACCCCCTTTTTCATTTTGCACCTCTATAAACTTGCTATACTGATCATACCAACCAATACTTACCCATATGCAGGACCGGACTGCCCATCTGGCACTTCCGGCATATGTCAGAAGGGCCTATGGGCTGGCGGGCCATTCTGATCTCACAGAGAGCTTGGATGGCCACATGCAGCACAGCCTCTGGCACTCTGGTTTTAGCAACCCCCGAAGTGTGTGTCTACATGCAAACTGGGGCGTGCCACTAGTCCATAAACCCCTGACTCGCAACACGCCCCCATGCATTGTAATAGTGCACCCCACCCCATGACCTGCGTGCGCTGAAATACCAGGAGTCAAAATACCGTCAACAAACAGGATGCCGGCATCAAAGTAACGACAGTCAGCACCCTGATCGTTCTGACAGCAGGACACGCTGCCGTCCTGCTGCGCAGGGGGAGGGGGGAGGGGGTAGGTTTAGCCAGCAGAAGGGGGGTTAGGCTTAGAGTGCAGGCATAGGGTTAGGAATCGGGGAGGAAGGGATAGAGTTAAGCACATAGAAGGGGAGGTTAGGGTTAGACACCCACAAGGGAGGGTTAGGGTAGGGAAAAGATGAGGGTTAGGGGACTAAATAGGGGTATTGGAATTCTTATGGATGGGATGCCACTGTTGGTATACTGACTGCCGGCATCCCGTCCATCGGTAACTCATACTGAACCTGGATAAATAAGTGATAAAGCAGTGATAAGTGCAAGGTGATTAAGCACCAGCCAGTCAGCTCCTGTCATTTATCAAATCTGTAATGATTGGCTGGGGCGTTATAACCTTACACTTATAACTGCTAAATCACTTCTTTATCCCTTCTCCAGGCTCAGAAGCGTAACTGTGGGCAGCGACGGAGTCAGCTGCCGCTGGGCTCCTGCTCTGAAGTGGGACACTTCTCCCATTCCTTGACACCATTCAATTAAGTTAATTGACAGCCACCGCTCTCTCTTGATGGTGGCCGACTCCCCCACTGGTCCCTGCACCTTAAAAGTCCCATCCTCTTTATTATAGATACATATTTTACAAATTTCATACCCAGGATTAGAACCCACAACCTATAACATAGAGATGAGCGGGTTCGGTTTCTCTGAATCCGAACCCGCCAGAACTTCATGTTTTTTTTCACGGGTCCGAGCGACTCGGATCTTCCCGCCTTGCTCGGTTAACCCGAGCGCGCCCGAACGTCATCATGACGCTGTCGGATTCTCGCGAGGCTCGGATTCTATCGCGAGACTCGGATTCTATATAAGGAGCCGCGCGTCGCCGCCATTTTCACACGTGCATTGAGATTGATAGGGAGAGGACGTGGCTGGCGTCCTCTCCGTTTAGAATTAGAATAGATTAGAGAGACACTTGATTTACTAATTTTGGGGAGCATTAGGAGTACTCAGTAGTGTACAGTGCAGAGTTTTGCTGATAGTGACCAGTGACCACCACTTTTATTTATAATCCGTTCTCTGCCTGAAAAAAGCGATACACAGCACACAGTGACTCAGTCACATACCATATCTGTGTGCACTGCTCAGGCTCAGGCCAGTGTGCTGCATCATCTATTATCTATCTATATATAATATTATATATATCTGTCTGACTGCTCAGCTCACACAGCTTATAATTGTGGGGGAGACTGGGGAGCACTACTGCAGTGCCAGTTATAGGTTATAGCAGGAGCCAGGAGTACATAATATATTATATAGTGAGTGACCACAAGACACACAGTGCAGTTTATTTAATATATCCGTTCTCTGCCTGAAAAAAGCGATACACACAGTGACTCAGTCAGTCACATACCATATCTGTGTGCACTGCTCAGGCTCAGGCCAGTGTGCTGCATCATCTATATATATTATATATCTGTCTGACTGCTCAGCTCACACAGCTTATAATTGTGGGGGAGACTGGGGAGCACTACTGCAGTGCCAGTTATAGGTTATAGCAGGAGCCAGGAGTACATAATATTATATTAAAATTAAACAGTGCACACTTTTGCTGCAGGAGTGCCACTGCCAGTGTGACTAGTGACCAGTGACCTGACCACCAGTATATAATATTAGTAGTATACCATCTCTTTATCAACCAGTCTATATTAGCAGCAGACACAGTACAGTGCGGTAGTTCACGGCTGTGGCTACCTCTGTGTCGGCACTCGGCAGCCCGTCCATAATTGTATATACCACCTAACCGTGGTTTTTTTTTCTTTCTTTATACATACATACTAGTTACGAGTATACTATCTCTTTATCAACCAGTCTATATATTAGCAGCAGACACAGTACAGTGCGGTAGTTCACGGCTGTGGCTACCTCTGTGTCGGCACTCGGCAGCCCGTCCATAATTGTATATACCACCTAACCGTGGTTTTTTTTTCTTTCTTTATACATACATACTAGTTACGAGTATACTATCTCTTTATCAACCAGTCTATATATTAGCAGCAGACACAGTACAGTGCGGTAGTTCACGGCTGTGGCTACCTCTGTGTCGGCACTCGCCAGCCCGTCCATAATTGTATATACCACCTAACCGTGGTTTTTTTTTCTTTCTTTATACATACATACTAGTTACGAGTATACTATCTCTTTATCAACCAGTCTATATATTAGCAGCAGACACAGTACAGTGCGGTAGTTCACGGCTGTGGCTACCTCTGTGTCGGCACTCGGCAGCCCGTCCATAATTGTATATACCACCTAACCGTGGTTTTTTTTTCTTTCTTTATACATACATACTAGTTACGAGTATACTATCTCTTTATCAACCAGTCTATATATTAGCAGCAGACACAGTACAGTGCGGTAGTTCACGGCTGTGGCTACCTCTGTGTCGGCACTCGGCAGCCCGTCCATAATTGTATATACCACCTAACCGTGGTTTTTTTTTCTTTCTTTATACATACATACTAGTTACGAGTATACTATCTCTTTATCAACCAGTCTATATATTAGCAGCAGACACAGTACAGTGCGGTAGTTCACGGCTGTGGCTACCTCTGTGTCGGCACTCGGCAGCCCGTCCATAATTGTATATACCACCTAACCGTGGTTTTTTTTTCTTTCTTTATACATACATACTAGTTACGAGTATACTATCTCTTTATCAACCAGTCTATATATTAGCAGCAGACACAGTACAGTGCGGTAGTTCACGGCTGTGGCTACCTCTGTGTCGGCACTCGGCAGCCCGTCCATAATTGTATACTAGTATCCAATCCATCCATCTCCATTGTTTACCTGAGGTGCCTTTTAGTTGTGCCTATTAAAATATGGAGAACAAAAATGTTGAGGTTCCAAAATTAGGGAAAGATCAAGATCCACTTCCACCTCGTGCTGAAGCTGCTGCCACTAGTCATGGCCGAGACGATGAAATGCCAGCAACGTCGTCTGCCAAGGCCGATGCCCAATGTCATAGTACAGAGCATGTCAAATCCAAAACACCAAATATCAGTAAAAAGCCTCTTTTTTTCTTTGCGTCATGTGCTGTTTGGGGAGGGTTTTTTGGAAGGGACATCCTGCGTGACACTGCAGTGCCACTCCTAGATGGGCCCGGTGTTTGTGTCGGCCACTAGGGTCGCTAATCTTACTCACACAGCTACCTCATTGCGCCTCTTTTTTTCTTTGCGTCATGTGCTGTTTGGGGAGGGTTTTTTGGAAGGGACATCCTGCGTGACACTGCAGTGCCACTCCTAGATGGGCCCGGTGTTTGTGTCGGCCACTAGGGTCGCTAATCTTACTCACACAGCTACCTCATTGCGCCTCTTTTTTTCTTTGCGTCATGTGCTGTTTGGGGAGGGTTTTTTGGAAGGGACATCCTGCGTGACACTGCAGTGCCACTCCTAGATGGGCCCGGTGTTTGTGTCGGCCACTAGGGTCGCTAATCTTACTCACACAGCTACCTCATTGCGCCTCTTTTTTTCTTTGCGTCATGTGCTGTTTGGGGAGGGTTTTTTGGAAGGGACATCCTGCGTGACACTGCAGTGCCACTCCTAGATGGGCCCGGTGTTTGTGTCGGCCACTAGGGTCGCTAATCTTACTCACACAGCTACCTCATTGCGCCTCTTTTTTTCTTTGCGTCATGTGCTGTTTGGGGAGGGTTTTTTGGAAGGGACATCCTGCGTGACACTGCAGTGCCACTCCTAGATGGGCCCGGTGTTTGTGTCGGCCACTAGGGTCGCTTATCTTACTCACACAGCGACCTCGGTGCAAATTTTAGGACTAAAAATAATATTGTGAGGTGTGAGGTATTCAGAATAGACTGAAAATGAGTGTAAATTATGGTTTTTGAGGTTAATAATACTTTGGGATCAAAATGACCCCCAAATTCTATGATTTAAGCTGTTTTTTAGTGTTTTTTGAAAAAAACACCCGAATCCAAAACACACCCGAATCCGACAAAAAAAATTCGGTGAGGTTTTGCCAAAACGCGTTCGAACCCAAAACACGGCCGCGGAACCGAACCCAAAACCAAAACCCGAAAAATTTCAGGCGCTCATCTCTACAGTATAACACTGGAAGCAGACACCTTACTGATGGAGCTATTTGCTCTTGTATGGGAAGTATGAGAGTTCTAACTATATGAAGCTACCTCTCTGACAATTACAAGTAACTTCATATAGTTAGAATTTTCATGCTTTTTATACAAGAGCAAATATCTGTATCAGTAAGGTGCCTGTTTCTAATGTAATAAGTTCTGGGTTCTAATCCTAGGTATGACACTAGCAAAATAATTGTAAAAAAAATATTATCAGCATTGTGAGTGCCTGAGCAGGTCTATGTAATGTGTGCATGCACACTATGTAGATCTGCCTAGTTGCAACGATTTTGAACTGACAATTCTAACTAGTTAGAATCTGCATGCTTGCTATGCAGGAGCAAATATCTCTTATCAGTAAGGTGTCTGCCTTCAGAATAACAGGTCATGGGTTCTAATACTGGGTATGACTGCTAAGAAATGTGTGATTTAAAATAAATGACAATGAAATGAAACATATATTTGTTTTTTTTTTATCAGAACACTCCATGTACACACACATATTTTATAATTACGGTTATTTAAAAAAAAAAAAAAATTAATTCTATGGTGATAAGTTACAAAGACGGTGCTTTACACCGCTATTGTTCACTTTAATCTCACTAGTCACAATAATTTTTGTGACAAATAGCATCACAGTGGTGCAATATATAATGTTCCTTTTATAATGTTTAATATATCTTTTTTCCCCCCGTATTTCCGATCTTTAGCGGAAGATATGTCACTTTATTGTGTTCAACACATTTAATGGATGCCACACGACGGATCACAAATATCCAGTAATATCACTTCTCACTTTTGGCCTTGTAGTTTATACTCCCAAGTGCCCATATGTATATTAATTCCTGACGATTCCGTCCGTAACTCCGGCTTTAGCGGAAGTTACGTCATTTGTTTGCGTTCCACACACTTACTTCCGTGATATATCGGAAGTCACGTGACCGCCAAACTAAGACGGATCACCACATCTTCTACGGTCACCTATAATCACTAATCAGCCTAGTTCTTCATCCCTACACATCTTTTTAATGAGGTCACACACAAATAACCCTGGTCACTTTATTGTCTAGACCGATTTCAATCGGAATACGCCGACCGGAAGTTATGTCTGTGCCATACGCGGAAATGACGCATGCGTTCCACATGCGTTCCACAGTAAATTCCGGACGCTTCTTTGGCGTTTTAAGTCACTTCTCCACCTCGTTCTTCCTAGTTCTTTCTTCCTTCTATCTCTCCACCTCACTATTATATATCGTCACTTTTTGAGTGCAATTAAAATCCCCTTTTTAATTCTACAACAATATTTCAGTACATGACATCACAGGAAGTGATGTCATCATAAATTGCCCAAGCAGGGTATAAATAAAGCATGCCTGCTCTGTTTGTCTATTCCCTTGATGAAGTCCTGCTGAAGACGGACGAAACGCGTTGGGATTACCTGCTGACACTTCCTTTTATAGACAGATAAGCCATTTTATCACTCTGAATTCTGTACGCATGCATTCCAGTTATTTATGGACAGATAAGCTAGATATAATCTTTCATCCTGTACACATGATATACAGCTATTCACATATTTTTATGCATCTTTATGTATTTTTATGTCATTTTTTGTATTAAATAATTTAAGTTTTTATATATACACTGCCTAGGCTATATACTGATTACGTACTTGGGAATATGCTATTTCCCTAATTAAGCCTAAGTGTTTTATTGTCAGTGTTATACTTTGATATTGTACAAAACAGTACACACTATGTTTGCTCTTCTTTTTTTCAACATGTATTAAGCATCCAAGAAGCATCGCCTGAAATTAGCTTCTCTGGTTTTCAGATAAATTATTCTAACTGGTTTCAATATACCTTGATACCTTCATTTATACTCACCTTGTTATATAAATCACACTCTTGGGCGCTTATTGCCACCAATTCCTTTAAATTTTTATGTGTGCATGCCAAGCACATCTTTATGTATTATAAGCTGCCACTCACTTAACATTGTGAGAAGTGTTTTTCTATTTCTTACAAAAAGGTTATTTTTAAAATTTAAGGTATAGACAACACAAAGCCGCACCTAAGCGCCGTAGTCTTTATTTCTATATATATATATATTTATTTATTTTATATCCAACCTGGCACTCCTTCAGGGCAGCAGATCCCCCAAATGCAATACTTGCTTGTGTGCCCTCCTGAGGTACAGCAACCCCATATACAACCAGAAAGAAGCAGGCGGACGTCCGGCTGCCCGGACTGCCTGGCACTACCGCCGACGGCTGTGTCCGCCCGTGCTCCCTCCGTCCTGCGGGCACTACAGCCCACACTATACCCCCTGATTTGCCATATTGAGAGGCCCCATCCTCTGATACAAAAGGCTGCTGCCCCAATATAATTAATAATACCTCCACTGAGGCCCACTATAACTAACCCAATACCCACTCAAATCCTACCTGTTCAGTGGCACCACTAGAACCACAGAAACTGGATTTTACGGAGCCGAGAGAGGCCTTAAAACCCCCACTGCAGGTCACGGCCTAACTACTCTTCAGGAGCCGGGGACTCAATTATTCTATGCACCCGAGAGGCTCTGAGACAGGCACTTGCATAGACCCTGATCCATTACCCACAGTGAAAGCTCCCCCTGGTGGCTACCTTAAGATAATTCACCGAAGAAATACAGTTAAACACACTTAATCATTTGAATGTTCCTCCAGAATCCTGAGTGAATGACCCCTCCAGACGTATACCACACTTGGATGTCGTTGTCGCGACCACCGTAATGCCCTGCTGATGCCAACCCACAGGGAGCCGCTCCACTGAAGGCATTCTTATGTGAGCTATGTAAACAAATCTAACCTCGTTGACTTGCATTTAGAGAAACTAACCCCTCCACTGCTGATTGAGTGATGACCAGGAACAAAAGGCCCTCCAAAAAGGCTGAAACATCAACTCCGCGAGGAAACATATCACAATCCGCTATGAGATCCTTTCTACAACCCACCCCACCCGCCTTGGCTGGTAGCTCACCTGCTGCAAACGCCCTCGCACCCCCACAGACCCCCCACCCACCTCCTCTAGGCGAGGAAGCGTCACGCACCGGCTCCCCAGGAAACAGGGACTTACAAGACATCTTAGCTTACATGAAGAACCTACCCACCAAGCAAGATCTACAAGATACAGTGAGGCGTGAGCTGGCGGCCGTGAGACAAGATATCTCCCATATTTCGGACCGGGTGACGAGCCTAGAGGACCATCAGGACTCCTCCGACACATTTTTAAAGTCGCTGACTACCATCATTGATGCTCAGTCCTCAGAGATTCGCTCACTCCAAACTCGTTTAACAGATTTGGATAACAGAGGGAGGAGAAACAATATCCGTATACGGGGCTTGCCGGAAGATGTCCCTCAAACGGGCTTGATTGACGCCCTCACAAAAAATTTTAACGAGATCCTAGGCAATGATCCCAACGATACCATTACTTTCGATAGAGCTCACAGAGCCCTAAAACCAAGAGGTCTCTCTGCGGACAGACCACGGGATGTGATCTGCAGATTGCACTATTTTTCCCAAAAGGATGACATCATGCGCAAAGTCCGCCAACTCGACGGAGTTGATTTCAACGGTTCAATGATCCAGATATTCCAAGATTTGTCCTGGCACACACTCCAACAGCGGAAGGCCCTAAAGCCCCTAACGGATGAACTCCGTAAACGCCAGTTGAAATATCGATGGGGCTTTCCCTTCAATCTCCAAGTCTCCCAATCGGGGAAAACCCACACCCTTAACTCATTTTCGGATTTCCCGGAATTCTGTACAGGACTGGGCATTCCGAAACCAGATCTACATGATTGGGACTTTCCCACCCCAGAGCTGCCATCTTTTCAACCCTTGCGCACTGGGGCACCCTGGACAGAGGTGCGGAGAGCTGGGAAAAGGAACTCCAACGGACCCCCCCCCCGACAGGGACCTACGCGATACCTGACAGAAAAGTGGCGAATGGACAAAGTCTCCTAGATCATAGCGTGATATCATTTCACATCACTGATGGCCCCTAAACCGACATCTCGCTGTCGCTGGGACCATGTCCCCCTCCCCTATTATGTCACGAGTCATCGATTGCAAAATCGTACTTTTTGATCATGAGATCCCTTGCAGCAAAAGAAACTCCACAGGATCCCCCCCTAGGTGAGGATTCACGAGCCACCTGATGGAACAATAAAGGAGGGTCACGGCTTCCTGTACACAGCGTGGGATTACCTTATACCTCTGGTGGACCTTTATTCGACATTTAGCCGTTGCGGGGTCTTGACCCCTTACCCCACTTTGAGGTACGGACTGCAAAACGAAGCTCAATGAACATGAGACTTATTGCAACCAACCACTCGGTGCAACCTACAGTTTAACGAGGTTTACAGTTTACAATTTATAGATTATACTTAACAGTTTACAATTATCTAACATTATGTATGTTTGTTTACTTTAGCTCAACTTCTGATTATTGACAAGATGCCCTTGGCGGAAGCTCCCTTATCCGCCCTTCACCCGCCCTTGGCAGAAATGCCTCTTAGGTCACCAACCCTTAGTTTGCTTAGTGTCCTCAATGCGGGTTATCTAAATGTTAATGTTGTTGTTTACCTTTTTCCCATGTTTTACCCTTCTCACGCCTTCCCCACATCCCCGCCCTCCCCCCTCCTTGACCATTCCAGACGTACAACCCCCCTTCATGACTCATACCCACCATGACCCCCCCCCCCCCGGAAGAATTAAAATAACATCAATTAATGCGAAAGGCCTTAATGTCCCAGAGAAAAGAACATCTCTACTGCGGTCCCTATGGGCTGACAGAGTAGATGTCGCGCTAATCCAAGAGTCACATTTCAAAATCTCCGCTAAAAACCCACCCTTGACTAACTTTCGCTTCCCACAGGCCTACTACAGCAACAACCCAGACACCAAGTCTAAGGGAGTAGCGATAATATTCTCTAGGACTCTCCAACTATCAGATATAGCAGTCCACAAACCGATCCCAGGACGCCTCTTGGTAGTCAATTGCAAACTATGTATGTGTCCGTACACATTTGTGGCTCTGTATGCCCCAAACAAGGACCAGATCCCTTTTTTCCGCTCGGCCCTATCCCTGATTGAGCCCCTACTCTCGGGGGTTGTGGTTATGGGGGGAGACCTGAACTGGACAATGGACCCATCCTTAGACTCATCCTCTGGCTCACCCCGAACATCCCAACGTCAACACCGACAGGCTAAGCGACTATTCCACGATTTACAGTTGGTAGACTCCTGGAGAATACTCCACCCCTCTGACAGAGACTACTCTTTTTATTCGAACCCACACAATGCTTACTCACGTCTTGATTATATATTTTTGAGCCACAGACACCTCCCTCAATTAATAGACTCCTCCATAGGCTCGATAACCTGGTCGGACCATGCCCCAATACATATGACCCTTTTAACCCCCCAATCCGCCCCGGGCCAATGGACCTGGCGCCTCAACGAGTTACTTTTGCAAGACCAATACTGCAAAGGCGAACTAGAAAAGGCCCTGACAGAATATTTTTCCTTTAACGACATTGACGAGGTCTCCAAGGTCACTCTGTGGGAAGCACATAAATGCACCATAAGAGGCAAACTCATACAGCTGGGGACTTTCATGAAAAAACAGAGGTCAGCTCATATTACTAAATTACTAGAACATCTCCACCGCCTCGAGTCCTCACACAAAATGTCCCTTTCAGAACCTGACTACTTAGACCTGATAGATACTCGTGCCCAATTGAAAAAAGCTCTCACAGATAGTATCCAGCTCTCTGTCCGTAAATGTAACTCCAAATACTACCAGTGGGGTAACAAACCTGGCCGCCTCCTGGCCCAAGCCCTCAAAGCGCAACGCTCATCCCTGTACATCAATAGCATAAAAGACCGAGACGGAACCCCCCGATTCAAGACCCCTGAAATAGCCGCGTGCTTTAAACAATATTACTCCCTCCTATACAACCTAGAGAACCGAGACGAAAATACATCCACCCCCTACAACTTCTTACAGGCAAAAGCATACTTAGAAAAAGTATCCTACCCTGTTCTAACCCTAGCAGATCGAGAAACACTAGAACAACCCTTCACCCAGTTAGAATTGGAAAATGCCCTAGCCTCGACTCCCATTGGTAAAAGTCCGGGGCCAGATGGCTTCACACTTACATACTACAAACAATTCAAAGACCTACTCTCCCCCTACCTTCTCCAGGCCTTCAACTCAATCTCTGCAGACACCCATTTCTTGACCCAATCCTTGGAAGCCCACATATCGGTACTGCCTAAGCCCGGTAAGGACCCCTCGGTGTGCTCCAGCTACAGGCCCATATCCCTTCTAAACATTGACGCCAAGCTGTTTGCAAAATTAATGGCAAACAGACTAAACTTCCTACTACCATCCCTGATCCATAATGACCAGGTGGGCTTTGTCTTGAACCGCGAAGCCAAAGACAATACCACTAAGGTCCTAAGCCTAATCCATATAGCGTCCCAGGGAGGCCCTCCTACTGTACTACTGTCTACTGACGCTGAGAAGGCCTTCGACAGAGTCAGCTGGGGCTTTATGAGGTCTGTCCTGGGGCACATAGGACTGGGACCCCTGGCACTTGGCAGAATCATGGGACTCTATAGATCACCCACAGCCCGGGTCCGAATCAACGGGACACTGTCCGAGCCCTTCTGTATAAACAACGGGACACGACAGGGATGCCCTTTATCACCTCTACTTTTTATCCTATGCATTGAGGCCTTTGCAAGGGCCATTAGGGCTAATACCCACATCACAGGCTTGATAGTAGGGGATACAGAACATAAACTCTCCCTATTTGCTGATGATCTCCTGGCCACAATAACGTACCCGACCACCTCCCTTCCCCATTTCATGCAGGAACTGACTCACTTTGGACAACTTTCCAACTTTAAGATAAACATGTCTAAATCCTGTGCCCTGAACATATCCTCGCCCCCCGACACCGTGAATATACTTAAACGATCCTTCCCTTTTACTTGGAACACCTCACACCTGCCCTATCTGGGTATACTGCTGCCGAAAGACTTATCCCGTTTGTTTAACCTGAACTTCACTCCCCTGCTCCGGATGATCAGAGCTGATTATAGCAGATGGTATCTTAAACCACTCTCAAGGTTGGGGAGAGTAAACGTTGTAAAAATGAATACACTCCCTAAATTACTGTACAAATTGCAAACTCTCCCAATACAAATCCCAGACTCCTGGTTCAGGTCCATACAGCTCCTGACACAGCAATTCATATGGTCTAGGAGAAGACCTAGAATTAGCAGATCCACAATGATCCGCCCCACTCGGAGCGGTGGCTTTCAATTACCAGATATCAGAGGCTATTACTGGGCAATATTGCTCAATAGAGTTTTGGACTGGACGAGGAGTCGGGACACTAAACAATGGGTGGCATTAGAGGGACTCTACATGCAGCAATTCCCAGAGATCTTCCCGTGGCTTCCCTCCCTGCCTAAAACCCCTACCACCCACCCAACTATCAATGCAACCCTCTCCTTCTGGAAAAAAGCACGCAACTGGCCAAACATTTCATCCGCTTTTGGCCCAATGACTTCTTTTCTCGCCAACCCCGACTTTCAACCCGGCCTAACGCCATCCCACTTTGGTAACTGGGCTCTCGCGGGTCTCTTTAGGGTAGGCCAATTAACAACCTCCACGGGGGTCAAGCAGTTCTCAGAAGTGCGACTAAAGTGGGACATCCCACAACAAGATTTTTGGAAATACCTACAACTTAGGCACTACATACACTCCGGACATAGACACCCCCAAGCTTCAAGGGAACTAACACAGTTTGAGAGGTTGTGTGTTTCCAGATGCACCCCCCAACATACAGTCTCTACACTCTACAAACTAATGCAAGACAATGCAGCCCAAACACACACATCCTTTCAAAAGGCATGGGAGAGGGACCTGGAAATTCGATTGACGGACAAAGAGTGGCGAACGATATTCCTCAAAACCCATAAAAGCTCAGTGTGCATACAAGTTAGGGAAACCCAATACAAACTGATAATGAGGTGGTACAGACACCCCTCCCTCCTTCACCACATGTACCCGGGAGTGACGGACAAATGCTGGAGATGCCTTGGTGCAACAGGCTCCCTAATGCATATTTGGTGGACTTGCCCCTTAATACGCCCTTTCTGGGCAGAAGTCATTTCTATCTCTCAAGAAATACTCCACACACCTGTCCATACTGACCAGGCCTTCTGGTTGCTTTCCCACTCCCCTATCCCACTGGCATAACACAAAACGTCACTGCTCCGACACCTATCCAACGCAGCGCGGGCAATCATCCCCACACTATGGAGGTCCCCAAATCCACCCACGAGAAAACTATGGTTCGAGAGGATTAACTACTACATGAACATGGAAAACATTCTCTTGACATCTAGAGATAAACTCTCGGAATTCATGGCCATGTGGCTGCCATGGATAGAATATACATCTTCCAAAGAGTACAAAGATTACCTCTATGCAACCAAGTGAACTAGCAATGTAACCAGTTTCCCATACTGGAGGCATTACACCCTCCTCACAATTCACGAGTCCCCTGGTATTGGTCAACCCCGGTCCCTGACCCTCCCCCTCCCTCCATTCCTTACCTTGCCCAACCCCCCATCCTCTAATTACCTTACTATTACTATCTCGATGTTATGATTAGACTTATTGTATAAACAGAAGGCAAATGGATAATGTACTAAATGTTACATGATGATATACCAACGACTTTACTTGTAATGACCTTCGGAACCTGTGACAACTTACTATTTTGATGCCATAAGATTGGAATGTACTTAATCCTAACCACATTTATAACAGCTTTCTGAACTTAAACGTGATGTAATTTTTGAATTTTCTTGAATAAAAACAGAATATACAAAAAAGAAAGAAGCAGGCGGCACTCCAAGACTTTGAAAAAGTGAACTTTAGTGCACAAAAAGTGCATCAGGATGATGGAGTGTTATGCCCCGAAACGTTGATATCATGCACTAACTTTTGTGCACTAAAGTTCACTCTTTTCAAAGTCTTGGAGTGCCGCCTACTTCTTTGTGGTTTTATATATATATATATATATATATATATATATAAACAGAATGTATCTCTGTGGAGCGCACCTATTGTAATATGTCTTAACATTATACTATCTAAGGATTCAATTTAATATAATTATATATTCGGTTGCTGATGAAGAGAGGATAACTTTACAAACACACCTTTTTTCTTCAAAAAACACTTATTTTTTATTTCTAAAAATGATTTAAGATTTTCATCTCATTAAAACAAATTAATAAACATTTTCACAATGTGTTGTTGTTCATTGTATACATAGTATTGAATTACAACTTTTCCAAACAATAAAACATGTACATTCATCCAACACGTTTCGTCTTATATAGACTTCTTCAGGGGTGTTTTCTTAAGGTGTGGTCCAAAAAATAAAATAAGATAAAAAGAAGAAGGATAAAAAGGAACATTGAGAAAGAGAAGAAATATGCACAATACGTAACATCTATATCCAAATCGGCTAACATCATATGTATTTATTACATTTATCTGTTTAAAAAGACATTGATTAAACTGGATGTCGAATATTCATAAAGGCTTATAACATAAAGTCCAAAAAATGATTGTCTAATGAATGACTCCACAGTAAATTAATGAAATAGAATAGTATGATATCACTTACTTATAGGTAACGGATAATTATTTAATTTGAAATGGCTGTTTTTTCATGAAAATATAATCCATATTAAAGCCGTTTAAAAAGAATCAAATTGTAATGATTGTATTAGTAACATAATTTTATCTTTTTTAATCAATAATACTTACTGTACGTTATTTTTATTAAAAAACTCCCATAATTTAGCTGTGTTTTTAGAGCTTTCTATTTGAAACCACCTACAATTAGATATATAGAGATATATTTTAGACAAAATTATTTATTTTCAAATAATCATAAATAAAATAAAATGTAAATACTCACTGAAAATTTGTATTATTCTTGTAAATGACTTAACAGACTTTTTATTTATAATCCTCCTATTAAAAGATAAACAATCTTACTGTTGGTCTAAATTTAAACCATGGTTGAATATTAATTTTTATTTTTTATTACTGCAACTTACCCACAATTTTTTCATATATCAATAAGATTAAGGATCCCGAAGTGGACTGATTATTAGGCCTCTTTTAATTCCCTAAAAAATAAGAAATTACTAAAAATCTTAAATAAGACCATCTTAAAACAAAATTTAAAAATAGCCCTTGTAGTTTACCAGCAGCTCTCATATATGACCGCATCCATAGGGATCCAAAAGTGGAATGAGAGCGGAGTTCAAAACACCTCCCTATTTAAGTCCCACAGCTAGTTACATCACTTCCCATATCATTTAATTAATTGTTTAATTGATTGAACTGATAGCTGTGTTTATTTCTAACTTTAATGTCTATCCGGTATTACTGCATTTATAATGGCTTCCTATTTCATTCATTTAGTGTATATTCCTTAATACAAATAAACATGAATAAAGATTAACTTAAAAAAAACAGGATTAAAAGTTTAATTAGTGGTCGAGGAATATATGCAGTGCTTCCTATATGCGCTTCAGGCCTCGTTATGGTGGGCGTGACGTAAATACACACGTCCCGTCGCTTAGCAACCCCAGGGAACCAGTGTATGTATTCCAGGACTCGTTATCGACGGGCGTGATGTCATTACGCACGTCCCGTCTCTTAGCAACGCGTTCTAAGGTATCATATTTGTTTTCGTCGGGCGTGATATCATTACGCACGTCCCGTCTCTAGGCAACGCGTTCTGAGAAATCATTAAGCACTTCTTGTAACTTAGCAATGCGTTGTGATACTGGGAGCTTTGTTGTCTTACAATTAATCGGGTATATATATATATATATTCGTTGTGCATCATATATACGACCACAAGGCTAATTATGTACACATATGTTCACTGTACACCACAACATGATACGCATAATGTTCTACATGTCGGCATTATAATGTTCATTTAACAGTATTTGTTAATTAATAAAAAGACTATCTTTATATTTAGTGATGTTAATATTAATTACTACTATAAATTTCTAACTATATTGAATTTTTTTAATTAATTTCCTGTTGAAATTAATTATAAATAATTGTGATTAATAATATATGTGTGTATAGAGATATATCATTCTCATAACTAAAATTATGGTGTAATACTTAATTTTACTTTGTGTTTATTCTCATATTAATTACTATATAATGGTTCTCTCCAATACATTAACAAGTGCATATAATTAACCTAATCAGTGCTTAATAATTAATTGAATCAGAATCTCCTAATATAATTATAGGTAAATCTGTATGTAAATATTTAAATGTGTTAAATAATGTCATAGAGTTTATTAATTACCTTAACCTTCTACATATACAAAGCCCAATAAGACTTAATCCCCCTGCACATAACCTGAACCCTAGCAAAAGATAAATAAATTAACTGTGATTATAATTAATAGAATAGTTAATAAATATAAATTATTAAATCTTCCCTCCTAAAGGAGTCTTTTAAAAGACTTACATTTCACATTAACACCAACCTAATATATAACAAATACTGAATCTATCAAGACAATAGAATATTCGATTTATTTATACATTTATCGTATATACAATAAACATACATATACATGTATATATACACGTAACTGCAACCTACAATAACCTTATTATGAAGTTAAACCCAATTAATTGATATATTTAAAGTAGGTAATAATATATAGAGATGGCCCAAAAGTAGAGATTGATCTAAAACAGCTAACTTACAAAAATGAAACAATATCAATCCCCTCATTCATTCCAAATGGAATGAGGGTGTTTAAAGTGAAAATCCAATAAGACTCTCTTTTAGATAATTGTAGCTCTCTACTGCCTCCCCTATCATTTTCGATAATATGTTCCAATATGGTAAACTTTAGACTTTTAGTATCGGAGTTATGGGCTTCTGTAAAGTGTCTCGGTACACTGTGTGTATCGACCCTATTCTTAATGTTCCTTAAGTGCTCCTGGATTCGTGTTTTAATCATCCGTTTGGTTTTTCCAATGTAAGCTTTCCCACATCCACACGTAATTCTATAAATAACAAATGTAGAGTTACAGGTATGGACCCCTCTTAAACTGAATGATTTTTTATTTAATTCATCGTAAATTACAGGTGATTTTTCAATAAATTTACAACAGATGCATCTAGTGCATGGAAAACATCCCGATTGTTTCAAAAAAATTCCCCGATTTATGATTAACATTATCTACTGGTCTAAAATTGCTTGGGGCTATCATATCTTTCAAATGTGTTGCTTTACGAAATATAAGGGTAGGTTTCTGAGCTAAATGGGGTCCCAAAATGGGATCTCTCTATAGGATAGGCCAATTCTTTTCAATAATCTTTTTAATGTGTAAATGTTCCTTATTAAATTGGGTGATAAAGGGTCTATTATTCATAACTGTTTGATCTTTGTTTTTATTTGGTTTCAGTAACTCTAAACGATTTTTTCTAAATGCTTTAATTCTAGCTTCTTCAATCTTTTCTTTACAGTAACCTCTTTAAAAGAATCTTTCTGCTAATCTTTCTGATTGTGCCCAATAACTTGAATCTTCACTGGCCGTTCCTTCTAATTCTAAGAAATTGTCCATAGGGGACATTTTGTTTCCAAATAGGGAGATGGCAACTGTCAACCGGAATGTAACTATTCATATCGGTATCTTTAAAGAAAGTAGAGGTTTCTATTTTCCCAGTAATAAAACCCTTTAGTACTAAATCTAAATAATCTATTTTTTCAGCATCTGTCTTAGAAGTAAATTTCAAATTGTAGTTATTTGTATTAATGTGTTCCATAAAACCTTCAATGCTGTTTTGATCTCCTATCCAAATGATAATAAGATCATCAATATACCTCTTATATAATGCTATATGATTCAATTCCCAATCGGTGTCATAAATAAATTGATGTTCCCAGTCTCCCATGAAAATATTTGCATACGCGGGTGCAAATTTTGTTCCCATGGCCGTACCTTGACACTGTATATAGTAATCACCTTCAAATTTAAAATAATAGTGGTTAAGTATGAATGAAATGCTGTCCAATATAAATTGACGTTCCTTAGTAGATACTTCACTATCCTCTAATAGTTTCTTTTCAACTGCTTCTAAGCCCTTCTGATGTGGAATTGATGAATATAATGATTGAGCATCTATTGTTAACCATTTGTAATTTGAGTTCCATGACATTTCATTTAAGATATTAAGAATATTCATAGAGTCTTTGATATATGACTTAAGATTTTTCACGTACTTCTGCAGTTTTAAATCGACATAATGTGATAGGTTTGCTGTTAAAGAATCCATTCCTGATATAATAGGCCTTCCATATATATATATATATATATATATATATATATATATATAATGGAGGATGCAGCACTCACGGCTATTGTAAATTAAACAAGGCACCACAAGCTGCAGTATCACCGTTTCAATTAACTGGAATTGTCTTCAGGATTCAACAAGAATAAAAAATGTAGCTTACCTTATATCCCCTCACCAAAGTGCTTACAGGTGCGCGCTGACCATTACTGGCCTCCGGCCGCGGCACCTGAAGATGACGTCACCACGTGGTGGCGCACATCAGCGCATCCCATCACCATGACAACCCGGTAAGTGAACATAGACACAGACTGGGGAAACAAAAACAGATCATAAAAACAATGTAACCAACATAGAAAATAGAAAGTGCATTACATTCAGACTATGCTCAAATAGCAAAGCTGCAAAAGATAATAGGATTTTGATAACCTACCGGTAAATCCTTTTCTCCTAGTCCGTAGAGGATGCTGGGGACGACATAAAGACCATGGGGTATAGACGGGATCCGCAGGAGACATGGGCACTCCAAAGACTTTTCATTGGGTGTGAACTGGCTCCTCCCTCTATGCCCCTCCTCCAGACCTCAGTTGCAGGAACTGTGCCCAGGGAGACTGACATTTCGAGGAAAAGAATTACTTAACTAGTGGTGAGATATCCACCAACTCACACCATGCCGCAAACATGGCATTCAACATAACACATGCCAACAGGCATGAACCAATTGCAGCAACATGCTGAAAACTAAGATAACACAACTTGTGTAACTCTAATAACTAAACTGCAGGTAAAATACGCACTGGGACGGGCACCCAGCATCCTCTACGGACTAGGAGAAAAGGATTTACCGGTAGGTTATCAAAATCCTATTTTCTCATACGTCCTAGGGGATGCTGGGGACGACATCAAGACCATGGGGTTTATACCAAAGCTCCAGTACGGGCGGGAGAGTGCGGATGACCCTGCAGCACCGATTGACCAAACTTTAGGTAATCATCGGCCAAGGTGTCAAACTTGTAGAACTTAGCAAATGTGTTTGACCCTGACCAAGTAGCTGCTCGGCAAAGTTGTAATGCCGAGACCCCCCGGGCAGCCACCCAGGATGAGCCCACCTTCCTAGTGGAGTGGGCCTTTACCGACGTCGGTAACGGCAATCCAGCCGTAGTATGAGCTTGCTGAATCGTATTTGTAATCCAACGTGCAATAGTCTGCTTGGAAGCAGGACAGCCAATCTTGTTGTGAGCATACAGGACAAACAGAGCCTCTGTTTTCCGTATACGAGCCGTTCTAGCCACATAGATTTTCAAAGCTCTTACCACATCTAGAGATTTTGAATCAGTGAATGTGTCAGTAACTACTGGCACTACAATAGGTTGGTTTATGTGGAAAGATGAAACCACCTTCGGAAGAAAATGTTGACGAGTCCTCAACTCTGCCCTATCTTCATGGAAGATCAGGTAAGGACTCTTGTGAGACAAGGCCCCCAATTCAGACATCCGCCGTGCGGATGCCAAAGCCAAAAGCATCACCACTATCCAAGTGAGAAACTTCAACGCTATCTTTTGTAGAGGCTCAAACCAATCCGATTGAAGGAACCGCAATACCACGTTAAGGAGGAGGCACGAATGAAGGCTGGATGTGCAGAACCCCTTTCACGAAGGTCTGAACCTCTGGAAGAGAGGCCAATTGTTTTTGGAAGAACACTAACAAGGCCGAAAACTGGACCTTGATCGACGCCAATCGTAAGCCCGCCTCCACACCATCCTGCAAAAAATGGAAAAAAAACGTCCTAAGTGAAACTCTTCCATAGGAGCTTTCTTGGATTCACACCAAGACACATTTTCTCCAAATACGGTGGTAATGTTTCGACGTTACTCCTTTTCTGGCCTGAATAAGGATGGGGATGACCTCTTCGGGAATACCCTTCCTGGCTAGGATACGGCGCTTAACAGCCATGCCATCAAACGTAGCCGCGGTAAGTCTTGGTACACGCACAGCCCCTGCTGCAGCAGGTCCTCTCGAGGAGAAAGAGGCCGAGGATCTTCTATGAGCAACTGCTGAAGATCTGGGTACCAAGCCCTCCTTGGCCAGTCTGGGGCAATGAAGACTGCTCGAACCCTTGTTTTCCTTATGATCCTGAGTACTTTTGGGATCAGCGGAAGTGGAGGGAAAACATACACTGACGGAAAAACCCACTGGGTCACCAGTGCATCCACTGCTACTGCTTGAGGGTCTCTCGACCTGGAACAGTATCTCTGAAGCTTCTTGTTCAGATGAGACGCCATCATGTCTATTTGAGGAACTCCCCAAAGACTTGTCACCTCTGCGAAGACTTCTTGGTGGAGGCCCCACTCTCCAGGATGGAGATCGTGTCTGCTGAGGAAGTCTGCATCCCAGTTGTCTACTCCCGGAATGAATATTGCCGACAGAGCTTGTAGATGTTTTTTCTGCCCAGCGGAGGATTTTTGTCGCCTCTACCATTGCCGCTCTGCTTTTCGTTCTGCCCTGCCTGTTTATGTATGCGACTGCTGTTACATTGTCCGCCTGGATCTGCACGGGACGGTCTTGAAGAAGTTGTACCGCTTGTTGAAGGCCGGTGTAAATGGCTCTTAGCTCCAGAACGTTTATGTGAAGGCAGTCTTCCTGATGTGACCAACGTCGCTGGAAGTTTTCTCCCTGAGAGACTGCTCCCCAGCCTCGGAGACTTGCATCCGTGGTTACCAGGGCCCAGTCCTGAATCCCGAACCTGCGTCCCTCTAGCAGGTGAGAGCTGTGCAACCACCACAGGAGCGAAATCCTAGTTTTTGACGACAGGACTATCTTTCTGTGCATGTGTAGGTGTGACCCCGACCACTTGTCCAACAGGTCCCACTGGAATACTCTGGCATGGAACCTGCCAAACTGAATGGCCTCGTAGGCCGCCACCATCTTCCCCAACAACCGAATGCACTGATGGATCGACACGCTTTATGGTTTCAATATCTGTTTTACCATTTTCTGGATTTCCAGAGCCTTTTCCAGCTGAAGAAATACTCTCTGCTCTCTGAACTTCTGTGTCCAGAATCATCCCGAGGAAAGACAACCTTGTTGTCGGTTCCAACTGTGACTTTGGGAAATTTATGATCCACCCGTGTTGTTGGAGTATTGACAGAGAGAGTGATATGTTTTGTAACAACTGCTCCCTGGATCTCGCCTTTATCAGGCGGTCGTCCAGATAAGGAATTGTATTGACTCCTTTCTGACGAAGGAGGACCAACATCTCCGCCATCACCTTGGTAAATACCCTCGGCGCCGTGGAGACCCCGAAAAGTAACGTCTGGAATTGGTAATGGCAATCCTGAACCGCGAATCTCAGATAAGCCTGGTGAGGAGGATAAATGGGAACATGCAGGTAAGCATCCTTTATGTCCACTGACACCAAGTAGTCCCCCTCCTCCAGACTGGCAATCATTGCCCGAAGTGATTCCATCTTGAACTTGAACCTTTTTAGGTAACAATTCAGATCCTTTAGATTTAGAATCGGTCTGACCGAGCCATCCGGCTTCGGAACAACAAAGAGGCTTAAATAAAAACCCCTCCCTTGTTGTGACAACGGTACCAGGACTATGACCTGGTCTTGACATAATTTTTGGATTGCCGCTGTTACTGCTTCTCTTTCTGTCAGAGAAACTGGCAAGGTCGATTTGAAAAATCGGCATGGAGGAACGTCTTGAAACTCCAGTTTGTATCCCTGGGATACTATTTGCAACACCCAGGGATACAGGCCAGACGGAATCCAATCCTGGCTGAAGAGTTTGAGACGTGCCCCAACCGAGCGGCCTCCCGCAATGGAGCGCCAGCGTCATACTGGGGATTTGGCAGAAGTAGGGGTAGACTTCTGCTCTTGGGAACCTGGAGCCGCTGTGGGTTTCTTTCCCCTTCCCCTTCCTGCAAAGAAGGGGGAACCTCTCATCTTTTTGTATTTATTGGGCCGAAAGGACTGCATTTGCGGGTGAGAGGTCTTTTTTGCCGGTGCAGGGGCAGAAGGCAAAAATGTCGACTTATCTGCGGTAGCCGCCTAGACTAACGCATCTAGGTGATCGCCAAATAAGGCCTCACCTTTATATGGGAGAGCCTCCATGTTTCTTTTGGAATCTGCATCCGCGTTCCACTGGCGAATCGACAGCGCCCGCCTAGCTGATACTGCCATGGTAGCGGCTTGTGAACTCAAGAGTCCAATATCCTTCATTGCTTCCAGCATGTAGGCGGCAGCGTTCTTGATATTCCCTAACTTAAGGAGTATCTCATCTTTATCAATCGTGTCAATTTCTGATGACACGCTTTCTGACCATTTTTCAATAGCGCGACTCACCCATGCGCAGGCAATAGTGGGCCTGAGCAGTGTACCATTGGTAACATAAATGGATTTCAAGGTCGTTTCCATTTTGCGGTCTGCCAGCTCTTTAAGAGAAGCCGTGCCAGGATCAGGGAGAATTACCTTCTTTGTCAACCTGGAAAGTGCACTGTCTAACACAGGGGGTGACTCCCATTTTTTCCTGTCCTCAGTCGGGAAAGGGTAAGCTATGTGAATCCTTTTGGGAATATGAAATCTTTTATCAGGATTCACCCACATCACTTCAAACAGAGCATTTAGTTCGTGTGAAGGAGGTAACGTGACTTTGGACTTCTTTTCCTTACATAAATACTCCTTCTCCTGAAGTACAGGAGTGGTTTCTGTAACCTCCAACACGTCCCTTATAGCCACAATCATATATTGTATACTTTTTGCCAATTTATGATCTCTCTCTCTGGATTCAGTTTCGTCGACACAAGAATCAGAATCCGTGTCGATATCGGTGTTTACAACATTTGCAAATGGTCTCTTATGTGACCCAGAGGGGCCGCCCGCATAAGGAACAGCAGCATCCTGAAAAATCACATCTTTCACAGATTTTCTCCAGCATGCAGCCTCAGATTCAGACTTATCTAATCTACGGTTAATCAGATGCATACTGTCACGTATCTCTTTCACCCATGCAGGTTCTTGGTGTGCCGGTAACGCCACCACATTACAACTCTGTGTCCCTAAAATGGCTTCCTCCGGGGAGGAACTCCCTGCCTCAGACATGCCTTGCATGTGTACAGCACACTCACAGACACACTGGGACTTATTTTGGGGACAGACCCACAGTAAAATCTGTCAGAGGGACACAGGATAGGACAGCCAGTTCACAATCCCAGCGCCAGTATTTCCTATGAACGCAGTATGTCCACAGCCCAACAGCGCTTTTAAATAGTAATATACACTATCAAATGCACCACAATCGCTTTGTGCCCCCCCTTAATAGCACCCTGTACTTGTCAGAAGTGGAGGAGAGGACCAGCGTGTTCTCTGCAGCCTGAGGAGAGAGAGAAAATGGCGCTGAGTAGTATGCTGGCTGCCTGAGGAAGAAGCTCCGCCCCCGCAATGGCGCGTCCTTACACTCATAAAATCACTGTAATATTTATACTGGCGGGGGTAGGGCTGTGCCAGCGGCAACTTATGCCCCCTTTTAGCCAGTTTGAGGTATTTTTCTTGCGCCCAGGGCGCCCCCCGCGCCCGGCACCCTGCAGTGACTGTATGTGTGGGCAGCAATGGCACGCTGCGCTCCCGCCAGCCGCGCCGCACCTCAGCCGTCACTTACTTGATAGAAGATCATTCTTCTTATACTCACCTGTCTTCTGACTTCTGGCTCTGTGAGGGGGGTGATGGCGTGCTGTGGGCGTGAGCATCTAGACACGGCTAGCGTTCAGTTCCCTTCAGGAGCTAATGGTGCCCTGTCAGCCAGAAGCAGAGCCATGAAACTCTTTAGGAAGTTGGTTCTGCTTCTGCTCCCTCAGTCCCACGAAGCAGGGAGTCTGATGCCAGCAGATCTCCCTGAAAATAAAAAACCTAACATAAGTCTTTTCAGAGAAACTCAGTAGGGCTCCTCAGAATGCATCAGTCTGCCTGGGCACATTTCTGAAACTGAGGTCTGGAGGAGGGGCATAGAGGGAGGAGCCAGTTCACACCCAATGAAAAGTCTTTGGAGTGCCCATGTCTCTTGCGGATCCAGTCTATACCCCATGGTCTTGATGTCATCCCCAGCATCCTCTAGGACGTATGAGAAACATAGTTAATCACATAAGAATCGCATTATAAATATCAAATTTTAGATAGATAGATAGATAGATAGATAGATAGATAGATAATGGACCTAATAGTTAATTAAAACAAGAAAGGGGTATTACGTCATTTAGACCTTTAGGGCTAACAGTATCCAGGCGTAGAATCCATTGTGGATTCACACCTTAATAAGGCTGATCCCCGATCACCCCCCCTCAATGGGGGGGGGGGGGATATGATCGATCATACAATATTTCAGGCTCATCAAGTGTGGAGAAGAGGCACCTGAACATTTGCCTCATTGACAGAGATGTGCCTGCAGCCCACATCAAAGCACGCCCCTGTCAATGGGGCAGATCCCTCTGCCACCAGTTAGGAAGAGCTTCTGAATCTGTGAGAATAGGCTGCTGTGCTGTGTCAGAGCTCTTCCAGCTCCCGACACACAGTCAAAACTACAGCAGAGCCGCAGCGTCTGGTAAAGGTGTGAGAGACCTTCTATAGCAGCTCCTAGTGACAGACAGTGGTGAGTGGCTGTTTCCTAGAGCTAGCCCTAACACAGGTTCCCCTCTCCTCTCTCTCAGGTTCTCTCTCCTGCTCTATCATCTCACACTTCCTAATTTTTTTATTATTATTTTTTTTTTGGGGGGGGGGGGGGGTTGCAGGGGGGAGGATAGCATGCCAGTCCTTTACTTTGCCAGGGGTGCTCAGATTCCTAACTACAAACCTGTTAACCATTCTGCAATTTTCCACTCCTTTTGTTGATCACTTCTATATCAATTAACACTGGTACTCTTCGCGGCTCATGCTAGTCCCCTAGATCTCCCTATTGTAGGGTGTTGAGAAATTTGGATCACCACAGCTGCAGCTCCAGAACTATAGGGATCATTCAGAGTTGATCGCTCGCTAGCAGTTTTTAGCAGCTGTGTAAACGCATAGTCGCCGCCCACGGGGGAGTGTATTTTCGCTTTGCAGGAGTGTGAAGGCCTGTGTAGCAGAGCGCCTGCAAACACATTTTGTGCAAAACAAGACCAGCCCTGTAGTTACTTATCCTGTGCGATGATTGCTGTAATGAGTGACACGGTAATGACGTCGGATACCCACCCAGCAAACGCCCGGCCACGCCTGCGTTTCTCCAGACACTCCCAGAAAACGGTCAGTTTCCACCCATAAACGCCCTCTTTCTGTCAATCTCCTTGCGTTTGGCTGTGTGATTGGAATCGTCGCTAGAACCAGTGCAAAACCACAATGGACTTCGTACCCATACGACGCGCGTGCGCATTGCGGTGCATACGCATATTAGCCTTTTTTTCACTGATCGCTACGCAGAGAACAACAGCAGCTAGCGATCAACTCGGAATGACCCATATGTTCTATCTAAATTATTATTTTCACATTGGTGACAAAGGATTATTTAAGTGAGGAGATTGAACTTCACAGGTACACTCATTTTATGGCTCTAAGAAGCAAGGATACGGTCATAAAATAGTTTGAAATTGTTGCAAATACATATTACCAGGATTGAGACTTCGTATCATTCCTACAAAGCATCATATTGGCAACATTGAGTACTTTTGAGCATTTTATATGCTGTGCCTTCTTATTACCCCTCAGACCCATCCCATGTGTGCCTCCCCAGCTACTGACCTCACCACACGTCACTGCACTATCTCCTATATAATAGCCCAGATCTGTGACTTTGTGCCTGTGTGTATAATGCTGGGTGTACTTAGGAGCTCTCATTAGGTTAGCAGCAGGTCTATCACACCCAGTCCACGGATGATTGGGCAAGAAACGCCCTCCCACACAGGTTACATCCAATGGGAGGTTCTGTCCTTTGGCTGCTGTGTGTTCAACTTCCCCAAGCAGGATTAACAATGGGGCTGATGGAGCTGCGGCTCTAGGTCCACACCCCAAAATAGGCCCACTGCATCTGCAGCAACGTACACATAAAAATCGTTACAAATCCAAAAATGGGGCATGGCCATAGGTAAAGTGGCGTGGCCACGCCCCTTCTATACTTTCAATGGAAGTTTGGAGAGCCAAAAATCGGTAGAGACCATAAAAAAAAGGTACTGTACATGCCAAAAAGGTCCAGCTGGAGGGTATGCCACTGCATCTGCAGCAAGTCTCTGTGCTGTAGATATGGGGAAAAATAGGATTTTAATACCTACCGGTAAATCCTTTTCTCTTAGTCCGTAGAGGATGCTGGAGACTCCAAAAGGACCATTGGGTATAGACGGGATCTGCAGGAGACATGGGCACTTTAAGACTTTAAATGGGTGTAAACTGGCTCCTCCCTCTATGTCCCTCCTCCAGACCTCAGTTATAGGAACTGTGCCCAGGGAGACGGACATTTGGAGGAAAAGGATTTTTGTTAACCAAGGATGAGATACATACCAGCTCACACCACAACACACCGTACAACATGGCATTGAACTAAAACCAGTTAACAGCATGAACCAAAAAATCAGCAACAGGCTGATCGAAACCAAAAACACAACCTTTGTGTAACAAAAGCAATAACTATGAACAAGTACTGCAGATAGAGTCCGCACTGGGACGGGCGCCCAGCATCCTCTACGGACTAAGAGAAAAGGATTTACCGGTAGGTATTAAAACCCTATTTTCTCCTTCGTCCTAGAGGATGGTGAGGACTCCAAAAGGACCATGGGGTTTATACCAAAGCTCCAGACCGGGCGGGAGAGTGCGGATGACTCTGCAGCACCGATTGAGCAAACATGAGGTCCTCATCAGCCAGGGTATGAAACTTGTAGAACTTAGCAAAGGTGTTTGACCCCGACCAAGTAGCTTCTCTGCAAAGTTGAACCGCCGAGACTCCTCGGGCAGCCGCCCAAGATGAACCCACCTTTCTGGTAGAGTGGGCCTTCACCGAATCCGGTAACGGCAATCCTGCCATAGAATGAGCATGCCGATTCGTATCACAGATCCAGCGCGCAAAAGTCTGCATAGAAGCAGGAGCCCCAAATTTGTTGGGAGCATACAGGATAAACAGAGCCTCTGTTTTCCTAATGCGAGCCGTTCTGGCTAAATAAATTTTCAAAGCTCTGACCACATCGAGAGACTTTGAAACAGCCAAGGCTTCAGTAGCCACAGGCACCACAATAGGTTGGTTTATGTGAAACGAAGAAACCACCTTTGGCAGAAATTGTTGACGAGTTCTCAATTCCGCTCTATCCTCATGGAAGATCAAATAGAGGCTCTTGTGAGACAAAGCCGCTAACTCCGACACCCACCTTGCGGACGCCAAGGCCAAAAGCATGACCACTTTCCAAGTGAGAAATTTTAACTCAACCTTTCGTAAAGGTTCAAACCAGTGTGACATAAGAAACTGCAACACCACGTTAAGGTCCCATGGTGCCACCGGGGGAACAAATGGAGGTTGGATGTGCAGCACTCCCTTTACGAAAGTCTGAACCTCTGGAAGGGCGGACAAATTTTTTTGGAAAAAAAATCGATAATGCCAAAATCTGCACATTAATGGAGCCTAACTTTAGGCCCGCATCCACACCTGCTTGCAAAAAATGGAGAAAACGACCCAGCTGAAATTCATCCGTAGGAGCCTTCTTGGATTCACACCAAGACACACATTTTCTCCAAATACGGTGATAATGCTTCGCCGTTACTTCCTTTCTAGCTTTAAGCAGAGTGGGGATGACTTCACCGGGAATACTCTTCCGAGCTAGGATTTGGCGTTCAACCGCCACGCCATCAAACGCAACCGCGGTAAGTCTTGGAACACGCACGGCCTTTGCTGTAATAGGTCCTCTCTTAGAGGAAGAGGGCAGGGATCTCCTATGAGTAATTCCTGAAGATCCAGATACCAGGCCCTCCGTGGCCAATCTGGAACAATGAGTATCGCCTGTACCCTTGTTCTTCTCATGATCCTTATCACCTTTGGTATGAGTGGAAGTGGAGGGAACACATATACCGACTGAAACACCCACGGGGTCACCAGGGCGTCCACTGCACTGGCTTGAGGGTCCCTCGACCTGGAACAATATCTCTGAAACTTCTTGTTGAGGCGAGACGCCATCATGTCTATTTGAGGAATTCCCCAGTGACTTGTCACCTCTGCAAAGACCTCTTGATGCAGACCCCACTCTCCTGGATGAAGATCGTGTCTGCTGAGGAAGTCTGCTTCCCAGTTGTCCACGCCCAGAATGAAGACCGCTGACAGAGCCCTTGCCTGTTTTTCCGCCCAGCGGAGAACTTTTGTGGCCTCCGCCATCACCGCTCTGCTCCTTGTTCCACCCTGGCGGTTCATGTACGCCACTGCTGTAATGTTGTCCGACTGAATCAGGACGGGCAGACCGCGAAAAAGATGTTCCGCTTGTAGAAGGCCATTGTAGATGGCTCTAATTCCAGAATGTTTATGTGCAGACAAGCTTCCTGGCTTGACCATTTTCCCTGGAAATTTTCCCCCTGTGTGACTGCTCCCCAGCCTCGGAGACTTGCATCCGTAGTCACCAGGACCCAGTCCTGGATCCCGAACCTGCGTTCCTCCAGGAGGTGCGAACTGTGGAGCCACCACAGGAGAGATACTCTGGTCCTGGAGGATAGGCTTATTCTCCGGTGCATGTGCAGGTGAGACCCGGACCACTTGTCCAACAGGCCCCACTGAAACACCCTGGCATTGAACCTGCCAAACGGAATGGCTTCGTATGCTGCCACCATCTTCCCCAGCACCCGCGTGCATTGATGAATCGACACTCTTGCCGGTTTCAGAATCTCCTTGGATTTCCAGAGCTTTTTCTACTGGGAGAAAGACTCTCTGCAGTTCCGTGTCTAGGATCATGCCCAAGAATGACAGCCGTGTTGTCGGAACCAGCTGTGACTTTGGCAAATTTAGGAGCTAACCATGTTGTTGCAGGACTGTCAGGGAGAGCGCATCGTTTCTTAGTAACTGCTCCTTTGATCTCGCCTTTATCAGGAGATCGTCCAAGTACGGGATAATTGTGACACCCTGCTTGCGCAGGAGCACCATCATTTCCGCCATTACTTTGGTGAAAATCCTCGGAGCCGTGGAAAGACCAAACGGCAACGTCTGAAATTGGTAATGACAATCCTGAACAGCAAACCTCAGGTAAGCTTGATGTGGAGGAAATATTGGGACATGTAAGTAGGCATCTTTTATGTCGACTGATGCCATAAAATCCCCCCCTTCCAGACTGGAGATCACTGCTCGGAGAGATTCCATCTTGAAATTGAATTGTTTTAGAAAGAAATTGAGGGATTTCAGGTTCAGAAACGGTCTGACCGAGCCATCCGGTTTCGGGACCACGAACAGGCTTGAATAAAAACCTTCTCCCCGCTGTAACAGGGGGACCGTGACAATAACTTTCTGCAGACACAGCTTTTGTATCGCAGCGCATACTACTTCCCTTCCGGAAGAGAAGCTGTAAGGCCGCTTTGAAAAATCAGTGAGGGGGAACGTCTTGAAACTCCAGTTTGGACTACTATTTCTAGCACCCAAGGATCCAGGGCCGAACGAGCCCAGACCTGACTGAAGAGTTGAAGAGGTGCCCCCACCGGTGCGGACTCCAGCAGTGGAGCCCCAGCGTCATGTGGATTTGGCAGCGGCCAGGGAGGACTTCTGCTCTTGGGAGCTTGCCCCAGCCGGCAACTTTTTACCCCATCCCCTACCTCTAGCAGCAAGGAAGGAGGACCCTCGTCCTTTTTTGAATTTATTAGACCGAAAGGACTGCATCTGATAAGGAGGCGTCTTCATTTGTTGTGCAGGGACACACGGTAGAAAAGATGACTTACCCGCGGTAGCTGTTGATATCAGGTCCGTGAGGCCCTCGCCAAACAAAACAACCCCCTTATACGGCAAAGCCTCCATAGCCCTCTTAGAGTCAGCATCACCATTCCATTGATGAGTCCATAATGCTCTCCTAGCCGAGATTGCCAAGGCATTGGACCTTGATCCCAAGAGGCCAATATCTCTCGCAGCCTCCCTTAGATAGACTGCAGCATCCCAGATATGACCCAGCATCAAAAGAATGCTATCCCTATCCAGGGTGTCCAAGTCAGATGATAAGTTATCTGCCCACTTTTCAATTGCACTACTCACCCATGCTGATGCCACTGCAGGTCTGAGCAGTGTACCCGTAGTGACATAAATAGATTTCAAAGTAGTTTCCTGCGTACGATCTGCAGGATCCTTTAGGGTCGCCGTGTCAGGGGACGGAAGTGCCACCTTCTTGGACAGCCGTGCTAGAGCCTTGTCCACGTTGGGGGTCGACTCCCACTTTTTCCTATCCTCAGAGGGAAACGGGTATGCCATAATAATTCTCTTGGGAATCAGCAACTTTTTGTCAGGTATTTCCCAAGCCTTTTCAAAAAGAGTGTTCAGTTCATGAGAGGGAGGAAACGTTACCGGAGGTCTCTTTCCTATAAACATACAGACCCTTGTCTCAGGAACAGCAGGGTTTCCGTGATATGTAACACTTCTTTTATTACCACAATCATGTACTGAATGCTCTTAGCCAGTTTAGGATTCACCATGGCATCACCATAGTCGACACTGGAATCCGAATCCGTGTCGGTATCAGTGTCTGCTATTTGGGTAAACGGCCGTTTCTGTGACCCTGAGGGAGCCTGCGTTTGGGATAAAGCATCTTCCATGGATTGTCTCCATGTTTGGTTCTGAGCCTCAGATTTATCCAATCTCTTATTAAACAAAGCCACATTTGCATTCAAGGCACTCAACATATTTACCCAATCAGATTCACTCCCCCACACTGTTCTGTCTGTACTTCAGCCTCCTCCTGGGAAGAGCCTTCAGCCTCAGATATGTCAACACACTCGTACCGACACCACTATCACACTGGGCTATAGGGGACAGACCCACAAAAAGGCCTATTAGAGAAACACAGAGGGAGTTTGCCAGCTCACACCCAGCGCCTATCCCAGTCTGAAAGCATATATATATATATATATATATATATATATATATATATATAATGCCCCCGACCTGACAGCGCTTTTAATAATAATCAACACCAAATTTGCTGTGCCCCCCCCCCTTCCCGTTTAGCACCCTGTTACTTGTCACAGAAGTGTAGGAGGCCAGGACCAGCGTCTCTGCAGCTCACTGTGGAGATAAATTGGCGCTAATTAGAGCTGGAGGACCAAGCCCCGCCCCCGTAATGGCGCGCTTATGTCCCGCTATTTTTTATACTGGCGGGGGTTTGTATACAGTGACTATGCACTGTATTTACTGTTGCCAGGCTGATTTGAGGTCTTATTGCTGTCCTGGGAGCCCCCCCTGTGCCCTGCACCCAAGTAGTGCCGCTGGCGTGTGGGAGCAATGGCGCGCAACGCGACCGCTGCACGGTACCTCTGACTGAAGTCTTCTGCCGTCTTTAGTGAAGTCTTCTGTACTTCGGTTACTCAACCGACTTCTTTCTTCTGGCTCTGTGAGGGGGACGACGGCGCGGCTCCGGGAACGAGCAGCTAGGCTATACCAAGTGATCAGACCCTCTGGAGCTAATGGTGTAGCCTAAGAAGCAGAGCCTTTAACTCACAGAAGTAGGTCTGCTTCTCTCCCCTCAGTTCCACGAAGCAGGGAGCCTGTTGCCAGCAGTGCTCCCTGAAAATAATAAACCTAAAAAAAGTATTTTCCAGAGAAACTCAGGAGAGCTCCCCTAGTGTGTGTCGTGTCTCTCTGGGCACAGAATCTGAGATCTGGAGGAGGGGCATAGAGGGAGGAGCCAGTTCACACCCATTTAAAGTCTTAAAGTGCCCATATCTCCTGCGGATCCTGTCTATACCCCATGATCCTTTTGGAGTCCCCAGCATCCTCTAGGACGAAGGAGAAAAAAAACTTTTACTGCAGCGTCCTATGTCCTGCTGCCAGTCCGCCTGCCCCCTCCAGCATCAACAATCCCCACTCCCTAGCTGCAGCGCAGGTGAAACAAAAGCTGCTGTGGCCACCGGCATAGATGTGTATGAAAGCTGCGCAGCGAAAGGCTCTATGAGCCCCGGAGCCTCCTCTGCGTGTGATGTCACAGAAGCGCCTCCCCGCCACAGCCGCGCCCAGATCCCCAGAGGCCCTGACTCCGCAACACAGCACCTGGGCTGCCGGCCTGGAAGCCCAGAGATGGCTAATGTAACGGATAGAGTGGATGATATCGCGGAGGGTAATGTCTGGACGCTGACTCAATGTAAAAGGTGACAGTGCACAGCACTCTAACCTTTTACATTGATTCAGCTAGTCACTATTGTTAGCGCCCGTGTCCCAACGCGCCGCATTACAGGGAAGTAGATGCACTGAATAAACTACAGCTTCCAGCAGCCCTTAGCAACGAAGCATTCCGGTCCTTAGGGCTGCTGGGAGCTGTAGTTTATTGAGTGCATCTTCTTCCCTGTAATGCGGCGCGTTGGGACAGTCACTGCCAAAGGGAGGATAGCAGCTTAGCTGCTTCCAGGAGAAGCATTACCTGCCCCTCCCCCACTTTCAGTACCTCCGGGCTCCATTTGCGGCACCCCCACACCCCGCCTCCACCACCCACAGTGGCTCCAAACCCCCACCCGCACCACCCCCTCCCCCCTTTCCCACCCGTGGCACCCCCGCAACCGCTCCTCCCCCACCCGTAGTGGCTCCGGATCCCCCCCCCCGCGACACCACCGCACCAACCTCGCACCCACCCACGGCACCCCCGCAAACCACCCCTACCCCACCAGTGTCTCCTCTGGACCCTCTCCCCCATCCGCATCTCCACTGCACCTGCCACTCCCCCAACCACAGCACCTACTAGGTGATGCATCAGGCCCTGTGTGCGCTGTTCACGCCGTTGCAAGGGGCTACGACCCCTTAACCATCGCACGCCCTTTGTCCGTGCAAAATTTAACCACTCACACAATTAGGATTGGAGGTAATACTCCATATAATAAAAATCTTCCACAGCACAAGGGCCTGCAAGGGTTAAGGTGGCGTAGCTCTATACGAGGGTGTGAAGAGCGCCCGTAGGGCGCAATGAATCGCCTAGTACAACATATACAGTTAAGTTTGTTTTCATCTAGTTTACTTTAATCAGCTTGTGGATCAAAAATACTGCAAACAGCGTAATAGAGTTTAAATGCATCTATTACTAGCTGCAGTATACATCTCCGATCGGAGATAGATAGATAGATAGATAGATAGATAGATAGATAGATAGATAGATAGATAAAATATGTGTCCATTAAGTTAAATACTGTATATATAAATAATAATAACAAAAAAGGAAAAAATTGGATTTTAATACCTACCGGTAAATCCTTTTCTCTTAGTCCATATAGGATGCTGGGGACTCCAAAAGGACCATGGGGTATAGACGGGATCCACAGGAGACATGAGCACTTTAAGACTTTAAATGGGTGTGAACTGGCTCCTCCCTCTATGTCCCTCCTCCAGACCTCAGTTATAGGAACTGTGCCCAGGGAGACGGACATTTCGAGGAAAGGATTTTTGTTAACCAAGGGTGAGACACATACCAGTCCACACCACAACAAACCGTACAACATGGCAGTCAACTAACCAGTTAACAGTATGAACCAAAAAAATCAGCAACAGGCTGAACCAAAACACAACCTTTGTGCAACCAAAGCAATAACTAATAACAAGTACTGCAGATAGAGTCCGCACTGGGATGGGCGCCCAGCATCCTCTACGGACTAAGAGAAAAGGATTTACCTGTAGGTATTAAAATCCTATTTTCTCATTCGTCCTAGAGGATGCTGAGGACTCCAAAAGGACCATGGGGTCTATACCAAAGCTCCAGACCGGGCGGGAGAGTGCGGATGACTCTGCAGCACCGATTGAGCAAACATGAGGTCCTCATCAGCCAGGGTATCAAACTTGTAGAATTTTGCAAAAGTGTTTGAACCCGACCAAGTAGCTGCTCGGCAAACTTGTAATGCCGAGACACCCCGGGCAGCCGCCCAAGACGAGCCCACCTTCCTAGTGAAATGGGCCTTTACCAATTTCGGTAACGACAAACTAGTCGTAGAATGAGCATGCTGAATCGTATTACAAATCCAGCGTGCAATAGTCTGCTTAGAAGCAGGAGCCCCAATCTTGTTGAAAGCATACAGGACAAACAGCGCATCACTTTTCCTGATACGAGCCATTCATACATTTTCAAAGCTCTGACCACATCGAGAGACTTTGAATCACCCAAGGTTTCAGAAGCCACAGGAACTACAATAGGTTGGTTCATGTGAAATGAAGAAACCACCTTAGGGAGGAATTGTTGACGAGCCCTCAACTCCGCTCTATCCACATGGAAAACCAAATACGCGCTTTTATGAGACAAAGCCACCAATTCCGACACCCGCCTCATGGACGCCAAGGCCAATAGCATGACCACTTTCCAAGTTAGAAATTTCAACTCAACCTTTTTGTAAAGGTTCAAAACAATGTGACCTAAGTAACTGTAACACCACGTTAAGGTCCCATGGTGCCATTGGGGGCACAAATGGAGGTTGGATGTGCAGCACGCCCTTCACGAAAGTCTGTACTTCTGGAAGCGAGGCCAATTCCCTTTGAAAGAAAATTGATAATTCCGAAATCTGCACTTTAATAGAGCCAAACTTTAGGCCCGCCTCCACACCATCTTGCAAAAAATGGAGAAACCGACCCAGCGGAAATTCTTCCGTAGGGGCCTTCTTGGATTCGCACCAAGACACATATTTTCTCCAAATACGGTGGTAATGCTTCGCCGTTACCCCCTTTCTAGCTTTCAGTAGAGTGGGGATGACCTCTCCGGGAATACTCTTCCGAGCTAAGATTTGGCGTTCAACCGCCATGCCGTCAAACGCAACCGCGGTAAGTCCTGGAACACGCATGGCCCCTGTTGTAACAGATCCTCTCTTAGAGGAAGAGGCCAGGGATCTCCTATGAGTAATTCCTGAAGATCCGGATACCAGGCCCTCCGTGGCCAATCTGGAACAACGAGTATCGCCTGAACCCCTGTTCTTTTTATGATCCCTCATCACCTTTGAGATGAGTGGAAGTGGAGGGAACACATAGACCGACTGAAACACCCACGGTGTCACCAGTGCGTCCACTGCTATCGCTTCAGGGTCCCTTGACCTGAAACAATACGTCTGAAGCTTCTTGTTGAGGCGAGACGCCATCATGTCTATTTGAGTAAGTCCCCAACGACTCGTCACTTCTGCAAAGACCTCTTGATGAAGATCCCACTCTCCTGGATGGAGATCGTGTCTGCTGAGGAAGTCTGCTTCCCAGTTGTCCATGCCTGGAATGAAGACCGCTGACAGAGCGCTTGCATGTTTTTCCGCCCAGCGAAGAATCCTTGTGGCCTCCGCCATCGCCGCTCTGCTCCTTGTTCTGCCTTGGCGGTTTACGCGTGCCACCACTGTTATGTTGTCCGACTGAATCAGGACGGGTAGGCTGCGAAGCAAATGGTCCGCTTGAACCAGACCGTTGTAAATGGCCCTTAATTCCAGAATGTTTATGTGCAGACAACCTTCTTGGCTTGACCATTTTCCCTGGAAATTTCCCCCCCTGTGTGACCGCTCCAAAACCTCGAAGACTCGCATCCGTGGTCACCAGGATCCAATTTTGGATCCCGAACCTGCGACCCTCTAGAAGGTAAGAACTTTGGAGTCACCACAGGAGAGAAATCCTGGCCCTGGGAGATAGGCATATCTTCCTGTGCATGTGTAGATGGGACACGGACCACTTGTCCAACAGGTCCCACTGAAAAACTCTGGCATGAAACCTGCCAAACGGAATGGCCTCATAAGCCGCCACCATCTTCCCCAGCACTCGAGTGCATTGATGAATCGACACTCTTGCCGGTTTCAGAATTCCCTTGACCATGTTCTGGATTTCCAGAGCTTTTTCGAACGGGAGAAAAACTCTCTGTAGTTCCGTGTCCAGAATCATGCCCAAGAACGACAGCAGTGTTGTCGGAATCAACTGTGACTTTGGCAAATTTAGGAGCCAGCCATGTTGTTGCAGAACTGTCAGTGAGAGCGCAACGTTTTTCAGCAACTGCTCCTTTGATCTCGCCTTTATCAGGAGATCGTCCAAGTATGGGATAATTGTGACCCCTTGCTTGCGCAGGAGCACCATCATTTCCGCCCATTACTTTGGTGAAAATCCTCGGGGCCGTGGAAAGACCAAACGGCAACGTCTGAAACTGGTAATGACAATCCTGAACAGCGAACCTCAGGTACGCCTGCTGAGGAGGATATATGGGGACATGCAGGTAAGCATCCTTTATGTCGACTGACACCATAAAATCCCCCCCTTTCAGACTGGAGATCACTGCTCGGAGAGATTCCATCTTGAATTTGAATCTTTTTAAAAACAGATTTAGGGATTTTAAGTTCAGAATCGGTCTGACCGAACCATCCGGCTTCGGGACCACGAACAGGCTTGAATAAAACCCTTCCCCCCCGTTGTGACGGGGGTACCACGACAATGACTTGCTGCTGACACAGCTTGTGTATTGCAGCACACACTACCTCCCTTTCCGGAAGAGAAGCTGGCAAGGCCGATTTGAAAAAATCTGTGTGGTGGCACGTCTTTAAACTCCAGATTGTATCCTTGGGTCACGATTTCCAGCACCCAAGGATCTAGGCCCGAGTGAACCCAGACCTGACTGAAGAGCTGAAGACGCGCCCCCACCGGTGCAGAGTCCAGCAGCGGAGCCCCAGCGTCATGCGGTGGACTTAGCAGAAGCCGGGGAGGACTTCTGCTCCTGGGAGCTAGCCACAGCCGGCGACCTTTTTCCCCTCCCCTTGCCTCTAGCAGCAAGGAAGGAGGACCCTCGTACTTTCTTGAATTTATTAGACCGAAAGGACTGCATCTGATAGTGAGGCGTTTTCTTCTGCTGCGTAGGAACAAAAGGCAGAAATGAAGACTTACCCGCGGTAGCTGTAGAAACCAGGTCCGCAAGACCTTCTCCAAACAAAACTCCACCTTTATAGGGCAGAGCCTCCATAGCCCTTTTAGAATCAGCATAACCATTTCATTGATGAGTCCACAACGCCCTCCTAGCTGAGATTGCCATGACATTGGCCCTTGATATGACCCAGCGTCAAAAGCACGCTATCCCTATCCAGGGTGTCTAAGTCAGATGACAAGTTATCTGCCCATTTTTCAATCGCGCTACTCACCCATGCCGATGCTACGGCCGGCCTAAGCAGTGTACCCGTAGTGAGATAAATAGATTTCAAAGTAGTTTCCTGTTTATGATCTGCAGGATCTTTAAGGGCTGCCGTGTCAGGGGACGGTAGCGCCACCTTCTTGGACAATCGCGCCAGAGCTTTGTCCACCGTGGGAGATGACTCCCACCCTAACCTATCCTCAGAGGGAAACGGGTATGCCATAGAAATTCTCCTGGGAATCAGCCACTTTTTGTCAGGAGCTTCCCAAGCCTTTTCAAAAAGAGCGTTAAGTTCATGAGAGGGAGGAAACGTTACCTCAGGTTTCTTTCCTTTAAACATACAGACCCTCGTCTGAGGGACAGCGGGGTCCTCAGTGATATGTAACACATCCTTTATAGCCACAATCATGTACTGAATGCTCTTAGCCAGTTTGGGATTCAACTTGGCATCATTATAGTCGACACTGGAGTCCGAATCCGTGTCGGTATCTGTATCTGCTATCTGGGTAAACGTATGCTTCTGTGACCCTGAAGTCTGAGTTTGTGACAAAACATCTCCCATGGATTGTCTCCATGCTTGGATCTGAGACTCAGATTTGTCTAATCTTTTATGCAACAAAGCCACACTTGCATTTAAAACATTCTACATATCCACCCAACAGCAGTTAGCGGTGCCGACGGAGTCACTCCCACAGTCTGTTCTGCCCCCGCACTAGCCTTCTCCTGGGAAGAGCATCCAGCCTCAGACATGTCGACACACGTGTACCGACACCCACAATCACACTGAGCTATAGGGGACAGACCCACAGTAAGGCCCTTCGGAGAGACAGAAAGTGAGTTTGCCAGCTCACACCCAGCGCCGTACCCGGTCTGCAGAATTTACAAAACCCAGACCTAGCAGCGCTTTTATATGTAAATCAATACAACACTAAATAAGCTGTGCCCCCCCTGCTTTTGCACCCTGTTACTTGATACAGAAGTGAAGGGCCAGGACCAGCGTCTCTGCAGCTTGCTGTGGAGAGAAAATGGCGCTGATTAGAGCTGGAGGATGAAGCCCCGCCCCCTACATGGTGCGCTTCTGTCCGGCTTTTATTTATACTGGCGGGGGTCTGTATACAGTGCTTATGCACTGTATACTGTTATGCCATGCCTGCACCCATATAGTGTCGTTGGTGTGTGGAAGCAATGGCGCGCAGCGCGACCGCTGCGCGGTACCTCCGAAGATCAGAAGTCTTCTGCCGCCTCTGAAGTCTTCTTGCTTCTGCTACTCACCCAGCTTCTCTCTTCAGGCTCTGTGAGGGGGACGGTGTGGCATCCCAGTCCTGAGGGATACCCCTTTTATGGAAACATAGGAAAGGGTTACAAGCTGTGGCTTGGCTGTGTCACTTGTGAACTTAATGAACTGTGACAGTCTGGGATTCTGCAATTGCAGCCTGGGTGCTAGGCAACCGAGGCTGTGCACAACGGAATCAATCTGGAGGGTGTTGAGACCCAGGAGAATCTGACTGTGCCTGAGAGGAGCGCGGGGAAAAAGGATAGAGGATTTATAGGCTGCAGAAAGGGGGATGTGACGTCAGACGCCAGTGAGCTGAGAAAGCCTGCATTTGCCGGAGTGTGACGGAGGGCCTGAGAGATTCAAGCAGTCATCAGCGTGGTTTGAAGTAAACATTCCACATGCTGTGATTTACTGCAGCTCAGACGGAGACAGCAATAGTTCTTGTGCACAGAGGAGAAGCAGCGCTGCACGGTGAGACAACGGAGTTAGTGTGCGGTGGCCCCCTGAGTAAACAGATCATCACTACAGTCATAGGACACGTGAGTCTGGCTAAGTTAGCCACTGAGTTCTGGAGTAGCTTAACAAAGAATATGTGAGCTGGACAGAAAATAGCGCTAGGTGGAAACACAGCAGCCTAGGTATATTCTGGTGACTCCCAATCACCAAAAAGCTGATAGGAAACAGAGTAGTGTTGAATACACCATTGGCGCTACCACCTACTAAATAAAGTCACGTAGTGTTCTTGGTTATTAGTCCCAAGGTAGGTCTTGTGTCTCAACTGCAGTTTTCCTCCTTCTAGATGTTAAAGTTTTCTCCAATTTTAAAATGTTTCAGCGATTTCTTGTATGGTGTTATTTCATAAAAAGGAAAAATAGCACATATAGTGTAGTAGTTCAGAATAAGGTGAATTTATTACAATATAAAATACATAGAAGTATTGTTATCCAATTAAAAAGCGACAATCTTCACTCTATGGTAAAAATGGAACCGTACCGTATCAAGCTCCCAGCATGGAGCAGTGAAAAGAGTATAATTGGAAGGTTCCGGAATTCCTCCCTCCTCCCTTCATGCAAGACGCTGGCCACTGGATCTGGTAAGGTTCTCCTGTTGATCTAAATGCAGGTATTGGATCATTGGATGCCGCCAACGCGTTTCGAGTTGTATATAACTCTTCCTCAGGGCAGAATGATCTATGCCTGCATGTATCCCCTTTTTTATACTAGAATTGACCCGGAAGTGAAAACATACTTCCTGTCAACTCATAATCACTAATTATTAGAATTTCATTTCCATTGTATATATTTCAATCTTTTATCATTGCAAGTATTAAAGAGATGATACTGTTTCTATAAAATATTCTAAAATGAATATATCCATAACAATAAATTCGATCTACTTCCTGTGTGACAAACATTCAGTCATGTGATCTTAATGAATGTTGTGTTTCACAAGGGAAGTAGCTATGTTTACTGCCAAAGTAGTGCTCTAAATAGTCATTAAACAGAAGAGAGTATGCTGGGCAATTAATGGATTTATTTGGAGCGATTTATGCTCCATCCGCGGCCGGAAGTGCTGTGTGTTCCACAGCCGTATCCCGGAAGTAGCGTGCGTTCCACCATCGGAGACGCACACAAACTACCTGGGGCGGCATGACATCTAGTGGATTTGTTTGGAGCGATTTGCGCTCCATCCACGGCCGCGACCGGAAGTGCTGTGCGTTCCACGGCCGTATCCCGGAAGTAACGTGCGTTCCACCGCCAGAGACGCACATAGACTAACTAGAGCGGCGTGACATCATCTGTTTGTTTACATTCCATTTCTTTTCATTCCAGATAGCTTCCTATTGGCTGTATTGGTTTTCTAGTGTAACGGCCATTAATGTATATATATATATATATATATATACATAAAAAATAAAAAATATGCAAAACAGACTGAACATAATATACATGATCCCCATACACATAAACAATAATAAAAACAATAAAAATGATGTAAAATTTGAGTTTGTTTTAAATATCATTAGATTCCAAACTGCACCTTTATGTTAAGGGATTTGTTATTTTAGAGGAACCATTTTATTTCAAATTCTTTATTTAATCCCTCAGGGGCAATGGTTTTTAAATTGAAAATCCATTTCATTTCGGCCTTTGCCAATAAGCTCTCAGAATCTCTATCTTTCCAATTAATTTTTATATGCTGTATTCCTACAAATTGTTTGATTGCAGTCGTTTTACAGTGATGTTTGAGTTTAAAGTGATTAGATAAATTGTGAGTTTCTAACCCCTTTGTAATGTTCCTCACATGCTCTCCCATGCGTGTCTTCAATGCACGGGATGTGCGGCCTACATAAAAAAGCCCACATTCACACTCGATAAGGTAAATAACATTATTGGTGTGACAGGTTATAAAGTTCCTGATTCTATATTCTTTATTATTTACTTTGAAGCTGGATATCTTGGATTTGCTGGCTTTAACTGTCCTGCACATCGTGCAACTTCCGCAACGTAGGAAGCCTTCTGATCTTATCGGATTATTTTGTTGGAATGATAGTGAGCTTTTTACTAGACTAGTTTTTAAATTATGTGATTTCCTATAAATGAACTTGGGAACATCAGGGATTATGTCCTTTAATATTGGGTCCTTTTTAAGGACACTCCAATGAGTTTTAATAATGGACTCAATTCTTTTATGGTCTGCTCCAAATGTGGTGATGAAGGCAACATTAAAGTTGTCTTCTTGTTTTGCAGATGTTTTACTTTTATGTAATAGATCTTTTCTGTTGATCTTTATCACTTCTTCCTGGGCCTTCTTCAATTCTTGTTCTGTATACCCTTGTGAACGGAAGTTCTTTAGCATTACTTCACTCTGTTTCTTGCATTCTACCGGGTCGTTGCAGTTCCTTTTAATTCGTATCAGCTGACTTTTTGGGATTCCTTTAGTCCAATTAGGATGGTGTTGACTTTGTTTACTAATGTATTGTTGGGAGTCTGTTGGTTTAATGTACCCTTTAGTAAAAAGATTGCTTCCTGCTTTATAGATGGTTAAATCTAAGAAATTGACTTCTTCTCTACTTTTATTAAAAGTCAAGTTAATGCCAGCACTGGTTGCATTTAACTCATTGCAGAAAGATATTAAATCTTCCTCAGAACCCTCCCATAGGAATATAATATTATCAATAAATCTCTGCCAGAGGACCAAGCTCGACGCCTCAGCCACACCTCCCCACACATGGATGTTTTCCCAGTATGCCATGAATAGGTTAGCGTAGCTGGGCGCGAACTTGGTCCCCATAGCAGTTCCCACCAGCTGAAGGTAATAGCTTCCTTCAAAGAAGAAGTAATTGTTTTTTAAAATGAATTTGATTCCTTCTATAATGAATTCTTTCATCTTGATTGGTGTGTTAGAGTGGTTCAAGAACCAATCAATGGCCTCTATGCCTTTCTCATGCTCTATAGCTGTATAGAGCGATGTCACGTCAGCAGTTGTTAAAATCGTGGAATCACTGACAGTGATGTTTTCCAATTTATTAATGATGTCTACAGTGTCCTTAATATAGGATTTATTTTTGATCACTAATGGTTGTAAAGAGCAATCTATCATTTCGGATAGATTACTAGTAAGACTTCCAATCCGAGCTATGATAGGTCGACCAGGGGGGGCTAATGGGTCTTTATGCACCTTTGGCAAGATGTAAATACTTGGGGTTTTTGGGTGTTCCGTCAGAAGAAAATCAAATTCTTGTTTAGTGATGGCTCCACTGTCAAGATGTTAGCTTAACGACTGGGACAGTCTCATACACTATACTAAACAGCTGCGTCCGGGTGTAAAGACTCATAATTAGCCTCTGAAGAAGAGTGAAGTAATATAAAGGCCCCCTCTGCCCCTCCGTAGACTACAAGGCTGGCAGACTATATAAGAGAGAGACTCTGGTCACGAATGATTGAACACTGCCTTACAAGCTAAATCACTGCTATCTCAGTGAAACTGACATTGATTAGACATTGAGCATTTAGAAGTGATCCTTCACACTGCGGTACCACCTGGGAACAAATAGAGATTAACAAGACTATATCCCTCATACAGAGAGGAAATTCAGCAGACTTCCAGTTTGGGATCTCCACTTTAAATAATGATCTGTTGGGGCTCCTCCTAGGTACAGCAATTGGTGACATTTCCACTATACTTGCCAGTCCCTACATATTATATGGAAATCAAGCTTTATCAAAGGATTGCAATCCTAAAATCCTGTGCGCAGGTATAAAATCAACATTTGGACACTATTCAGGTTGTGTGTGTTCGAGTACCCGATGCTAATGTTTATACAGTAATTAAGCATAGTTGTGATAATTGATTAGTGTCTTGTTTGGAGTCTATTTTTGAAAGGTATTAAAATCCCTTAACAGGCTTGATAAATGGTCACAGAGTTGGGCTCTGCCTAAAGGTCCAATAATCTGAGTCACTCAAGTAATAACCCTAGAGTGGTTGTACCTATTACTGATTTATGCAGATAACAGTTAGTAAGTTATATACAAGTTGTCATTGGTGAAAGAAAGACAGTATCAGGCAACAAGTAATCATATGCAAAGTACTGTGTTTAAAGTTGTCATTGTTGTGGTCCCATGTATTATACTGAGTATCTATTGTGCTAGTGTACAGACTATATCGCATGCACTGGTTCTTGAAATAAATACACCTGCATTATTAAAGAACATTGTTTTTCATATTCAAAACTGTGTTACTCATACCTTCAGACCTCTCCGCAAAGAGAATAGGAGTATCATCGCAAAATGGATTTCTGGTAAGCACATTGCCATAAGGGGCTAACCTGAGGGTACCATAAGTTGAATTTGGCGTCACGAACAGGATAACGAATGGGGAAAAGAACATGTCCGTGACAGACCAAAACAAAGAGACACCGGCAACGCCACAGCCGGGTACATCAGGAACAAGAATAACCACAGCACCAGCAATGGCCAATGTGTATCCTATTACACACCCATATTACTTTGGAGCACCATGGCTTCCTACATACTCAGCGGATAAGAACAAGAAAGACTTAAGTTCATGGACAGTATTCAAGAACAAGTTACAATCTATGTTTAGGCTCTATCCTCTGGCTAACCAACAACAAGTCGAAATATTGATCGGCCAACTAAAAAAGACTCAGCTCTAAGAGAGGTATTATCGTGGCCGGACACAGAGAAAACAGATGTAGACCAAATATTCCAGCGTTTAGCGACAATATTCAACACAAGCACATTGGCAGAATTAAAATCTGACTTCTATGCCAGAAAGCAAAACCCCGGGGAGTCACTACGAGATTTTGCCCTGAGCTTACAAGATAATGAATATTACCACTAACTTGCACAGTACACAATGGGATGCAGCTGGAAAACAAATAGCAGATGTTCATCCAACATCTACATAGAAAGTGCAAAAAAGATAGATGTTTAGGCCTGCGCCTCCCACAGATACATGTAAACAATCACACCAAAGTGAAACAGTAATGAAACAAATAGATTACTGAGCTTATATAATATGAGGATCATCCAGTTCCCACATGGATGTTACTCCTTCAAACTGATGGTGAATGGAGTGAAGATATCCTTAGGCCACCTGTAACAACATAAGTGCTACCCTCCTCAAAGCTTATTCAGCATATGAGGGATAGACACAATAAAGAACATAATCGTGTAGCCAGTTGTCACAGGGGAAATAGGAATTTAATAAAAAATACACTCACAAAGTGACTTTTTAATAACATCCTTGGACAGTTATTAGACACTGGCGATTGTAGCGGAGGGACTCTGGCAGAAACCGGAACTGCTTTCACCCACCACATTGTTGCTGACATCTGTGGAATCCGTGAGATACAAAGTGCCGCTGTTTTATCTTGGATGATTTATATGCCTGTTTTAAATATATGTTTGTGAGTGTATTTTTTATTAAATTCCTACTGTTTCACTTTGGTGTGATTGTTTACATGTATCTGTGGGAGGCGCAGGCCTAAACATCTATCTTTTTTGCACTGAGCTTACAAGAGGCACTGAAGAAAATACAAGAGATGGACCCCTCGGAAGTGAAAGAGAAGGATGAGACTCTAATCAACCAGTTCATGGAAGGCGCAAACGGAGAAGGAATCGGCGCCCAACTGCGATTACTGAGACTCCTGCTCCCTAGAGATTCATTTCTAGATTTCAAGGAGGCTGCTATTAAAGTGATTGGCCCACCCTGGCCTAATAAAGCTCACTTCCCAGAGATGCCAGGTTACCAAGAGAAGAAGGATGATGAAGACCTCCAAAAGACAGAATTCCCAAACTGATTCAGTGAATGACCTGAAAAGTAGAATAGAAGAATTAACTGTAGGGATGGACACCATGAGCCGGGAGCTACAGAGGTTAAGGAGACGGGCGCTTCCAGAAAGGAATGAGTCCAATTGGAGGGCAGGCCAGAGGGAAGGACGAAACGATCAGTGGGAATCCCCTCCAGGAAGAGGTAGAAGAGATACCGACCAATTTGACCCATTAGGCTGACCTATATGCCAAAGGTGTAACCGAAGTGGCCACGTAGAACGGAATTGCCGGCTGTCGGAGCCGTTAAACGACAACTCCCCGAGGCCAGGGACCACCCCTCGGGGAGAACCAACCCTATAGGTCCAACCCCAGAAGATTGGTGCCCCAAATACGTGGGCCGGTGCCTTGTTATCACCATTTGGATTAATGGAACCCCTGTACTAGCCATGCTCGACACAGGATCACAAGTGACCACCATCCAGGCAGGGGCGTACTACCAACATTGGGGCACACTTGACATGATCCTTCCTCCCCCATCATGGCTGAGGCTGATGGCCAGTAACGGGCTTGAAATCCAGTGCAGAGGCTACTGCGAACTACACTTCAAGATCGGACAAGCCGAGCTGAGTAATCAAGGGTGCCTGATCACTGATGTGGATGATCCGACAATACCTCCTATCATTGTGGGGATGAATGTACTTCAAAGTTGCCCAGCCGAGCTAATCTCAGCTTTAAAGACAGAACTTACCACGGCATCACCCGATGCACAGAGGGCCCTCAGTGTGACGATAAGAACCCTACAGGGACAGCAGCAGTTCATCAAGCACGATGGAGAAGTGAGTAAAGTGAGGGTTGCCAGCAACAGACCCCTGACGCTTCAGCCAAATACAGAAACTGTGGTGTGGGGAAAGGCCAAATGTGGCCCAGAAGGGAGGACCTATAATGCGGTGGTGGAAGCATGTCTGACCACCATAAGAAACGATATCGCAATTGCACGGGCCGTGGTGACAGTGATGGGAGGAAGGGTGCCAGTAAGGATCCTCAACCCCAATGATTATCCGATCCGAGTCTATCGCCACCAAATCATGGCGAGCCTATCCTGGGTGACTTTCCAGGATGTGGTAGAAGTATCCACGGTGACCGCCCAAACCCTCACGCAAGGGGAGAACCTGCTGAAAAAAAGATTGAATGGTAGCGTGACATTTACATAGGAGATGAGAATACGTCAGTAGAACACCGGGAAGGGGTACTACACGTGGTCCAAGAGAATGCCCGAAGTTTCAGCCAACACCCTGCTGATTTCGGGAAAGTCCACGATATCCAGCACCATATTCCCACTGGAGAAGCACCCCCTATTCAAGAACGCCACCGGCCTTTGGCCCCTGCGTTATACCAACCTGTGCGCAAGATGTTGGAAGAGATGAAGGCCTCCGTGGTGATTAGCGAAAGTCACAGCCCTTGGGCGGCGCCTATGGTTCTGGTTCGGAAGAAGGATGGAAGTCTACGTTTTTGCGTAGACTACAGGAAGCTCAATCAGGTTACTCACAAGGATGCGTACCCCTTACCCCGCATTAAAGAGTCACTCACCGCCCTCAATTTAGCTGCCTATTTTTCAATGCTGGACCTAACCAGTGGCTACTGGCAGGTAGAGGTGGCAGCGGAGGATAGAGAAAAGACAGTGTTCACCACGCCCATGGATTTATAAGAGTTTTTTCGAATGCCCTGTGGGCTGTGTAATGCCCCAGGAACTTTTCAGAGGGTGATGGAGCACTGCCTGGGGCACAAGAATTTCGACATGGTACTCCTCTACCTCGATGATGTAATTATCTACTCTAAAACCTACGAGGAGCATCTGCAACACCTACGTGATGTATTCCAGCACCTGGCAGGATACGGTCTAAAACTAAAACCCTCCAAATGCCATCTATTGAAGACCAGCGTCCAATACTTGGGACACATCGTGGGCACCAATGGAGTCGCCCCTGATCCAGACAAGATTTCTGTTGTACGGGACTGGCCAATACCCACAACTGTAAAGGAGGTGAGAAGTTTCCTCGGATTTGTCGGATATTACAGGAGATTCGTACCACGATTCGCCCAGGTTGCGTCCCCCCTCCATGAACTGCTTTGTGAAGTACCCTCAGCTCAGCATGGGAAGAAGATACCTGTGGCATGGACAGAGGCTCAACAAACAGCATTTGATAAACTGAAGAGCCTGTTGACGGATGCCCCAGTTCTGGCGTATCCAGATTATAGTCGACCAGTTCACCTGTACACCGATGCAAGCAATTGTGGTCTGGGAGCTGTACTGTCACAAGAACAGCAGGGGCAAGAACGTGTCATTGCCTACGCAAGCAGGAGTCTCAGGATAACCGAGCGCAATGATGCCAACTACAGTGCATTCAAACTGGAGTTCTTGGCGCTGGTGTGGGCCATAACAGAAAAGTTCAAAGATTATCTGTTAGCAACACCATTCATAGCCTTTACTGATAATAATCCACAGGCCAACCTGAATACGGCTAACCTTGGTGCATTGGAACAACGGTGGTATTCTAGGCTGGCGAACTACAATTTCACAATCAAATATCGGATTGGCAAGGCCAACGCTGACGCACTATCCAGGTTACCATCGGTAACGGCACCAGAAGTGGATGAGGATGAGTGGGAGGAAGTGGAGATCCCTCGGTTCCAAGCTGCAATGAACTGTTGGAACCCCCCCCCCCCCCACCAATGCTCTGGCCCAGACTGCAGAAAGTGATCAACAACTGCCTCCCGATAGCAACGACTGGGTGCAAGTACAGAGCTCTAGCCCTGTTCTGGAAAAGTTAAAAGTGTTACTGATCTCAAGAAGGCTGTTGTCAAAACAAGAACGGCAGACACTGGATCCAGAACTTATAAAGCTGTGGAGACAGAAAGAACGACTACAAATCCGCAAAGGGTTGTTGGTTCGCCATGGTGTCAATCCCAAGACTCACTTGCCGGTAACGCAGATTGTACTGACCAGACGGGATAGTGACCGAGTGCTGGAAGCCTATCACGCTCAGTCTGGGCATTTTGGCCTACAAAAGCTAGAAGCCACACTGAGATGGCGATTCTGTTGGGCGAACATGAGAGATGATATCGAAGAGTGGAATTCGAATTGTCCAAATTTTTTCGATGAAAAAGAAACCCCCTGCAGATCAGCGAGCAGAGCTACATCCCATAGTGACCCATCATCCACTCGAGTTGGTGGCGATTGATCATGTTAAACTGGAACCCAGCAGGAGTGGCTATCAGTACGCCATCACTATGATTGACCACTACTCCAAAGTCATTGTTGCGCTTACCGTTAAGGACTTGACTGCATCCACGACAGCAGAATTATTGTGGAGAGCCTTTGTGAGACCGTATGGGTACCCTGAAAAGATATTGACAGACCAGGGATCTGCCTTTGAGTCTCGCTTGTTCCAGGAATTGTGTGACCTCTATGGGTGTCGAAAATTGCATACGACGACGTATCACCCCCAATGCAATGGAGTGTGTGAACGAATGAACCAATCACTTATCAACATGCTCTGGTCAATACCCACGGAGGCTAGGAGGGATTGGCCCAATCTTCGCTCAGAAATCACATTCCTGTATAACAATACAGAACACGGTTCCACCGGGTATACCCCATTCTACCTCCTATTTGGCAGGGAAGGGCGACTATCTGCAGACGTACGGCTATCCCTTCCGGAGGAAGTCACTCAAGGGGATATGCCACAGACAGATTGGGTATTGGAGCACCAGAGGCGCCTACAGACCGCCTATGCTGTTGTCAAACAGCGAACAGAACAAGGGCAGAGATGCCAAGCTGATGATTACAACCGCCATGCAAAGGCTGGTCCTCTCACCGTGGGAGAACTGGTGTGGAAGAGGCAGAACTGTCGTGGTAGTAAACTTGATGGATATTGGGAAGAGACTCCCTATAAAATTATTGAAGTTCCATATCCAGAGAGTGATGTCTACAGAATTGCACGTCTTGGTGACCAGAAGTCAATGGTTGTTCATCGTAACCAGCTAAAGAAATACTTGTCAAGTCATCAAGAGGCGGTGGAACCACAGCTCACAGAGGCGGAGAGGTCGAGTACACCTGAGTCCCCGTGCAATAGCGATCCTACTGCTGAAATGTTGAATGTGTTCTGGCCAGTGTGGGGGCTGTTACACCCTACGATCAGGTCTGAAACTGTACCCTGCTCTATGTCTGTCATTGGTGTTGATAATGTGGTAGATGTCTGTCCCCTTGTACCGAATGTGCCTGTTCCTGATGTAACTGAGTCAATTGATCAGAGTGAGGTAATTGGCCCATCAGAGGAGAGACGGTCGACTCGCTCTACGCGGGGCCAACTGCCGGCCCAATACAGATATTGATGTACTTTTAGTCATTAACTTTTGGCAGGTCTCTGTGTTATAAGGCGTCAGGACACGCCTCATTTCAGTGGGGGAATTTGTGGCATCCCAGTCCTGAGGGATACCCCTTTTATGGAAACATAGGAAAGGGTTACAAGCTGTGGCTTGGCTGTGTCACTTGGGAACTTAATGAACTGTGACAGTCTGGGATTCTGCAATTGCAGCCTGGGTGCTAGGCAACCGAGGCTGTGCACAACGGAATCAATCTGGAGGGTGTTGAGACCCAGGAGAATCTGACTGTGCCTGAGAGGAGCGTGGGGAAAAAGGATAGAGGATTTATAGGCTGCAGAGAGGGGGATGTGACGTCAGACGCCAGTGAGCTGAGAAAGCCTGCATTTGCCGGAGTGTGACGGAGGGCCTGAGAGATTCAAGCAGTCATCAGCGTGGTTTGAAGTAAACATTTCACATGCTGTGTGCAGCAATAGTTCTTGTGCACAGAGGAGAAGCAGCGCTGCACGGTGAGACAACGGAGTTCGTGTGGGGTGGCCCCCTGAGTAAACAGATCATCACTACAGTCATAGGACACGTGAGTCTGGCTAAGTTAGCCACTGAGTTCTGGAGTAGCTTAACGACTGGGACAGTCTCATACACTATACTAAACAGCTGCGTCCGGGTGTAAAGACTCATAATTAGCCTCTGAAGAAGAGTGAAGTAATATAAAGACCCCCTCTGCCCCTCCGTAGACTACAAGGCTGGCAGACTATATAAGAGAGAGACTCTGGTCACGAATGATTGGACACTGCCTTACAAGCTAAATCACTGCTATCTCAGTGAAACTGACATTGATTAGACATTGAGCATTTAGAAGTGATCCTCCACACTGCGGGCACCACCTGAGAACAAATAGAGATTAACAAGACTATATCCCTCATACAGAGAGGAAATTCAGCAGACTTCCAGTTTGGGATCTCCACTTTAAATAATGATCTGTTGGGGCTCCTCCTAGGTACAGCAATTGGTGACATTTCCACTATACTTGCCAGTCCCTACATATTATATGGAAATCAAGCTTTATCAAAGGATTGCAATCCTAAAATCCTGTGCACCGATATAAAATTTACATTTGGACACTATTCAGGTTGTGTGTGTTTGGGTACCCGATGCTAATGTTTATACAGTAATTAAGCATAGTTGTGATAATTGATTAGTGTCTTGTTTGGAGTCTATTTTTGAAAGGTATTAAAATCCCTTAACAGGCTTGATAAATGGTCACAGAGTTGGGCCCTGCCTAAAGGTCCAATAATCTGAGTCACTCAAGTAATAACCCTAGAGTGGTTGTACCTATTACTGATTTATGCAGATAACAGTTAGTAAGTTATACACAAGTTGTCATTACGGTGAAAGAAAGACAGTATCAGGCAACAAGTAATCATATGCAAAGTACTGTGCTTAAAGTTGTCATTGTTGTGGTCCCATGTATTATACTGAGTATCTATTGTGCTAGTGTACAGACTATATCGCATGCACTGGTTCTTGAAATAAATACACCTGCATTATTAAAGAACATTGTTTTTCATATTCAAAAGTGTGTTACTCATACCTTCAGACCTCTCCGCGAAGAGAATAGGAGTATCATTGCGAAACGGATTTCTGGTAAGCACATTGTCATAAGGGGCTAACCTGAAGGTACCACAACGGTGGCGCAGCACCGGGAACGAGCAGCTAGGTGCACCAAGTGATCGGACCCTCTGGAGCTAATGGTGTCCAGTAGCCTAAGAAGCAGAGCCTTTAAACTCAGAGAAGTAGGTCTGCTTCTCTCCCCTCAGTCCCACGATGCAGGGAGCCTGTTGCCAGCAGTGCTCCCTAAAAATAATAAACCTAACAAAAGTCTTTTCTGGAGAAACTCTGTAGACACCTAGTGTGTGTCCAGTCTCTCTGGGCACAGAATCTGAGGTCTGGAGGAGGGGCATAGAGGGAGGAGCCAGTTCACATCCATTTAAAGTCTTAAAGTGCCCATGTCTCCTGCGGATCCTGTCTATATCCCATGGTCCTTTTGGAGTCCCCAGCATCCTCTAGGACGAATGAGAAAGTCCAGTTGCTAGAGTCCATTATTCTTAGTAAGGATAAGTCAAGATTAGATGCAATCAACCAATGTGTTTATTGCATCTAAACAGCAACTTTTCGAATCAGTGTCATTCTTATTCATGCTCAACCATACATGATGCCGAAGGCTGAGTGTGTTCCATCACCTACAGCAAGTACAAATTTCATAGCGTGACCGCACACTCAAGAGTGGTATGTCTATCTTAAAAAATGGTCCCTGTTACAAAATAGTTCTGCAAGGGAATATGCAGGGTGAAACAGATGCAGAATAGGAAGAAAAATAGTCCTTTTCATGTTCCTTGAACAGATCATCATTGCACCAATCATCTTTGGTGAGGATTGATGTCAGGTTCTGTGAGTTATGTAGTAATTTTGCCATTTTTTTTAAACGGTCTGTCAGAAATATGTGTCTGTCAGTGAGACCAGGGATGGGCTGCTGGCAGTGAGATCAGGGATGTGTAACACCCCACTGTGTTAATTAAAGTGCAATTTATTAATAAATGTAAAATAAATAAGTTAGGCTAATACAAATTCATTAATATACACAATGTATACCCCTCACAAGGAGAGTCAGGACTACTGAATGTTCCCCCTCACAGAGGGGAGGTGAAACGTCCCAATGAATGCGGACGGAGACGAGCACTGTTTAAAAAAACATGTAAACGGGGGGGTGGGGTGTCAGTGTTCCAGAACGGGGCCCCAGCACGAGGTGTCAGTGGCATGCGAGTCGAGCATTAACTGACTGCTCACAGTAGAGTGAGGGAAGGAGCCCGCGGGACTAATTGCGCAGTCAGCTGAAGATAATGGTCTGGGGCAGACGCAGCATGGAGTACCCGAGATGGAGAGTGCCCGGTTGCCATGTGTTGGGGCCCAATGCTTCTACCTCTGGTTTCACCATGTGTAAAAGCGGAGCGGGGTTGAGCTGGAGTGATGTCGCCCAGGAGGTATACCTAATCCTCCTCAGAAGGTGGGTGGAGGTGGCACCATTTCCTTTCAAGCCTACCCAGGGGAGTGGCCTCACCATGGCCTGACCACTGCAGCTGAAACAAGCATCAGGAACTTAGACAGTCAAGGCAGAGCTGGAAGCGCCATATAAGGGCAGGGTTGATACTAGATTCAAGTGGGCTAAGGGACCTTTTCCGTCAGGGGGAGGAGCCATGACACAAGGTGGAGGAGCTAGGCCAGTGGGATAGTTCCTCTACTATCCACGCTACCAACTATCACCTTTAGTAATCAGGTGGCGAGCGAAGCGAGCCACCGAGCCCGAAGTGTGGCGAGCGAAGCAAGCCCGCGAGGGTACTTTTCGGCCATAGCTTCTCCCCCTGGTGACGTGCCTCCTCCCCTAGGTACGTCAAAAGGTCCCTTCTCCCACTCCGATATAGAACCAACCATAAGGGCAGTGTCATCTACAGGAGAGGAAGTACCCTAAAGCACTGCACAGTACAACTACACAGCCTTAGTGGAGGAAAGTGACATTCATTCAGTGCCTGTGACATATATAACTATATTAGCCAGCATTATTGCTGCTAGCAGAGGGACTGTTATAGACTGTAAAAACTAGCTGAAATCCAGTTTGCACTGCATTTACAGGTTACTGTTTAGCCAAGTGTTATTTAGCTACAGTAAGGTCCCACAGTCAGCTGTGAGAGGTTGGATGTGTGCACCTTTACCCTATTAACTCATGATAGTGAGGGATTTCAGCAGAGCAAGAAGTGATAAGGACAGAGGCGGATTAAGACTTCGGAGGGCCCGGGGTACTTAAGACAGGGGGGCCCTCTCAGGTCTAAAATTAAAACCATAAAAAAAAAATAATAATACATGCATATATATGACTCAGAGCCTTAACTCAAATTTAATTCTTAGCAGCAAAGAAAAAAATTCAATGCAGCCTGTCTTACTTGTCTTGCTGCTGATAAAGACAGGCTGCGAGAGACACAGTACAGGAGCAGAGGGAGAGATCCTCTGCTCTCCTCAGAGCACATCTACCCTGCTCCATGAGTCCACAGGCTGCTCCGTTTCCACTTCAGCCTGCGCTCCAGCCAGTTAAGGAGACGCAGGCTGCAGCTGTACAGCCCATTGGTTAGCTGAGCCGTCACCTAGCAACCCAGCAAAGGTCTGCGGCGCCGGCGGCAGTGACGGCAATCAGTGCCTGCAGGGAAACTCATAGCTGCGGATCGGATCTGTAACAGAGATCCGATCTGTGGCTGGTGGCAGGGGGGCCCTCTCAGACTGAGGGGCCCAGGGGTACTAACCCCCGGAGTCCCCCCCTTAATCCGGCTCTGGATAAGGATACAATAGGACATTAGAGCTGCAGCCCTTTGCATTCAAAGCTCAAGCAGTGCATGGTAGCTATGTTTCAAGTTTATTTTAAGGAGTACAGCGTTCACAAAAAATCGCAGGGAGATAACCTACCAACAAACACGGGTTTGCGCCGTTCAAGTGCTAAAATATTGCGTTGTCTATGCTATGACGTCTAGGATTCTTTTTAGTTAAAGGAAATAAATATCTACATGTTCAAGTGCACCACAGTAAAGCTCAGCTGAACTGAACTACTGTAATAGCTTTAGTATATATTTGGTGAATGTCTAGGTTTCATTTTTTAGTTTATCAGTTGTAACATAGAGCTAAGAAAACAATCATATTGAAAAGTTTGCTCATACCAGACTAGAAATTGTAATAATGTGTTGCTGAATTGTCTTCATGTGGAAAATTGATCAGTCCTACTGATCTAGGTAATATCTGTGTTTTCTTTTCTCGTGAAAGAAGACTCCGAGACACCACGTTACTGAACAATAAAATTGTTTATTTTTTTCTGTGTGAAATTTAGTATAAAATACTTATTGCCAACAAATGTATGCAAGTAAAACTATTGATATAACTCAATGTCCATCCTTGTTACCTTTTCTGTGGAAGATTAAATAGAAACCTTGGTGGAAATTTACTAAGGTCCTAATTTGATTCGAGATTGCATCTTTGGCCGAAAATGCATCTCGCTAATTTACTAAACACGACAGTGTTGATCCAATTCGTATTGATTTTCACGGTCGACAACATAAATAAAAATCAAAACACCATCGGTCAAATGTGGCTGTTATTTCATACAACACAGGAATTTACCAAGGATTCGTATTTGTAAACTCGAACATAAAAGCTTAAAAATGGCCACAAAAGGGCGTGATTTTGAAAAAAATTGAGCATTCAAATAGAACTGCTTTGGCCTTTAAAAGGGGACTAAGCACATTATTGCCTTCCCACTCTCAAAAATGGCTTCTGTGTTGTGCTGCAGTGATGTGCTGGTTGCTATGGGATTCCCGAGACTGTGCCACCAGTCTGGAAGAAACCAGGGGCAAGAAACTGAACTTGGTCAGCATGTTTTGCAGGTACCACAGAGGCTGCACAGGCCTCGCTTAATTAGGAGGCATTTGAACTTAAACGCAGTGGCCGATGACCAGGTCATACAGATGTTCCAACTCAATTGAAACATTTTCCGTCTGTATAACCTTGTCAAACTTGACCTAGATCCTGAGACAGCATGCTCTGTCTCAGACCTGCATAAACTCCTGGCTGTGTTGTACTTGCAGTTATTGGGATATCACTGCCCACCTTTTCCAAATAAATATTTAATGCCTTTCCCCCTCATATAGATGTTACGTTCCTGATGCTCAGAACTAGAAAAGATGTTGTGAAGTGAGTCCAGAGCACCAGGACGTGACGCTGAAATAGGGAGGGAACGGGAATAGCCCCTAGCACCCTACCTCCGTTGTTTTACCCGTGTGGTCAGTTCACGCCTGAGTGACTATGGTTTCTTGGGCCCACGGCAGCCGCGTTTGAAGGGCGGATTAGGTCTGCCCAACTCCGATGCCCCCAGGTCTTAGCGTGAGACAAAGCGTGAACCGAGACAGGATAATAACAAGGGGACCTCTAACGAACGCAAACAGAAGCTAGGGGCTACTAACTACCCTAAAACTAAATTTATGTGCGGCACACCGCCAAAGGAAGAGAACAACAAAAGATATCACTGTCCACTCCCCCACACAGCACCGCCGAGTTCCGGGGAGGACAGTGAAAAGCGGAAACCTCCGCAAAAACCACCAATACAAAAAGTACCAAAAGGACTAAGCGGCCTAGGCCGCAACACGCGGCAGAAGCCGCTACTCACAAAACCGGGAGAGAACCCCAACAAACGAGAACCCCCAGATGACTGCAACAGGTTCACTTGAACAGGAAGGATTCCCAGGACTGGCTTCAGAACTCCAGGACTCAGGAGCACAGAGAGCAGGATCGACCAGATACAGCTGACCAGGAACAGACGTTACAACGCAGGAACAGCATACAGGAAGCTATCACCGGCGTCTGTGCCAGGTAGTGAGGGATAATATAACAGGGAGCCCTCCAATAGCTGCAGCAAAGCTTAATTAGTAATGTCGTGCAGCTGCCCTGCTGCACGACCAGAGCTAACAGGTGTATTGATTGATAGGAAGCAACGGGGAACGCGGTTCGCCTGTGGCGTCCCCGTTGCTAAGGGTCCGGCGGCTACACGCGCACGGCGTCCCAGCATTGCCAGGGACCCGGCGGCTCAGCGCGCACGGCGTCCTGGCGTTGCCAGGGACCCCGCGGCTCAGCGCGCATGGTGTCCTGGCGTTGCTAGGCGCCGGGTGGGCAGGAAGGGAGGTGCAGTGGCCGTGAGCGTCGCTCGGAAGCAGACCGAGCAGCGCCGCTGACCGCGGCACCTAAGAATAGATACTTGCACTTTAGGACTACTGATAACTTTCACACTGTCCCTGCCAGTTATTGGGATCTCACCCCCACCTTTTTTCACTTTCTCACACAGGTGTTGAATGCTTTGCAAACCCATATAGAAACCTCTATCTGCTTCCCTAACCAGGAGTCACAGTGGCATGCAGCCAGGGTACCTTTCTATCGCATTGTTGGCATGCCCAATGTGCTAGGTGCGATAGATTGCACACACGTACAGCTAAGACCACCTGGGGGCAGGCAGTACATCTATACAAATAGACATCAAAACCAGTCTACTAATGTCCAAATGGTTTTGATGAAAAACTTAAAATTATAAGTGTTGATGCAGGTTACCCTGGCGGATGTCATGACTCCTTCATCCTCAGTCAGTCATCCCTCTATGAAAAATTTGAAGTCAGACAAATGCCAGATAGGTGGCTGCTGGGTATGTAACTATATATTTGGCTTTTGTAATGCAGACACAATAACTACTGTGTAACCAATATGTTACTGTATACCTACTTTTCAATCTATAATATCTGTGTGTTTCAGGTGATGCGGGGTATGGCTGTTTCTCTTGGCTTTTGAGTTCAGTGTCACATCCTGATTCCCCTGCTGAACACAGTAAGGTCACTCGGACAGTGACAGAAAGATGTTTTGGTGTGCTGAAATATCGGTTTCAGTGTCTGGATAAGTCTGCTGGCCTTTTGTTGTATAGTTCCATAAAGGTGACTAGAATTGTGTTCTGCTGCAGTTTTCTTCATAACGTGTTTGCAACAACATCTGCAACATGACGTTGAAGAAAACAGTGAGCAAGTAGAGGAGTTCGTACTATCTGGTGACAGTTGGAGTACAGATGTAGAGAGGCAGGTAGGGCAGCAACTAATAGAACAACATTTTTCTGGTAAATATATTTCCACCACTGTAATGTCTTTAAAAGTAGTGTAACTATAGACTTATCCCTTGGTGTTGATATTCTCCCAACAGTCTGAATAATAAGTGATTCCTATTACACTATGTCGAAACAGCTATGTATGTTTATGTCATACAATAGTCTCACAATATCCTATGTGTAATCATTTCCATTTTTAAAAACCTTTCATCAATTTGTAGGAGGACAATATTCTTTGTTAGAATCACATACACAACATAAATGTGTTTACCTTAATAAGTAGGTGTTTCATTTAACATTCCTCTTCTCACCAAAAAGACTTAGCCGAAGGGTTTTTCTTTATTTATTATTTAGTGGAAGTGGAGATGTGGTCCTTAGCAACCAATCACATTCTACTTCATCATCTTGCATCTTCTGCGAGATAATAGCTATATTCCCATTGTTTGCTATGGCCACCATCTCCAGTTCACAAAAATAGCACTTCATTACATTTTCACCTGCTGCATGTGTAATACAGTATATGTGTTTGCTTTTTTAGAAAAATAACATGTTATGTTGTTAAACAAATGGACACAAATTACTAGACGCAAATTTCTGAAACACAAGTTCGTCATTTTTTATTTATTTTTTGGCTGTGTTTTTTTAGTTTCCCAAGAAAAATTAAAGCTGGTTTTTAATACAAAACATGGCTTTAACAGTGACCTTGATTGGGAAAAAAGTTAACTTTTTTTTAATTCTCATTACAGACTTAGAAGTTTTTTTTTTAGTTTTTTTACTTCCCCTGCCTCCCTCTGGAGCTGGAGATCCCTTTCCCAGTTGCGTCTGTCCATGTACGGGAGGATTGCCTTGATGGGGAGGTAACTGGTGAAACTAAGGGTGTTGTCCCTCCAGAATTGGTGCTTGGCTGTTCACTTTATTGTGCTGTTAAGTGCTGTGTGAGATTGCATTTAGGTCTCTAGTAGCTTCTGTGTGATTCTCCATAATGCGGGCGATGCACTGTAGTGTCATTTATTTGTTGTTCAATATGTAGAGGTAGCTTTGGTGAAGCCTCTGGTTTACATCCATGATGCTCTCAAATGTGTCCATCATTCAGCTGTTGTCCGATCTTAAGAATTTCATTGTGTTTGCAATTTGTGTACTGTAAATTGTGTATTTTGCATGCTTTTGTTGTGGCTTAATTTGGGTAGGTGATGGGCCAGGCTCCCGATGAATTGCGTCTGCCTCCGCAGACAATAAAGGTTATTAGTCTGCTGGGTGGTCCAACTGTTCCAAAACACCTGTTCCTGGGTTTGTGCTTGTGGTGTTGTTGGGCTGATTTGGGCTGCAGGTGTCCTGTGAGTTGGTGGTATACACACGTGTTGGTGTTGTTGGAGGTGGAGAAATTGGCCATAAATTGAATACAATTTTTTTCTCCATTTGTGTTTCCAGATTTTGGCTTGCCTGATTTTCCTCAAGAATGGGGTCCAATGTAATGAATGAGCAGTTGTGTTTAAGTATGTATATTTATTGCCTTTTACTAATGCTTTAAAACAGAAGTTCTCAAACTCGGTCCTCGGGAGCCCACACAGGCCATGTTTTGCAGGTAACCCAGCAGGTGCACAGGTGTATTAATTACTCACTGACACATTTTAAAAGGTCCACAGGTGGAGCTAATTATTTCACTTGCGATTCTGTGAGACCTGCAAAACATGCACTGTGTGGGCTCCCAAGGACCGAGTTTGAGAACCTCTGCTTTAAAAGGTCCTAAAGGTAAATTTCACTACAACTTCAAACAAATGAGAAGTGGAGATGTTGCCAATAGCAAACACTCAGAATTAACATTTATGTAGCTGCTTCTAGAATGTAATGGATAGAATGTAACATAGTATCTGAGGTTGAAAAAAGACAATTGTCCATCGAGTTCAACCTATTTGTGGTCTCCTATGCATGATGATTTGACTAAAATTTCTTACTGATGCTGCTGTCAGCCTTTGCGTTTTATCCCTATTTATAGTAACTATAATGCATGACTATGCACCATACCCCTGGATATCCTTATCCATTAGGAATTTATCTAACCCATTCTTAAAGGTGTTGACAGATTCCGCCATTACAACTCCCTCGGGCAGGGAATTCCAAACACGTATTGTTTTTACCGTGAAAAAGCCTTTACGACGTATTGTGCGGAATCTCCTCTCCTCTAACCTGAGCGAGTGTCCACGAGTCCTCTGTGTTGATCTAACCAAAAACAGGTCCCGCGCAAGCTCTGTGTATTGTCCCCTTATATATTTGTAGATGTTGATCATATCCCCTCTTAGTCTCCGCTTTTCCAATGTAAACATGCCTAGTCTTTCAAGCCTTTCCTTGTATTCCATCGTCTCCATGCCCTTAATTAGTTTGGTCGCCCTCCTCTGTACCTTTTCTAGCTCCAGGATATCCTTTTTGTAGTACGGTGCCCAGCATTGTACACAGTATTCAAGGTGTGGCCTCACTAGTGATTTATATAACGGGAGTATAATACTCTCGTCCCTAGCATCAATACCCCATTTTATGCATGCTAATATCTTATTAGCCTTCTTTGCTGCAGTCCTACTTTGGGTACTACTGCTTAGCTTGCTATCTATGAGGACACCTAAGTCCTTTTCCAGTACAGAATCCCCTAATTTTACCCCATTTAGTAGGTAGGTGTAATTTTTGTTCTTGTTACCACAGTGCCTTACCTTACACTTGTCTGTGTTGAAGTGCATTCTCCATTTGGCTGCCCATGCTTCTAATTTAACTATGTAGTTGGTTGCTATTGTCAACTTCACCAGTTTCTAAAAAAAAAACAAACCACCTTAGTAAATGTACTCCACTTTTCATTTAGCTTTAAGTGGGGGTGTGAAAGTGAATACATACATATTCCCGGTGGACAGGATTCCAGCTGACAATTTTCCCACAGCGGCATCTCAGCACCCAGAATGGCAACGGCGGGGTGAGCGCTAAGAGGCCCCTTGTGGACTTGCTGCGCTCACCCTAGGATCTATTACCACTGTAAGGGTGTGATGGACACCCACAAGTAGCTATAGCCCTGTTGCGCTGGTATTCCACCTGTCAGCTTTGTCGCCAGTAGGGATTCCGGCATTAGTATCCTGACCACTGGAATCCCGACAGCTGCCAAATTAAGCGCATCCCCGTGAAAGTATGTGTCCTAATGTGTTTGTGTTAATTTTGCTCAACAGGCATCTGTGGTAAGTGTGGTGACACTGGCAGGGGACTGTCCAGAAGTTGTAGCGGTGGCCTGGATGATACCTCTGAGATGCGGCTGCATGGTGGAGACACGTGGCCTGCTTGTGACAGTCGAATTCCGCTTGTGTTGGCCTAGCTGACACATCCGACTTACGCTTCCTTGGAGGAGACACATGTGTGGATGTACCTATAAAATATGGACAAATTAATAATTTGACAATTTTTTTGGGAAAAAATTCCAAAGCTAATGTACTTACCAGCTTCTCCATCATCCTCAGCTTCAGGCTGAATGAGGGCACAGAACACTGTTGTTGTGGACTTTTTGGCTCACTGTAAATGTATATGTAACATTTGATTACAATACAATTAGTTATTGCAAACATTTTTATTAAAAATGTTACATTTGTAAGTTTCTTTAACATACATTGACACATTGCCAGTATATCAGTGACATTGTTAATATGGCAAGCAACTTTGTTTAAAAAAAAAAAACTAAAATAAAAACAAATATTGTTGACATAACTTCTGTTTTCTATACTTGTTATAAAAATTTGTTATTACCAAAATGTTTGTCATTTCACACAACACTACAAATGTGAAGAATCTTGCAAAGTATTGTACTAACACAGATTAAAAAACAAAATCGTATTTAAACACAGGACAGATGCAAAATACAATCTACCACTCTCAATTATTTAAAAAAAATAAACACACCATGAGCCAACATCAAAATAGAAATCAATTTTTTAGTCGGTTACTTTACCATGCTGAAATGCAGGCAAACAACACAAACATTAGAAGTGGTGATGTTGGTGTACTACAAAGTAAAGCTAAATTGGAGCTTAAAGGGTGGCAGCACATACAGTAGGTGAAGGCACTAAATGAAACAGCAAAGCAAAAATAATCTACACTATATGCCACAAAACCCATAGGCAACATAGAAGTCAGTCTTGGGAGCAGACCCAGAATAAGGCGCTCAGGCTCATGGCCCATACAGTGAACAATACAGTATTGGCATGTAGGCAACAATACTGTACATTACAACAGTAATGTAACTAAAATTCTTAATGCCTATTAAAAAACAAACAAACAAACCCAGAAAAGTACTTTGGAAACAATACAGCAGTGACACACATATCCACTAAACTTATTGCCTTCATTAAAATAAAAATAGAAAATGTCCCAAAAGCATGAAGGATTAGGATTCCGAAAAACATTAAAAAAAAGCACAGTATACAGCAGATTTAAATATTTTTCAATATTAAAACACCTCCAAAATGGAAAAACCAACAAACAAACAAACTCTTACCACCCTCCTTGGGCCAATCAGAATCCACAACAATAAGTTCCCCTTACCACTTCTGAAGGAATAAGGATCCACATGAGCTCTTCCTATTCCAGATAAGACGCCACAAATGGAGGACCACCTCCTGTCTGGCGTGAGGATTTGGCCTCCTTGGCCATTTTCGCCTTGACATGGCGCTTGATGTCATAAAACCTATTTTCGGCACATGTCCTCTGTGCGCGTCACCAAGCCCTCACTGTTTACAGCAGCCACAATTTCTTCCACAAAATGGCTTATTTGCAGGTCTGCACCTTTGCAGACTCTGGCCCAAAATGCTGGCGATGGTACTTCATAATCTCCCGAACCAAAGCCACATTTTCAGCAAAGGTGAATTTTACATTGCGCCCCATCTTGGTTGTGTTGCGTGGCTGTGGAGCTACATCACTCTCACTAGAAGAATCTGCAGCCTCCTCTGCCGCCTTCTCCACCTCACTAACTTCCCCCCTCTCACAAACCTCCTCCACCTCACTCACCTCAGACTGGGACACACTTGTCACAAACACTGAAAAATAAAGACGCATAAAACACACTCCCCCACTACCTTTACACAGCCCACACACAAACACCGACAAGAGACTTGAAAATTAAATTACAAGGACAAAAAATCTGACAAACTACTAAATGTCAAGACTACAAGAATTACAAGATAACTTACAATCACAATACAGCACTCAGAAATAGCAAAAATAACTCCAAACAACTCACCAACTCCTCAGACCACAACCTAAAGCACAACGGAATTTGATGCGCTATATAAGAAACTGTTAATAAATAAAACTTTCCTCTCCGCTAACTAAACCCACGAGGTTCGGACGGTTGGGGCGTATTGATATGGTAGCACTTTGACACTCCTACATATTCAACACAACCAATCACGCATGAGTGACAGAGCTAAGGTTATGTAGGAATGTACATCATTGCATTTGTTCAACAGCAATCACATATGACAGTATAGGGATATAGAGGGTAGCTCAAAACACATAGTAGAAACCGGTAACCTCTCGGTGACATAAACAGTGTAAGTAAGCCAAAAAGGGTGGTCATGAGAACAAGGAAGTTAAGGTTAAAAGGGCGGTGATCACCTCGCAAGTACCTCAGTATTGTACCATGTAGTATGCTTAACTACTTTACGTATGTTATCATGAGTTGGTCGTGGTAGGGTTACAATATAGGGCAGCCATATTGTAAAGAATTTGGAAGAGTTGGATTCTGCTCTAAGAGAGCATTCTATCCAGTCCATTTGGTAAAGATATGTCAATCTAGGGAGTACAAGAGTTATAGGGGTTCTATGTATCCACTGATACAGTATGGTCTTTTTTTAAGCCGCCGCAATCCGTGCTAACAACAATTTATTACCTGAATATACTGAACAACAATCAGGATCATACTGATTCCAGAAAGCCCAGATTAAAGTAGGTGTGAAAGAAATATTCAAAGTCGTTGTAACGTAATTACAGACATCTTTCCAAAACAATTGTATTATAGGGCATGACCAGGGGAAATGGATAATGTCGGCATCAGGTGAGGAACATTTGAAGCAGTGAGAGTTATCAGAGATGCCCGTGAGATACCTGAGACGAGGAGTGTAGTATGCCCTATGTAAAATATTTAAATGCATTTCTGCATAGGAAGAAGAAACCAAATATTTATTGAGTAATAAGTGCCAATGTATTATGGTTTGCAGAGTAATGCCCGGCAAGGTGATCGACCACTTAGCCAGGCTAGTTGAGTAGTGTCTGTTAATGATGCTAGTGTTTACAGTTGTGGAGGAGTTCAGGTGCGCACACATGATCTGGTAGGTCCAATCATGTTAGTGGGATTTCTGTCATTATAAAACACACACACACACACACACACACACACAGTATTAATATATATTTAATTGAACCAATTTGTCTGAACAACCTTTTTTGTCCATTTGCCAGTGTTTGGAAGCAAATGGTCAATTGTCATTTGCTCCCATACTTTACAAGATTTTCATTCCGACCAGCCGATTTGAACAGATGATCTGACAGATAAACTATATAATCCATTATAGCAGCCACCAGAATGGAAGTCACTAAAATTACTTTTACAGTGCAATGGACATAAAATACACATGGCACATGATAAATTGTTATTGTGCATGTTATGGCCATTTACTGTCAACAGAGGGAAGACACATGGCCAACATATTACCCTATAATTAAAGTAATCTTATACTAACAATTGTCCTGTGTCTCCCTACAACCACTTGTCAGGGTTAACTATAACTTTGTGTGCCACATAGCAACATTTTAAAGGGCCCCTAATTCTTCTAGAGCAGTGATTCCCAACTCAGTCCTCAAGGACCCCCAACAGTTCATGTTTTCAAGGTCACCTAGCAGGTGAACAGGTGTATTCATTACTCACTGACACATTTTACAATATCCACAGGTGGAGCAAATTATTTCACTTGCGACTCTGTGAGGAGACCTGCAAAACGTGAACTGCTGAGGGTCCTTGAGGAACGAGTTTAGGAACCATTGTTCTAGAGAGACACCTCTGCAGCACTCCAACAGAGTGGGCATGCGTAGTGCTTCTCTGGGGGCTTGCTTACCAAACTGTGGGGTCTATTTACTAAGCCTTCAAATGAGATATAGTGGCTGGAGATAATTACCAGCCAACCAGCTCCTAACGGTCATTTTTCAAACACACCATGTAACAGGGCAGTTAAGAGCTGATTGGCTGGTACTTTATCTCCATCCAAGCTTTGTAAATAGATCCCCTAGTCTGGGAGATCATCATTAGCAATGAATCCTATATCTACAGTTTTAATCCGGAGACCAGTCGATCCAGTGGACACCAGTTGGAGGTGCCCCGCCACAGTAGTTCCGATGTGATTGCAGCATGACCAAGCAGATGGTGGCTGTTTTTGAAGCCAAGACTGATATATAGCTACCGTAACAATCGTGCAGCAGCTCACTGTCACTGAGGATGCTATGCCAACCAATGCCTACCACAAGTGCTGGAAACCATTTCCAGTTGCCGCCCAAGAAGTACTGCTAGTAGTGCCCTTCTCCATCATGACAATGAACCTACCCACAAGTGGTGGATTTTCTGTCTCATAAACACATCCAGGAACTTGGTCATCTGCTGTACCGTTCAGACCTGCTACTTCTTTGTGTTCCCACAAGTCAACGCAAGATGTGTAGGATCCATTTTGAGTTGCTGTAAGCTGCGGTGGAGACCTTCATCCAGCATGTACAAGACATACCCGCTTTGGACTGGTCCAGCTGCTTCAACAAGTGGTTTGAGTGCATGCAACTTTGCATAGACTTCTCTACCAAATACACTGAAAAAAATTTAATGTTCACTTTCTTTGTAAATATCCTCTTTATGTAAATACATTTTTATTGGAATTTTACAATTGGACGCAATACTGCATAGAAAACAAAATACTGCAGTAAAAAAATGAAAAAAAATGAGAACATATGCACTCTGTAGTACAAAAGAGCCACACAAAAGGAACAGTATAGGATTGCAAACACAATACAGTACAAATACCTTACCTATAAGGCAGAATTACACATCAGAGAGCAAATATTCAATAATAAGCACATCCTATAATAATGAACCGATACTCCAGGAGCCGCTAAAGAACCAATTACGGAACAGAGGCTGAATGAGTCCGCCTTCAGTGGTGGTTTAGAAAACTCAGTCAAGCCACTTAGCCCAGATATTGTTGAACTTGGACTTCACATTTCTAGTTATGTAAGTGTACTTATTGTACAACACCATGACATTGCCCAAGGAAAGCCAGTTGTTACAAATATAATACTTTTTGTGCATCTGGAAACTTATTGGACACCCTTCATAAACATACATATCTCATGGCCAGATTTCAGCATACCAACAAACAGAGCACCTTAAATTATAAGAATAGCCTGTTACACAAACTCGAAATTTGAAAGTTTCTAAACGTATTTTTTTTTTATGTATTAACTTTTTATATAGTCCACACATGTTCTGCAGTATTTCACAGAGAATATTTAGTCATTTATGCCAGTGGAGCTTACAATCTATATCCTCTACCACATGAACATACAAACACACTAGGGTTAATTTTGATTTAATTTTTTAACATAAGCCAGTTAACCTACAGGGATACCATACTCCACACAGATGGGGCCATGAATGTATCTGAACTAGTCACTGTGCCATCGCCAACCTACACCTGCCGGTTATGATTTTACCTGATGTGTGAGTATCCCCACGGCCAGCTATGTGGAAACTAAAGTCCCAATGGCATACAGGATAGAAAAACTCATTTTACAGACCGGGTTGATCAATCCAGCCAAAAAATTTAATAATGGCCTTAAAACAAGCAACCACTGTGCATGGACTTCTCATACTTATGTGTCGGTAGAGCACCCACCTACTGGACAACTTTCAAAGATGTGGAAATGCTGTTAATAGATTCCATGTTGTGCCTATTTGTTAGCACTAAGCTATGGAAATAGCCATTTAAAATAAACACTCCCAACTAATCAGACTGGCAGATTGCGAGAATTTTCCAGTTATCAGAGTATGATATAAATTGTGTATTTTCCCACAATTTTCTTCACAAAGAATACTTACAGTATGAACTTGTGACATCTCGGATGGTCTTAAGGAGGCATCTTTCTGTGCAACCTTATTTAAATGTTTCCCTGGCACCACTATGGACTACAGGGTGTCCCAATTGTTAAATTTTTGAGTCTCATCAAAGAGCCTATGTGAGTTACACACATGACTCCTTTAACCAGGTTCTATATCTCAGATACCACACATTCCTTTAGAAAGTCATTAAGTATTGAGCCATTATGTGTTAGCTGACTGTTTGCTACGGGCAATCTCCCCCTAATGTACTTTAATATATATATATATATATATATATGTGTATATATATATATATATATATATATATATATATACATATAAACACACACACACACACACACACTAAGGACAAGAGGTCTATGTAAACCTTCCTGAAGAAAATTCAGTATTTTCGGCATGCTAGCAACTCATACCTTTGTCAAATTAAATTCTCACCAACATATAAATGTTTTCCATACTTTATAGAATTCTATTGAATTATTCTTCCTTGCTTGCTATAATACGTCAAGGGGTATGCAGTAAATTTCCGGCTGTCGGGATCCTGGCGGTCAGGATACAAACGCTGGAATCCCAATACCTGTTGCAATGCCGGCGGTCGAAATCCCAACCGCTGTCTGGAATCCCCACTTGGGTGGTGGTTCCCACCATCACCTGAGAGGGAATAGATTAGTGTGGCAACCTAATGTTGCTACTGGGCCCGAAGCGTGGCCAGCATAGTGAGTCGCGAGGGGACACGCTGCGCTTGTCGCTGGTATTCCAGCTGTCGGTATTCCGGTGTCTGTCTTCTGACTGCCGAGATCTCGACAGCCAGGATATCAAACTGATTCCCATCAAGGACTTTTATTCAATAATGACCATTCAATGTTCACATTATTAAAGAGAGCCTCTGTCTTTTGATTGATTCCAGATTTTAAAAGGTCTATCAGCAGAGGTAGAAGCCATGGTGGTTCTAGGAACATACTTTTGGTACTGCAAATCATGACCTGTGAAACTAAATTACTATTATTGCTGCTGCTTTACTTTGTCTTTCTTAGGGTTCCAGCAATTACAGGAATTTTTATTTGGATCGGGTTGTATGCTCTTCACTTTGACTCTCCAAAGTCTTAGAGCATCTATTACTGCTTCTTTTGAGTCTCTGTGATGGGAGTATTTTAACTTGTTACTATCAGGTCTATCTGGAGAATCCTAAATTGCTGAATTATTTGTTGAAACATTTCCTTGTGCAATTTCCATTTTCCTGGGTGGATCAGATATTATGGATCGGATACTGAGGTAATCTGCCACCTTTGAGGGATCTTAGATTGGTCCCGGCCCATGATGAGTGTTGATAGCACAATCAGGTGCCTACAGTACTTGTCCGTATCTAAATACTACTACTATTCGATTGGATGAAAAAGCTTGGGATGCTTATGCTGTACAAATGAAATAATAGGTCTCAGGCTGCAATAATATGACTGGGATACCTTCAGCATGCCGGCGGTCTGGATGCAGTCACTGTAGCTGAGAAATGTATAAGAAATAGTACCTGCAGCTAACTGAATACGCCCGACAGTGTGACAGACTAGCACACAGGTGTACAGAATGAAAAATAAAAAATTAGAAAGTAGTTATTTGGAATGTTGTCAGTTGTGCATTATTACTTAACATATTAAAAGTATAGCAACCAGCAAATTAAGTTCTGCTGTTGGGAGCTGGGCAAGTAATGCAACCCCAGCACTAAGGCTCATGTGTGTCCCTCCTTGTTAATATTTGCAAAATATATTTTTTAAATGTAACCAAAATGTTCAAAACACAGCAAGTGAAACAGAGCCTGTTCTGTCAGCCATGTGATAATCTGCATCCAGGTGACACTGTAAAAGAAGTAAATCAATGTTTTAAATGGCTTTGTTTATAATACAATCTTATGGTTTTATATACACTAAGAAATGACTTGACATAAACGAAACAAATGCTTGCCTACTGAGCAATACTCCAAAGTAACCCAGAGATGTTATTTGAGGCTACATGTAGAATCCATAGGCAAACACAGTGGGAGTTTCAGTTGCCCAGAAACCCCCCTCCTCTTAGAAAGTGGCTCATATTATGACAATAATAGAAATGGTATATAATACGATTACTAGAGCTGCTGCCTGTGTGTGGATCTGAATCCTCAGTGTACTGGACCAGAGAGTAGCTACCAGGAAGAAGAGATAGGAGACTTACAATGAGGTGGGAGAATGAGTACTTAGAAAGTGCAGTACTGGTTTTATTATGTTTGTGAGAGTATTTATTTATTGTGGTATGTTTAACCTTTTCCTGCCCACTTATTTACATTTAAATGTTTAACACATCCTATACTATAGACCATCTTATAGTGTTAAATATTATTACTGTATTCCATACAGTATTCAGTGTATAAAAAGACCAATGTTTACATTAATGTCCAGGGTCATTACTATGTTCTCAACACTACCCCAGACTCCCAAACTTTCTCCAATGTTCTGCAGAGTGGGAGGTTGTGAATTGCATTTGGAAACTCCACTCTAGAAATGCTGCGCTTGCCACTGGAATCTATAGCCTTAGGGCTATAGTTTGCTTGGAACATATTCAAAATGTTATTTTCTATTTTAATAATTCAAGCCTGCAATCTGTTTAAGAAGGTTTATGAAGATGTTCAATAGATATGTCGTGAGGCTGACGAGTCAAAGGTACACTGACAGTGCAAAGACTCTTTGCTACTAAGCTCATATTTTTCTGTTTCATTTGTTCACCTTGATAAACCAAGTAGCAATGCAAGGGGTGCATATACTTGAATTTTTTTTCCAGATCTTGCATGCAGGGAAAACACTGCCTGCTTTTCAGTGTTGCACTGAGACTGTTTTACGTTTACATTGGGATAAGACGTGCTTCCCCTGTAAATCTCCCAGCACCCCTTCCCTCATGATCTACACCTAACTACAAATTAGACCGTTTATGTGCATGCAGGTACCTCTTGTGCATGTCAGATGCGGGTGTCCTTGGATAATGCTGTAGGAAAATGCACAGCTTTGAGATGCGGGTGTCCTTGGATAATGCTGTAGGAAAATGCACAGCTTTGAGATGCGGGTGTCCTTGGACAATGCCGTAGGAAAATGCACAGCTTTGAGATGCGGGTGTCCTTGGACAATGCCGTAGGAAAATGCACAGCTTTGAGATGCGGGTGTCCTTGGACAATGCCGTAGGAAAATGCACAGCTTTGAGATGCGGGTGTCCTTGGATAATGCCGTAGGAAAATGCACAGCTTTGAGATGCGGGTGTCCTTGGATAATGCTGTAGGAAAATGCACAGCTTTGAGATGCGGGTGTCCTTGGATAATGCCGTAGGAAAATGCACAGCTTTGAGATGCGGGTGTCCTTGGATAATGCCGTAGGAAAATGCACAGCTTTGAGATGCGGGTGTCCTTGGATAATGCCGTAGAAAAATGCACAGCTTTGAGATGCGGGTGTCCTTGGATAATGCCGTAGGAAAATGCACAGCTTTTGCATTTAAAAAGATACCAATATTTATGACTAAAATACACAAGCTTTGAAGGTTTTTACTATGATTACAATTTGAAGTAGGGATTCGATTAATGATTATAAATTAACAAAATATTTGTATTTGCACATAACCGCACGTTCCCAGTATAAGTCTATGGTGCTGTGCTTCCAGGTTTCAAATAAATCTGTTCTTGATTAGTACTTTCAGATAAAAAAAAAAAAAATCATATTACAATATCCCTACAACAGTCATACAGATGCTAAGGACAGCAGGAAGAAAGCATAATACCAAATAAAATGGAAAGTTGTATGGAAGGAACCTATTGTGGTAATATGACAAGAGCTTAGGATAATTAAGGATAAATCAATTTAAACCAGATCTAAAAGGGATCATTGTGTGCACATACACCAGCACTCTTCATTACTGTACAATAAGCAGTGTGCTGTGGGATCATGGAAACCATTGGAAAGGCTGGGTAGCAGTACATGGAAAGCGTCCCTATTTTCAAACATCTCTACTAAGAACAGTTTTAATGGGTGGAAATGGGAGCTGGGTTCAATATACCTGTAGGGTTAGTATCAAACAAACAGTCTAGATTGAGCTGATGACAGGTGGACATTTTGGAAATTATACAAAAAAGCTTTTTAGGGAATTTCAGTCTGCTGTAGTTGCAGAAAAACAACCCAGGTAAAAGCCTGACATACTGTAATTACAATGTGACCTACTGTACTGGTTATAAGATAATGAGCCTGTGAAAAGTTAGGGAAATACGTACAACGCTACCTACTTGGAATAATAGATTGAGTAATTGAGAACCCCTGTGAAGTGTTATGAGAATGCAGTCCCCCAAATCCCCCCCCCCCCCTCCAGCATGTGCTGTCCTGCTGGAGTAGAACTTCACCAGTATATGCTACTGTATAACACCTTATTTATGGTAGCCAGCAATTACTAATGACAATAAGGCTATGCAGCAGCTACAAGGTCCACTCCTGCCTATGAGGCCCAATTTCCAATCATTGAGATGCCTTTCTAATTTTAAAAGAGCAGAGTAGAGCAGGTGCACTGAATGCTGGGCCTGCAGAAAATACACGTTATGGTAAGAACTTACCGTTGATAACGGTATTTCTCCTAAGTCCACAGGATCCACAGGATAACAATGGGATATGATCAAGCGACAACGGATTTGCACCAATCGGTCAAAGCTTTCTGGCCTCCCAGCATGCAATGGGCCTGTCCATATATCCCCGTCTCCTGAATCAGGCAAATCAGTTGTATTCCAAAGCTCAAGGCAGGAGCATCATAGATAGCCCTAATCAGGTGATAAGAACACACGTGCACACCCTTCCGTACAAGAAGGAAGAGGTTAGTGAGTTAAAGGATCCTCAAATCAGGTGCGTCAGGGTGGGATCCCTGTAGATCCTATGGACTTAGGAGAAATACCGTTATCAACGGTAAGTTCTTACCATAACATATATTTCAGGGTCCACAGGTTATCCACAGGATAACAATGGGATTTCCCAAAGCAATTTAGTGGTGGGGACGCTCCTGATTAGAAAGGAGAATCCTTCGCCCGAATTCAGAGTCATGAGAGGCAAAGGTATCCATGGCATAATGTCTAATGAATGTGTTAATGGAAGACCATGTGGCTACCTTACATATCTGCTCTGCTAAAGCACCACGTTGGGCTGCCCATGATGGACTTACCTTTCGAGTAGAGTGAGCAGAGACAATAGCCAGAACAGGGAGATCAGCTTGAGAATATGCTTCTGAAATCGTCATCCGAAGCCATCTTGCCAGTGTCTGCTTATCGGCAAGCCATCCTTTCTTGTGAAATCTGTAGAGAATGAAGAGAGAATCTGTCTTTCTGATGGTACTGGTACGATCCACGTAAATCCTTAATGCACGGACCATGTCCAGCGATGCATCTCCCACAGAAAGGCCCGGTACCTGGAAAGCCGGGACTACAATTTCTTCATTAAGGTGGAATTTAGATACCACCTTCGGAAGATACCCAGATCTAGTTCTGAGAACTGCTTTATCTGAATAAAAAATCAGAACTGGGGAACGACATGATAAAGCCCCTAAATCTGATACTCTTCTAGCTGACGCCATAGCCAGTAGAAAGAGAACCCTAGCTGTCAACCATTTAAGATCCACTTTATTAAGTGGTTCAAATGGGGCAACTTGAAGGGCTTTCAGGACTAGACTTAAGCCCCAAGGCACTATAGGAGGAACAAAAGGAGGTTGAATGCGCAGCATTTCCTGGAAAAAAGTATGCACATCCTTTAAGTTGGCAATTTTCTTTTGGAACCATACAGTCAATGCCAACACTTGCACTCTCAAGGAAGCCACCTTCAAACCTTTATCCGTTCCTGCATGAAGGAATGCTAAGACCCTGGAAACTCTGAAAGACTTAGGGTCCATTTTTGCTGCGGGGTACACTGGGCTCCACAAGGAATAACATCGGGGTGTAGAGTAGGATCTTGATCCGAGGCACCAACAGGCTCAAAGCTTTGACTGTTCCCAAGATGCACAGCGCTGCCTCCTCTATAACCCCGCCTCCGTGCACAGGAGCTCAGTTTGTAAGTTGGTGCCATGAAGTAAGCAGGCATACAACAGGAGGGCTGCCTTTTGATAACTTTATTTGAAGAAAAAGAAAGTACAATACTTCTACAGACTTCAGGGCTGCAGCGTGTAAAGTCACATAGACTTTCCTGGCTGCAGCTTCATCACCCCCAGCGGCGCTGTATACTCCTGCGCCCTGGTTGCCGGGTCACTGCAGCGGAGGCTCCGGTGTCTTTCCAGCGTCAGTCACACACACGCCGCTGTCCTCCTGGATCGCGTGGCCGCAGGTACGGGGTAGGTAAGGGGTCTCTTTGGCCACACTTTACCGCGATCCAGCGCGGCTGTGGGATGCGGGCCACGCGCGCGCGCTGGTGTGGACACTTATTGGGCAGCCACTCCACTAGCCACCAGGTACATTGGGCACAGGTCTGGGGGTTTTTCCTCTCAAAAACCCCGTTTTCAAAGCCCGCATCACCAGGTGGGGATGCCAGCAGGGGGAGCAGGCCTAACCTGTAGCCCCTCCCCCAGCCCCAGGGTGCCATTTCTGTAAATGTTCCCGCCCTGGAGCTGCATTTTTCTCCCTCACTTCCTGTCAGCAGCCATCACAGACGGAGCTGAGCTGTTCCTGGGACTGCTGGGGCAAATCCTCCTCTGTAAAGCCGCCTGATCGCCAGCGCTGTGCATATTACAGGACACTTAAGTATTCTACCTGTCACTGGGACAGTGTTAGTTAAGAAAGAGTGCATACATTCAGGGTTGTGTGATACAAACACCCTGTGATATACATCCAGTATCTACTGTGCTTTGTTATATCTATTGTTGACACATATAGCCATACTGAGTATTACTTGTATTACTAGTCCAGTGCAGTTTTATGGTGCATAATTTCTGCATGGTACGCTTGTGACTATATATGTGTGTGTGCATGTAGCTGCTGCGTGGCTGCCTTATTGGGTATTTCACTCAGCATGCTACTCCTATATTCCTATACCTGAGGGGGCTAAGTGTATCAGATTTTTTCCGTATAATATAGGATTTGTTTCACAAGATATACTTGCTGTATATTTTTACTTGTGATTTATAGTCACCCTATATATCTCTTGAACTCCCGGTTTGTGCTGACACAGTCACACTTCACTGGGAGTTCTTGCTAGGTACAGTATATTGCTGCTAAGACTTGTACCAGGTTGCCCGATATTGTACCAGTATGTCAGCTACACGTGGCAACGGAGCTGGGGCTTCTCCCACATTGCATGGAGGTGATGCCGCAGACGTGTTGGAGGAAAATACGGCAGCTGAGAGTTCAGGTTCAGGGGGTTCCTTACTCCCCAGTGGGTCTGTAGCACCGGGGGCATCACATGACCCACCTTGGGCTACCTTTTCCACGCTGTTTAATACGCTTGTAACTAAATTGGCGCCCCCTGTGGGACCACCTGTGCCAATGCAGCAGTTTATGGTCCCTGCTATTAATCCGCCATTGGCAGATCAAATCTCCACTCAGTTACAGCAATTGAACCGGTCATTGACTAAATCTAAGTGTCACTCTTGCCCGCCTAAGACTAAGTAGTCTTCTAAACGGGCCATTACCTCCTCCCAATCCACTGCTATCCCAGACACGTCCTCTGAGGAGGATGGTGCATATACTGATCCCACAGACACTGACTTAGATGTTTCTGATGGGGAAGGGAAATCACTGGTGGATGTCCCGGATTTGATTGAAGCAATTAGGCTCATACTTCAGGTGTCTGATGATCATGAGCCTGTCTCTAAAAAGCCGGATAGGTTTAAACATAAGAAGGTGGTTAAACAAGTTTTACCTCATTCTGAACACCTGGTTGACATACGTCAGTAATCCTGGGAAAATTGGGGACAAAATTCACACCAAATAAGAGACTGTTGGCTCGTTATCCTCTCTCTGCGGAGATATGCAAGAATTGGAAAACTCCTCCGCCTGTAGATTCTCATGTGGCGCGCATGGTAGTTTCCTCTGCTCTGCCAGTAACTACCGTCACCTCTCTGAAGGAACCAACAGATAGACGTGTGGAGGGTTGTTTGAAAGCTTTTTACACCTTAATGGGGGCTGTGCATAGGCCAACCATTGCAGCGACATGGGTTGCTGAAGCTGTTGAGGCATGGGCTCAGGAGCTTGAGGCGGAACTGCCTTCCAACGCTCTGAGCATGCTTGACAATGTCTCTCATATATTACCACGGCTTCTCTGTACCTTAAGGAGGCGGCCTCCGATGCTGGGGTGCTGGCGGCCAAGGCTGCTACTACGTCCGTCTTGGCCAGACATATCCTTTGGTTGAGATCCTGGTCAGTGGATATCGATTCCAAGAAAACCCTGGAGGTGCGTCCTTTCAAGGGAGACATTCTCTTTGGAGAAGACCTCAATAAGATTGTGGCTGATCTGGCTACTGCTAAAACAGCTTGCCTACCTAATATGGCTCCTTCCGCAAAGAAGGCTAAAAGTACTTTCCCTCTGCCCTTTCGTCCTCCAGGTAAAGCAAAAGGTCAGGCGTACCCAAAGCAAGCTCGTGCTTCCAGACCTGCAAAGCCCAGACCGAAGCGTGCCTGGGCTGCCCGTCAGCCTGCTTCCAAAACTGACAAGCCTGCCGCATGATGGGGCGGGCCTCCCTCTGGGGGATCCCAGGGTGGGGGGCCGACTTCTAGGTTTTGCCCAGGTATGGTTGAAGACCACTTCAGATACTTGGGTAAGAGAAGTCGTCACTCGAGGTTACGCCATACCCTTCAAGAATCGTCCCCCTCTTCGATTTTGCCTGACAGATGTGCCTCTGGGGTCGGCAAAAGCAAACACTTTACACTCTGTGGTAAATTCCCTCCTGACCACAGGAGTGGTGGTACAGGTGCCTCTAGCTCAGAGAGAGCAAGGGGTACTATTCACCGCTGTTCCTTGTCCTGAAACCGAACGGATCCTCGCGGCCCATTCTCAATCTGAAGTCCTTGAACAAGCATGTGCGGGTCTCCAAGTTTCATATGGAAACTCTGCGCTCTATTGTTCTGGCCTTGGAGCCTGGGGACTTTATGGTATCCCTGGACATACAGGATGCATACCTGCATATTCCTATTGCGGTGTCTCATCAGCAGTACCTGAGGTTTGCGGTGGGCAACCTCCACTACCAATTTCGGGCGTTACCCTCTGGTTTGACAACAGCTCCCCGAGTTTTCACCAAAGTTATGGCGGTCATGACGGCTACACTCCGCCGTCAAGGGGTCAGGATCGTACCGTACTTGGACGATTTGTTGATCCTGGCAAATTCCCCAGAACTTCTCCTGTGTCATCTCGATCTGACGGTCCAGCGCATGAAAGCCCACGGGTGGCTGATCAACTGGAAGAAATCATTCCTGGTTCCTGCTCGGAGCATGTTACATCTGGGAGCGTTATTGGACACTCACAACCAGTGGTTATTCCTGTCTCAGGAGAAAGTCCCGTAACTTCAGGACAGGATTAGATGCTTTCTATCTCGTCCGCAAGTGTTGATTCATTCGGCAATGCAAGTGCTAGGACTCATGGTGTCAGCTTTCGACATGGTGGATTATGCTCAATTCCATTCTCGCCCTCTGCAGAAGTTGATTCTGTCCTAGTGGGACGGCCTGCCTCACCGGATCAGATCTCACATGATCTCCTTGTCTCCGGAGGTCCGCCTGTCACTGAGCTGGTGGCTTCAGGACCAACGATTGAGCAGGGGCCATCCCTTCTGGATATCCAACTGGGTCCTGCTGACAACGGATGCCAGTCGGAGGTTGGGGCGCGGTGTTGGAACAACACTCTCTCCAGGGTCAGTGGACCGAGGAGTCACTACTCCCGATAAACATTCTGGAATTGCGGGCAGTGTTCAATGCATTGACAATGGCCCAGCATCTGATACAGAACAATACATGTACAATCGGACAATGGCACAACAGTGGCGTACATCAATCATCAAGGCAGCACTCGAAGCCGCATGGCAATGAGGGAAGTATCACGGATTCTTTAGTGGGCTCAACACCATCTGTCGGCCATATCTGCAGTGTTCATTCTGGGAGTTCTGAACTGGGAAGTGGACTACAGTATCTCAGTCGTCAGGACGTACACGCCGGAGAGTGGAGCCTCCAACCGGAGGTGTTTCCACTTCTGGTGGACACGTGGGGCCTTCCAGATGTGGATCTGATGGCGTCTTGACACAATCACAAGGTTCCGGTCTTTGGAGCAAAGACAAGGGATCCTCAAGCTGCGTTCGTAGACGCTCTGGCATTTCCATGGAACTTTCAGCTGCCGTATGTGTTCCCTCCGGTGTCATTCCTGCCCAGAGTAATACGGAAGTTCAAGCAAGAAGGAGGAAACCTACTTCTGGTCGCTCCAGCGTGGCCCAGGCAGCACTGGTTCTCCGATCTACAGGGCCTCTCATTGGATCGCCCACTTCTACTTCCACAACGACCAGACCTCCTCATTCAGGGCCTTTGTGTTTACCAGGATTTGGCCCATCTGGCTTTGACGGCATGGCTCTTGAAGCTTCCGTCCTGAGGGCCAAGGGTTTTTCTGAGGCGGTTGTTCAAACTATGTTGAAGGCCTGTAAGCCAACTTCTGCTCAGATCTACCATACGGTCTGGAATGCTTACTTTACTTGGTGTGCATCTCACAATCATGACGTTTTCAAGTTTAGTACGGCCAAACTATTGGCCTTTTTACAACAGGGCCTGGACTTAGACCTGCGTCTGGCCTCCCTCAAGGTTCACATCTCTGCCTTGTCGGTTTGGTTTCAGAGAAAGATTGCTACCCTACCTGATGTCCATACATTCACTCAGGTTGTGTTGCGGATTCAATCTCCTTATGCGCCACCTGTGGCCCCTTGGGATCGGTCAGTGGTTTTGGAGGCCTTGCAAGAGGCTCTGTTTGAGCCTCTTGCCTCTGCTGACCTTAAGTGGCTTTCCCTTAAGGTGCTATTGTTGCTAGCTATTGCTTCAGCTAGAAGGGTCTCGGACTTGGGTGCCTTATCCTGTAAGTCTCCCCATTTGATTTTTCACTGTGACTGGGCGGTTCTTAGAACACGGCCGGGTTATTTACCCAAGGTGGTGTCTTCCTTCCACCTTAAACCAGGAGATTGTGGTTCCGGCCTTTAATTCTCCTGAGTTGTCTACCAAAGAGCGGTCTTTGGATGTAGTACGGGCTCTCCGTATCTATGTGAAGAGAACATCCTCCATTAGGAAATCTGATTCTCTTTACGTGTTTGGTTTTCACAAACGTGGCTGGCCTGCTTCCAAGTAGACTCTGGCCAGATGGATTAGAATGGTGATTGCACATGCTTATGTACAGGCTGGTGGTCCGGTTCCTGCTACCATCAAAGCCCATTCTACTCGGTCGGTTGGATCTTCTTGGGTGGCCCACCGTGGTGCGACCCTTGAACAATTGTGCGAAGCGGCTACGTGGTCCTCTGGGAACACGTTCATTAGGTTCTATGCCTTTAATACTTCCACCTCCCAGGATGCTTCCTTTGGACGCCGGGTTCTTGTGCCCGCTACAGTGCATCCCCTCCCATAAGGAACTGCTTTAGGACATACGCGATGTTATTCCTTGTGGAGCCCAGTGTATCCCGCAGCAGAAAACAAGATTTATGGTAAGAGCTTTCCGTTGTTAAATCTCTTTCTGCGAGGTACACTGGGCTCCACAAGGCGCCCACCCTGACGCACTTAACTTCTTTGGGTTGGTATGGCATAGCCGCTGACACCCTCTGGTAAGTGTGTGGTGTAATTGGCTACGATCAATTGTCGTCTCTGGTACCTGCTACTGCATTGGGCTGGTTAACGAAACTGAGCTCCTGTGCACGGAGGCGGGGTTATAGAGGAGGCGGCGCTGTGCATCTTGGGAACAGTCAAAGCTTTGAGCCTGTTGGTGCCTTGGATCAAGATCCTACTCTACACCCCAATGTTATTCCTTGTGGAGCCCAGTGTACCTCGCAGAAAAAGATTTAACAACGGTAAGTTCTTACCATAAATCTCGTTTTTCTGTTCACTGCACCAATGAATATAGGTTTGCCATATTCGGTGATAAATGCGAGCTGAGGAAGGTTTCCTTGCTCTAAGCATAGTTTGAATTACCCATTGTGAGATTCCTCTTGACTTCAGGATAGACGTTTCAAGAGCCACGGCGTCAAAGATAGTTGATCCAGATGTCTGTGATAACAAGGACCCTGCATTAGTAGATCTGGACGTTGAGGGAGCAGAAGTGGCGCATCCATCAACATTTTCTGCAGATCTGTGTACCAATGCCTTCTGGGCCACGCCGGAGCTATTAGTATCACGGCACCGTTCCCTTGCTTTATCTTTCTCACCACCCTTGGTAATAAGGTGATTGGAGGAAACACATAAGCCAGATGAAAGTCCCATCTCACCAACAGGGCATCCACAGAGATCGCTCTGGGATCCTTTGTTCTTGATCCGTATGTAAGCACTTTGTTGTTCAGATGGGATGCCATTAGATCTATCTCTGGCAACCCCCACTTGTCTACTAGAGTCTGGAAGACCTCTGGGTGTAGAGCCCATTCGCTTGCCCGAATGGCGTGTCGACTGAGAAAGTCCGCTTCCCAGTTTAGGACTCCCGTAACGAATACTGCGGACAAGCCTGGAAGATGAAGTTCTGCCCACTTTAGTGTGTGACTTACCTCCTTTATCGCTTTTCGGCTGTGAGTTCCTCCCTGATGCTTGAGGTACGCTACTGCCGTCGCATTGTCTGAGCGGATCTGGACCAGTTTTCCCCGAAGAACGTCCTTTGCCTGAATCAGTGCCATGTATATGGCCCGAAGTCCCAATATATTTATTGGCAGGCAACCTTTATCCTTGATCCATTGCCCCTGGAAACACAACCTTCCTGAAACTGCTCCCTAGCCCTGGAGACTGGAATCAGTTGTCAGAATTTCCCAATCGGATATCCACAAGGGTCTCCCCTTGTCCAGATGGGATGTCTGTAGCCACCAGGCTAATGACCTTCTTACTTCTATCGTAAGCACCATAGTCTGTGTATTTGTCATCTGATGCAGCCCATTCCAGTTGGCAAGAATAAGACGCTGCAGAAGCCTCGAGTGGAATGTGCATACTCCACCATGTCGAATGTTGACACCATCAAACCCATCACACGCATTGCTGCGTGAATGGATACCTTTTGACTGTGTAGCAAGTCCTGAATCCTTGACTGAACCTTGGATATCATGTTCAGAGGTAACATTACTCTCTGAAGACTTGAATCCAGTACAGCCCTCAAGTGAGTCATTCGCTGTGATGGAACCAGAGACGATTAAGCACAATTTATGAGCCACCCGTGTTTCTGCAGACACATTATTGTCTGTTGCAGATGACATAGGTGCAATTCCTGTGACTGTGCCAGGATTAAAAGATAGTCGAGGTATGGAAAAATTCTTATCCCCTGCTGTTGGAGATAAGCTGCCATTACCACCATAATCTTGGTAAATACTCTGGGGGCTGTGGCTAACCCAAAAGGTAGGGCCTGGAACTGAAAATGCTGTTGGAGGATAGCGAACCTGAGATAGCACTAATAGGACAGTGCTATAGGAACATGTAGGTAAGCATCCTGTATATCCAGGGATACCATATAATCCCCTGGCTCCATGGCCAAAATGATGGAACGTAAGGTCTCCATGTGAAACCGAGGTACCCAAATGTATTTGTTCAGCAGTTTGAGATTGAGAATGGGCTGAAAACAATCATTTGGCTTCTGAACTAAAAACAGGTCGGAGTAAAAACTCTGTCCTCGTTGTGCAGGAGGAACTGGAATGACTACTCCTGACTGAAGCAATTTCTGAACTGCCTCTTGCAAAGCTCTGGCCTTCGTCTCTACCCGAGATGGGCTGGTACAAAAAAACCTTTGAGGAGTGTACTTCTTGAAGGCAAAAGCATAACCTAGATACAACGTTTACCGTTGAAGACTGCTGCCATATCTGTGCAAACTGAAGAAGTCGGCCCCCCACCCTGGGGTCCCACAGGTGGAGGCCCGCACTATCAGCCTGATGGCATCAGGCTGATCTGTTTTATCAACTGGTCCTCTGGTAGCCCAATGCTTTTTAGTCTTACCAGACTTCTTGTATTGGGACTGCCTGCTACCACTTTTGCCTTTAGCTTTTCCTTGAGACCGAAAGGCCGGAACTTTAGGTTTGAAATTGTATGTGGAAGGAAACTTGACCTTCTTGGGAGTCTGCTTCTGACTCCAAAATATCCGTCAATTCTTTACCAAAAAGAATATCTCCAGATAAGGGCAAAGATTCCAAAACCTTCTTAGATTCTGAATCAACTTTCCACGTACGTAGCCAAACTGCTCTGCGAGCAGCTATTGTTGAAGCTGATGCCCTGGAGGCAATAGTACCCATATCCAATGCTGCTTCTTCCTAGAACATTGCAGGCTGTTTTATATGTGCTATATGGGATTTTTGCTCTCTAGATGCTATTGAAAAATCCCCCTCCAATGCATCAGCCCAGGCAGCCACTGCCTTTGCCATCCAAGCTGAAGCCATGGCTGGCCTTATGACTGCCCCAGACAGGGAAAAAAAATTTTTTTTAGAAAACCACCCACTCTCCTATCCGTGTGTAAAACCACACTGGTACTAGGTATGCAAAAACTGCAGTCACTGTGTATAGTGCATCACACTTACTCTGACCCGGCTAGTCATGGGTTCAGGCACAGATACCAGAGGGTCCCCTGAATAATCAGGTGTTTAATTACAGGGCATTGTGGGAGTGGACTACAGGTGTCGGTGCAGCGCATAAAGAATTGGGCGCCAGGCCATCTCATAAACAAAATAAAGTTTATTTTAACATCAAACAGGGATATTGCAGGGATAACTTGTGAACATTCCTCCAGCACAAAGCATAACGGTTACAGTGGATCACATATCAGGGCACCTCCTCCAGCGCATCACATAGTCGCAGCGGCATATATATATGGCGAACATCAGTACGTACCAGGGCATTCTGTGACCAGTAGTGCTACACACATCAGGTTACCGTCTCTCTCTCTTTTACATAGCGAGGATTCTTGTCCATGGGGGCTTCTAATCACGCCGCGTGGCTTTCCGACCACTTCACCCAGATACCTCTCGAAACTCACACCTTTAGCACACTTTTCTCCTGGCATCACCCTTTCACTGGATTCTGCATACTGCTGCTCTCACACTGCGATGTCTCCCTCTGTCACATCTGGTGCCTTGCTGTGGCTGGCATCTCTCCCCACCAAAACATGTGGGGAGCACTCACTGGGGCTACATCTTTCTGGCTAATCCACCACACTTCTGCTAGCTAATACACGTGCTTCTCCTGCTAACACTTCCTGCTTCTGGGCTGCAAAGACAACACACACTACTCACTGTCTCCTCACTGCTGCTGCAGGACAACCTTTTTTATAACCTTGCATTCCCAGGGACACATTCCATCTGGGATTTCCCGCTCTGAGTTTCCCGCTCTGAGTCTGCAAATGGGTGAGTCATGCCCTTTGCATTTTGCAGACTGATCTGTATTGCTGTGAGCTGGGCTGTTAACTCCTTCTGTGCTGCAAGCTGTAGGCTGCTGGCTCAGTTCTATATTACACAGCCATGCTGGCACCTGTAGTGTCACAGTTGATTTGTGCATGCAGTTCCAGGGTATTACACGTGACATCATTTAATGATGTTGACGGCATAGGTAATGTAGATTTTCGCACTAATCAAATCACATGTGTATCTACTTTAGGAGCCACCTCCATTTTTAAACAATCCCCAGCTGGAAGAGGATAATTGGAATTCCATTTCTTAGGAATTCTAAACTTATTGGGCATAGCCCAAGCCCCTTCCATGATTTCCGTCAGTTGATCTGACCCTGGAAACTCAGTCTTAACTGTTTTGGGATGTTTAAACACAGGTGCCTTGGTTTTTAACACAGGCTCTGCTGAATCCTCCAAGGATAGACTGGCTTTCATTGCTTTAATTAACTCAGCTATAGCCACTGAGCTGAGACCTTCCTCCTCCTCTTCGTATGCCGAAGTAGAATTAATTAAGCTTTCATCCTCCGATGAATCCTCATCTGAACCATGTGTAGCCTGTGAGGATGAAGATTTACTTACCACCAGCTTATCAGCTAGTTTCTTCTGAGAGGCTGCTGCTGGAAGTGGTACACCATAAGTGGGAAGCTGCATGTAAGGGTTAAATCATGTAACCTATCCCTGGTACAGGAGATGGAGGAATTATCTGTTCAGCTATACTGGATAAAGTCTGTGCAAACATAACCCAAGGTGGATCAACCTGCACCTGAAACTGCCTTGTATTTTTCAAGAACCCCTGGTGAAAGCTAAAACAATTTGCACACAAACCATCTTGAACCAGATCCTGAGAGGATAACACAGCTTTGCAAGATGATGAATGATATGAGTGTTGGTGTTGATGTGAGTATCTTCTTCACCCTTGCCGCTCTTAGACATGATAAATAATCAACACTTCCACAGTGTACTACACAATTTGTGACTGTAATCACTTTCTGTTCTTTAAAGTGACATACAATCCGAACCTACCCATGCACCAGCATTGAGGATTGGAATAAAACAAAACTGACAGAATATAGTAAAGCCAGCAATCACACTAGCAGTCACATGTTATACATTCGTATAATAAGCAATATGAGCACATCAACTACAATTCAAGTATGTAGGAAAACATATTACTGAATCATGTTTAAACAGATCTACCGTATTCAGATGCATTGCAAAAGAAACAACAGTATATGTATACAGATTCATATACAATAGGCACTTATCTTACTATTCATACTAAAAAGGTAGATCGAGACTTAGTGCTGTATTACCTGTACTCAGTAGAGTGGGATATAGGGAGACTCCCCCCACTTCCAGGACTGATCAATACGTTAGCGAACGCTAAGTGGATCCAGATGCTACTAGTGTACACTATCGCTCCATGAACCTATAGTGAATACAGATGCACCAATCACACAGCCGCCTATGCTGTGACTGGGTCCCCTCGTGTACAGCATCTGAGACTGAAGCGGGAAAACAGTTCATGGCGGGAAACTCAGAGGAAACTGGTCATGAACCGGGGGGAGGGGCGACCAGGAGAGAGTCCGACTCCCCACTGCTGACATCAACCCTAGGGATCATGGCCTCATACTATTCCTGGAACCAATGATCCCTAAGGCCTAGCGCTGGTGCACCCAAGGTGGCAGCCGCGTCAGCGACTGTTTGGTATTCTCCTCCCAAAACAGTGCGGCTGTGTCCGTATTCCCCTTCTAAGCAGAACCGATGCCTTACCTTCTCCCCATGCTCCGGCCACAGCCTGGTAACGTCTGCTGGACCTGCTAGTATATCCGACACAGACGCCTGGCGAAGCAGCACTGTATTCGTGGGTAAGCGTTGTCGCGACCCGGCGGAGAGTTGTTGGAACAACTCTTTCTAAGGTATGTATAAGACGCTGTTTAGAAAGATTGCTCAGAAAAAAATAGTAAGACTATAAAAATAAACTTAGAAAGCTTAGGGCTACTAAAACCAGCAGCCCTCTGACCATGGTCCGGCTCCTGCCGCACCAAACAAAAAACTGATTTGCCTGAGGCGGGGATATATGGACGGGCCCGTTGCATGCTGGGAGGCCAGAAAGCTTTGACCGATTGGTGCAAATCCGCTGTCGCATCATCATATCCCATTGTTATCCTGTGGATAGCCTGTGGACCCTGCCGGAGAAAGAGGATATTACACACTGAATACTGTGCATTTTTGAGGACACCCACTGCTGCAACTTCTGGCAAATTTTCAGTATGCATCATCTAGACGGACTAGCATTCACAGGTCAAAAAACCATTTCACTCACAATGGTACTCCAAATGAAATGAAGGGGACTATAATTACTAAGGTCAGAACACAAACTAAGTGACAATGCAAAAGGAAAAGAAAACAAAACAATTTTCCATCTAAGAGATAATAACATTACTGCTCTCTTCCACTAAAAGGAAAAAAGAAAAAAAGAAAAAAAAAGACGATTTACTGCTAATTAGTTGAATATATATTAAAAGACATCTGGATAATGTAAAAGCTTTCACATTTTAATGTGTTCAAATTCCAGACAAACACAGCATACATACAAACAACATCTACAGCCCTTGCTGGGAGTGATTTTAATAATGCCTAAGATAACAGTTCAGGACTATAATTACATAGTCGTCATGGAGAAGTGAAACATCTGTTTCATAGGCTACTGGTTATTTTTTATTATTTTTTTGTGAGCTGTATACTCTATCTAATTAATAACCTGAATGATGAAATTAGTGGCAGTACAGTACACATAGTTACTCATCTGCATATTAGTGGCAGACATGGTTTAGCAGAAGCAAGCATCTGCAGAATGTGTCATGGTTAGACAGCATTCCGAGGCTGGGGTGGCACGGTCACAAAAACAACTTCATACCTAAACTGTATATTACAGACAGCAGTCAGACATCCCAACATTTGGGAGGATTGGAACAAGGTGTATCTACCACAGGTGAGTGCATTGTTGGGGGCATTGAGAATCTATGGGGCATTGCCAAGAGAAAGATTAGAGACATGAGACCGAACAATGTAGAATAGCTGAAGGCCGCTATTGAAGCATCCTGATCTTCCATAACACCTCAGCAGTGCCACAGGCTGATAGAATCCATGCCACGACACATTGAGACAGTAATTCATTCAAAATGGGCCCAAACCAAGTACTGAGTACATATGCATGATTATACTTTCCAGAGGGCCGACATTTCTGCATTTAAAATCCTTTTTTTTATTGATTTTATGTAATATTCTCATTTTCTGAGATTTTGGATTTGGAGTTTTCTTAAGCTGTAAGCCACAATCATCAAAATTATAACAAATAAAGGCTTGAAATATCTCACTTTGCATGTAATGAGTCTATATAATACAGTATATTAGTTTCACCTTTTAAGTAGAATTACTGAAATAAATTAACTTTTGCACGATATTCTGATTTTCTGAGTTTCACCTGTATCATCCATTCACCAACCCTTAAACCTTTGGTGGTCTAGTGGTCACGATCCGGCATTCTCATGCCGAGACCCGGGTGCGATTCCTGGCCAGGGGATAATATTCAACTTTACCTTTCATGTCTAGACATCTCCTCAGGCCTGCCAGCTTAGTTATACTCCTCCAAGTACTTGCACAGACTTTTCCATACTCTGGATTCACAGACAAATACCAGTCTGACAGTATGAACTGGCCATATGGATCCAGCTGAAGGAATTCGTCTATCACCGGACATCCTAAATAATATTGCAGGATGTCTGGAGGTAACAAGTCGCCAGCTGGCAAGATACATACAAGAAATCTCTACTCACCAAGATGAATTTCTGAATATTGCTACAGGACCAGGGGTTCTTACCCATCCTGTACCACATGCTGCTTCTGTGCCCAGACTTCAACTTCCTACGCCTGATAAGTTTGATGGAAACCCCAAGTTATCCTGTTTTTTTTTTTTTTTAACCAATGTGACGTACACTTAACTCTACAACCTGCCAACTTTCCTTCGGATAAAACCAAAGTTGCATAAATTGTCTCCCTGCTATCCGGTCCAGCCCTGGATTGGGTATCACCTTTGTGAGAGAGATCTGACCCATTGCTGTTTACCTATACTGACTTTATTGCCACTTTCCGTAAGATATTTGACGAGCCTGGAAGATCTAAGTGAGCATCTAAAGACATTTTACATTTAAAACGCCAGGGCACTAAAACCATGGGTCAGTATGTGGTACAGTACCAGACGATAGCATCAGAATTACAGTGGAACGAATAAACTCTCGTAGCTACATTCTGGCATGGACTATCAGAAGAAATCAAAGATGTGTTGGAAACTCGTGACCATCCTTCCAAGTTGGCAGATCTCATTTCCCTATGCACTACAGTGGACTTACGTCTCAGAGAACGTTCTTGTGAGAAAAATACACTAAAGGTTCCTTCAGTATCATCTCCTGTGAAAATCACTACCGATGAGGAATCCATGCGAGTTGGAAGATCGTGCCTACCTCCAGAGGAGCAATCAGAGGCGATGTCAAACAAATCTGTGCTTATATTGTGGTAAGCTGGACAAATGATCTCCTCATGTACCAAAAGACCGGGAAAACGATTGCTCCTGATTCCTCAGGAAGCAAAAAGATTAGGAGTATTACATCCCTCTCCCAAACGGACTGTGATTCCAGTAACTCTTGTTGCTAACAAATGTAACTTCCTGTCTGTTCTCCTGGACTCTAGTGCTGCTGGGAATTTCATAACGCAAAGTTATGTTACCAAACACCACACAACCAATGTGATACTGGCTTATCCAGTGTCACTGTCAGCTGTGGATGGCAGTTTGATCCCACATGGATCCATCACCCAGTGCACTTCAGCCGTTGAACTCCAGGTGGGGGCATTACATTATGAAGAAATATCTTTCTGGTCATCCCTAAAGCTACTCATTCCATTGTACTTGGATTCCCGTGGCTTCAGAAACATAATACCCTAACTGAGTGGTCTACCATGCACATTTTGTCTTGGGGTAAGACTGTTCCAGTGTCTGTTTGGTCATCTGATACTACATTTGCTGAGAAATTACCAACTCAGTACCACTCGAACTGTATATTCACTTTTTCAGCAAACAAGGGGCTGATACTTTGCCTCCTCATAGAGAATGGGATTGCCCCATCGACCTGGTCCCTGGAAAATCACCTCCCAGGGGTCGTACATATCCATTATCTGTACCAGAGATGAAGTCCATGACAGAGTACATCCAAGAGAACCTGAAGAAAGTTTATCCGTCCTTCATCTCCTGCCAGTGCAAAAAAAAAAAAAAAGAAGATGGCGGACTCCGATCCTGTATTGACTACAGAGGGCTCAGTGAGATCAGTGTCAAAAATTGTTATCCTTCGCCTTTAATCACGAAGCTCTTTGACAGAGTGAAAGGATCTACTATCTTTACAAAACTTGACTTGAGGGGTGCCTACAATTTGATTCGCATTCGCAAGGGTGATGAATGGAAAGCAGCGTTTAATATGAGAGATGGGCACTATGAATATCCGGTCATGCCCTTTGGTCTGAGTAATGCTCCAGCAGTGCTTCAACATTTTGTGAATGAGCTATTTCATGACCTTCTGTACCACTCTGTTATTGTCTACTTAGATGACATTTTCATATTCTCCAGTGATCTTATTTCATATCATGACCAAGTAAAAAAGAGGTCCTCCGAAGACTTCGTGTAAATCGCTTGTACTGTAAACTTGAAAAATGTATTTTCGAGGTACCAGATATTCCTTTTCTTGGATACATAATTTCAGGTGCTGGCCTCAAGATGGATCCTGAAAAAGTTCAAGCAGTACTCTCCTAGTCTGAGCCTAATTCCCTGAAAGCCATTCATAGATTCGTGGGCTTTGCCAATTATTATCGAAAGTTTATCAAGGGGTTCTATATATTAGTAGCTCCTATCTCTGCTTAGATCTGAAAGGGGGCCAATCCAACACAGTGGTCTCCCGAAGCGAAGCAGCATTTCAGTTACTGAAACAGTCATGTATTTCAGCTCCGGTACTCAGCCAACCGGATGTTACTCAACCCTTCATCCTTGAGGTGGATGCATCCTCAAAAGGAGTAGGGGCAGTTCTTTCACAGAGAGTCGAGGACAAACTGCATCCCTTTGGATTCTTTTCAAAGAAATTTCTGCCTGCCAAGAGGAACTACCCCATTGGCAAGAAAGAACTATTAGCCATTAAATTAGCCTTTGAGGAATGGTGTTATCTGCTGGAGGGAGCTGGCTTTCCAATTTCAGTATTCATAGACCACAAGAATCTTCTTTATCTCAAAACTGGCCAGTGTCTCACGCCCAGGAAAAAGCCCAGTGGACACTGTTTTACTCTCCAGTTTGATTTTAAAAATTTCTACTGTCCAGGATCCCGTAACTGTAAGGCGGATGCCTTATCCCGCTCTATGGTTCCAGAAGGCGAATCAGATGGAGACGAACAGTATCTGCTGCTAAATTCTACTGTATTTGCGTATATTGATGTGGTCACACCTCGTCTTGGTAAAACATTTGTCACTCCTGACCTTCACAGGCAACTTAGGCCCATGCCTCCAAGTTCTCTGGCCATACGTTAGAAAGATTTTGGAATATGTCAAAAGATCCTACGTTCTGATGTCCAGGAATTCGTGTCACCTTGTCCTCAGTGTGCTCAGCATATAGTCTCTCGTCAGTCTCCAGTTGGTCCCTTGAAACCATTATCCATACCACTACAACCTTGGACCCATATTTCAATAAATTTCATTACTGATCTCCCACCTTCAAGGGATTTACCACTATCTGGGTTGTGGTTGACAGTGTTTCAAAAATGGCACACTTTGTACCTCTGACTGGACTGCCATCAGCTCCATGCCTCTCTCAGCTTTTCATCTCTGAAATATTTCGCCTTCACGGATTGCCCACAGAGATTGTGTCTGACAGAGGATCCCAATTTGTCACCCGCTTCTGGCGAGCGCTCTGTTCATCCTTACAGATTAAGTTAAAGTTCTCCAAAGCGTATCACCCGCAATCTAATGGGCAGACAGAGAGGGTCAATCAGGATTTAGAGACTTTCTATCCGTATATATATATATATATATATATATATATATATATATATATATATATATATATAAAAAATATATGACTGGACAGATTTCCTACTATGGGCCGAGTTTGCTCTTAACAACTCCTATCATACTTCCTCTGACGAGGGTTTCAAGCGTATGTCTTTAGATTAAATCAAAATGTATACTAAATATCTCATACATTACACACACATTATATATATATATATATATATATATACATACACACTGCTCAAAAAAAAGAAAAGGGAAAACTAAAATAACACATCCTAGATCTGAATGAAATATTCTTATTAAATACTTTGTTCTTTACATAGTTGAATGTGCTGACAATAAAATCACACAAAAATTATCAATGGAAATCAAATTTATTAACCCATGGAGGTCTGGATTTGGAGTCACACTTAAAATTAAAGTGGAAACACACACTACAGGCTGATCCAACTTTGATGTAATGTCCTTAAAACAAGTCAAAATGAGGCTCAGTAGTGTGTGTGGCTTCCACGTGCCTGTATGACCTCCCTACAATGCCTGGGCATGCTCTTGATGAGGTGGCGGATGGTCTGCTGAGGGATCTCCTCCCAGACCTGGACTAAAGCATCCGCCAACTCCTGGAAGTCTGTGGTGCAACGTGGCGTTGGTGGATGGAGCGAGACATGATGTCCCAGATGTGCTCAATTGGATTCAGGTCTGGGGGAACCGGCAGGCCAGTGCATAGCATCAATGCCTTCGTCTTGCAGGAACTGCTGACACTCTCCAGCCACATGAGGTCTAGCATTGTCTTGCATTAGGAAGAACCCAGGGCCAACCTCACCAGCATATGGTCTCACAAGGGGTCTGAGGATCTCATCTCGGTAGCTAATGGCAGTCAGGCTACCTCTGGCGAGCACATGGAGGGCTGTGTGGCCCCCCAAAGAAATGCCACCCCACACCATTACTGAACCACTGCCAAACCGGTCATGCTGGAGGATGTTGCAGGCAGCAGAACGTTCTCCTTGGCGTCTCCAGACTCTGTCACATGTGCTCAGTGAGAACCTGCTTTCATCTGTGAAGAGCACAGGGCGCCAGTGGCGAATTTGCCAATCTTGGTGTTCTCTGGCAAACGCCAAACGTCCTGCACGGTGTTGGGCTGTAAGCATAACCCCCACCTGTGGATGTCGGGCCCTCATACCACCCTCATGGAGTCTGTTTCTGATCGTTTGAGTAGACACATGCACATTTGTGGCTTGCTGGAGGTCATTTTGCAGTGCTCTGGCAGTGCTCCTCCTGTTACTCCTTGCACAAAGGCGGAGGTAGCGGTCCTGCTGCTGGGTTGTTGCCCTCCTACGGCCTCCCCCATGTCTCCTGATGTACTGGCTTGTATCCTGGTAGCACCTCTATGCTCTGGACACTACGCTGACAGACACAGCAAACCTTCTTGCCACAGCTCGCATTAATGTGCCATCCTGGATGAGCTGCACTACCTGAGCCACTTGTGTGGGTTGTAGAATCCGTCTCATGCTACCACTAGAGTGAAAGCACCGCCAGCAAGACATCAGCCAGAAAGCATAGGAGCTGAGAAGTGGTCTGTGGTCACCACCTGCAGAACAACTCCTTTATTGGGGATGTCTTGCTAATTGCCTATAATTTCCACCTGTTGTCTATTCCATTTGCACAACAGCATGTGAAATTAATTGTCAATCAGTGTTGCTTCCTAAGTGAACAGTTTGATTTCACAGAAGTGTGATTGACTTGGAGTTACATTGTGTTGTTTAAGTGTTCCCTTTATGTTTTGAGCAGTATATATATATATATATATATATATATATATATATACATACATATATATACACACACACACACACACACACACACACACACACACACACTGTAGCTATACACACACATCTATATATATTTTATAGATGTAAGAATTCTACATCTAAAGCTCTATAATGTAGCCCCTAACCCTGATATCTACATAGTAACGCATGTCCTGAGATGGACGTGTCCAGTAGAAGAGCGTGCACCAGACAAACCCGGGAAGTGCTTTGCCAGGAAACGTGTTGCACTTTACTACTAAATGAGACATATTTCCCAACTTTTTTATTTTTTAGCATTATTATTCCTTTTCATAGATCACATCCAACAGAGAGACAAGACACCGGGAAACCTTCTTCATTGCAGGTGCATCAATCAGTGGAGAATGGTGCAAGGTTGGATACACATACGATTATCTGTGCAATCTTTCTGGTTGGAGAAAATAATCTGGTAATGCATGGGAGCAAATGACAATGAACCATTTGCTCTCAAAAGATAGAAAATGGGTAAAAATGGTCACTTGGATTAATTGGTTAAATCATACGGCTTTAACCAATTTGTCTGAACACCCATTTTTGTCTGTTTTCCAGTGTTCAGTAGCAAATGGTCAGTTGTCATTTGCTCCCATACATTACCAGATTTTTATTCCAATCAGATTGGAGAGATCATCTGTGCATCCAGAATTAAAACTACCCCAGCGGTTCTCAAACCTCTTTGAATCACGGCACCCTAGAGTATCTGATTTTTTTTTTAGTTAGGTTCAGTTGTGTGGTGAGGGACAGGATTCACTGCTGTTTGTCTGCATATTCTATAATTGACAGCCACAAGCACTGGTTTTGCCTATTATACTGACCATAACTTATTTGAATTGGTCCTGAACCACCAAACCAAGGCCCTCCTGCAAGTGCCCTGAGGCACCTAAGGGTGCCTAGTCACACAGTTTGAGAACCACTGCACTACCCAATGCACATCTACTACTTTTATCCGGTGAATTTGGCCATGCCTACAGTATTGATGTATTTACAGTTTGCTCAATATACAGTGTACCTTTTTTTACATTTTCAGTACAACCTAGTAGAAATAAGAACCAAGAAAAGGAAACCTTTTCCAAGAAGATAGTAGTTTATTTGAGGTTCATATAGCACCGGATCTGAACACTCTTGCTCTATGCTAAAAATTCTCCTGTGTGCATGGATGCCACATTCTTTATTTCAAGTATGAGTGTGTATTATAAAAATATTATCTGAATCAAAATAACCCCCCCCCCAGATATAGATACAATATTACAGTATATTTAGGAGGAAGCTTTCCGATTTGGACGTTATTACCATAGATTTGTAAGGCCCCACAGTACTGCACAATGCCAGATTGATGGGAGAATACATGACATACTGTACTTATACAAGGACATATAAAATAGACAGAATAAATGAAGACATAAAAGGTAGGAAGCTAGGAAGAGTTCGGTCCGTAGAGAGGGGTGTGCAAGCGGTACCGTTTGCCCAGGGCACAGTAGTGTCGCTGTCCTATAACACCTGCATCTGACTAGCTAGGTGCTTGGAACAGCATCCTGTGGTTGGTAGTTCAGCTTCAGATCTATGCAGAGCATCCAAAGGACACTCTGGGCACGTACTCTGCAATGTGTAGAGCAGACTAGACTCTTTGGGCAGCTCTCCATACTTCTCCTGCTGACAGCCCTGCCCCTCAATTGATGTCACAGGTTCAGTGGTGGGGGCAGAACATGGCTCTTGTGAGCACTACTATTCTCATGGCAGAACTTATATCTAATTCTGAAGTAGGGAGAGAAAAAAAGAAGAGAGTGGAGACTGATATAGTTGTGAAGACCATTAGTGTGGGCACTATAGGTGGGATTACGATAGGGGTTTTAAAAACTTGAAATTGGAAGTGGTAGTGACTATCAGTCAGTAGGGAAGTCTTGTAGGTGGGTGTGAGAGATAGAATCAGGGAAGAGGCAAAGATCAGAAGCAAATCTAATGCACCCTACACACTTGCCGATGTGTGCAGGCAATATGAACGATCGTGTTCAGTAACGAACGAGAAATTGTTCATATTGCTCAGTGTGTATGCACGAATGATGAACGATGCGCGGCCCCGCGGTCGTTCATCGTTGATTCTCCGTCGCTTTGCAATGCAAGTCAATTTGGTCGATGATCGATCACCATTCAGATCGATCATCAAAATTGAATGCATCGGTAAGTGTGTAGGGCCCTTAAGAGCGAGAGGGAAAGTGTCATGACTAAGGTTTTGTGAACCCGGTGCTAGCGAAGTCTGCGTGGGCGACTGGAGGACTACACGAATACCACCACTGACCTGGTTTGGAAGTGTTGTGGACTCGGGGTCTCTTCCGGTGACTGGGAAGAGGAACCGCGGCAGAGATGGCCGAATCCAGGTTCTCCTCATGCAGGATGAGGTCGGCAGACAGGAAGCACGTGTGGGCGCTGAAGGTCTCCTGAAAGACAGAACTGGAAAGGCGCTGATGAATCAGTGAAGAATAACAGGTACAACTGTGCTAAAGGGCACGGGGTGCTTGGGGACACTGAGATGCTTGGAGACACTGAGGTGCTTGGAGACACTGAGGTGCTTGGAGACACTGAGGTACTTGGAGACACTGAGGTACTTGGAGGCACTGAGGTGCGTAGAGGCACTGAGGTGCGTAGAGGCACTGAGGTGCGTAGAGGCACTGAGGTGCGTAGAGACACTGGGGTGCGTAGAGACACAGGTGCGTAGAGGCACTGAGGTGATTGGAGGCACTGAGGTGCGTAGAGACACTGAGGTGCGTGGAGACACTGGGGTGCGTAGAGACACTGGGGTGCGTAGAGACACTGGGGTGCGTAGAGACACTGAGGTGCTGAGGCACGGAGGTGCTGGAAGCACGGAGGTGCTGGAAGCACGGAGATGCTGGAAGCACGGAGATGCTGAGGCACGGAGGTGCTGAGGCACGGAGGTGCTGGAAGCACGGAGGTACTGAGGCACGGAGGTGCTGAAAGCACGGAGGCGCTGAGGCACGGAGGTGCAGAGGCACGGAGGCATGGAGGTGCTGGAAGCACGGAGGTACTGAGGCACGGAGGTGCTGGAAGCACGGAGGTACTGAGGCACGGAGGTGCTGGAAGCACGGAGGTGCTGAGGCACGGAGGTGCAGAGGCACGGAGGCATGGAGGTGCTGGAAGCACAGAGGTACTGAGGCACAGAGGTGCTGGAAGCACGGAGATGCTGAGGCACGGAGGTACTGAGGCACGGAGGCACGGAGGTGCTGGAAGCACGGAGGTACTGAGGCACGGAGGTGCAGAGGCACGGAGGTGCTGGAAGCACGGAGGTACTGAGGCACGGAGGTACTGAGGCACGGAGGTGCTGAAAGCACAGAGATGCTGAGGCACGGAGGTACTGAGATACGGGAGCTCTGGAGATCACAACCTTAGGGAGCTCAGCTAGAATGCTCACACATAGCTGTGTGTGACACAAGGAACTGGCCCAGTTTCCAACTCAGTCTCCCAACTTATACTTCCTGGTCCTTGGTGATTGGTGAGCAGGATTAGGTGATGCAGAGAGTCTCAGGCTGGCAGAGGATTGGACAACTCTGGGTCAGGTGAACAGTCACTGTCATGTGACTACTCTAGCCAAGGCTGTGATGTAGAATGAGGCCTAGCAGGCCGAGAGAACACTGAAGCCTGAACTTCTGCAAAACATAGGATGCTGGCTTTTAGGCCCAAACTTCAGATTACTGAATTCAGCCTCACACAGGAGATCACCACAGGTGGAGCTAATTAACTATTACCTCTCAGGCAGAGAACTCAGGAAAACTCAGTGCTGACAAGCTGTTTAACTCCGTGAGTGAAAAGACACAGGATCCAGGACAGATGGCAGGGGTAAGTCACCAAATATAAAACCTACAGTCAGGATTGTGACAGAAAGTACTCGGACATGAAATTTGAGCTGTTTGAAGTGGCAGTGCTCTGTAGGCAAGCTTGACTCATTTTAATTCTTAAGGACACGTACTGCAGATATAGCTGCAAATTGATACAGAAGTTGCATATTGGTAAGAGAGGGTGCTCAGTCTTTCTATGGCAAGATTGATTGGAGCAGAGATAGGTGGGGGGGGGGGGGGGTGACACATAGCAGAAGGTTGCAGTAATCATAACAGCATATTATGAGTGCATAAGGGTTTTGGTAGCATCTTGGGTAAGAAGGGCGTATTCTGGCAATACAGTACCTCTAAGATGAAGGTGACAGGAGGGCATGATGGACAGGAAATTGTCACGTCAGCAATACTGAGGTTGATTTGAGTGGAGGTGGTGACTGTTTTACGCAGCCTTGAAACATTAATATGAAAGTAGAGACAGTTGGTCACAAGGCAGTACTAAACTTGGCGTGAGAGACGTAGCCACGGGCGAAGCAACAGAGCACTACTTACACTGCTTCAGACTTGGTCGCACACAAAATGTCACCGCTGATCAGTTTAATCTAGCATAGGTTTTGTCGCTCCCATTTGTTTTATTCATGTGAATAAGACGCACATTTTGAGGCACAAAAAAAAAAAAAAAAAGACAACCGGGACCTGGTGTGTAGAGAGCGTGGTTATTTGCCACAATGAGAGTATCTTTATCAAATCAGGATGCAGAGCATAAACTTCTCCTCACCCTCTGTACATCTGTCAGTTCAGTAGTGCAAAGCGTGCAGGTAATGGACTACCAAGCAGTGGAACAAGTTGGCTCCAATTTGAAGAACTTTTGGATTATATATAAGCACTTGGGCGCATTTAAATCACATAGATTAAGTACTTTCCCTAACAAAGCAAAGTCAATATCAACTGCTAAATGAGGATATTGAGCCATTTCTCACCAAGTTACATTGCTTACTATTGGAGCGATGCCTTCCACGAAGATGACCCCAAAAGTCTGGTGCACATGGCACGGATGTTAAACATATGTTATGGCATTCTCAGTCACCAGATCTGAACCCAAATAGGACATTAATGGGAGTCTAGCTGAACAGCCCAGCTTTGCTTGACTAAAGGGCCCCATACACTAGGACAATTTTACACAATTTCATACAATTCTGATATATCCATCTGATATATTGTATGAAATTGTGTACAATCGTATGTGTTTTAGATCGTATCCAAGATCATGCGCGTCCCCATGGCTGTCGGATAGGATCCCCTAGGTCGTTGGTGCTGCACTAATGATATATCAGAATTGGATGGAATCGGATGAAAAAAGTGTGTTTTTTGTGCATGTGATATATCGCATGCAATGTATCACAGGGAAGTTTGACTGGCATTCTCAGGACACTCCCAGCCCCCGTAGCCCTCTATCCAGCCCATCAGATATATCTTATGGTACAATTGTATGCCGTATAATATATTCCATGCAATGTATAACGGCTTCATCAATCACATGCGATATATCTTATGCAAAAATAGCACAAAAGTTTCAAATCGTATGGAGTCACTCCCGGGAAGGTCCCGGGGGAGTTCAAGGGAAATTACATCCGACTTCAGCCTCAGACATATCGTTGTAGTGTATGGGGCCCTTTAGATCTTAAAATAGTCATCATGATTTAAAAACTATTATACACTAATAGACCTGTACTAACTATACATCTAGCTCTTTCTAGCTGAAAAAATAAGATTTTACTTACCGATAAATCTATTTCTCGTAGTCCGTAGTGGATGCTGGGACTCCGTCAGGACCATGGGGATTAGCGGCTCCGCAGGAGACAGGGCACAAAAATAAAAGCTTTAGGACTAGGTGGTGTGCACTGGCTCCTCCCCCTATGACCCTCCTCCAAGCCTCAGTTAGGATACTGTGCCCGGACGAGCGTACACAATAAGGAAGGATTTTGAATCCCGGGTAAGACTCATACCAGCCACACCAATCACACCGTACAACCTGTGATCTGAACCCAGTTAACAGTATGACAAACGTAGGAGCCTCTGAACAGACGGCTCACAACAATAACAACCCGATTTTTTTGTAACAATAACTATGTACAAGTATTGCAGACAATCCGCACTTGGGATGGGCGCCCAGCATCCACTACGGACTACGAGAAATAGATTTATCGGTAAGTAAAAATCTTATTTTCTCTGACGTCCTAGTGGATGCTGGGACTCCGTCAGGACCATGGGGATTATACCAAAGCTCCCAAACGGGCGGGAGAGTGCGGATGACTCTGCAGCACCGAATGAGAGAACTCCAGGTCCTCTTTAGCCAGGGTATCAAATTTGTAGAATTTTACAAACGTGTTCTCCCCCGACCACGTAGCTGCTCGGCAGAGTTGTAATGCCGAGACCCCTCGGGCAGCCGCCCAAGATGAGCCCACCTTCCTTGTGGAATGGGCCTTGATAGATTTAGGCTGTGGCAGGCCTGCCACAGAATGTGCAAGTTGAATTGTGCTACAAATCCAACGAGCAATCGTCTGCTTAGAAGCAGGAGCACCCAGCTTGTTGGGTGCATACAGTATAAACAGCGAGTCAGATTTTCTGACTCCAGCCGTCCTTGAAATATATATTTTCAATGCCCTGACAACGTCCAGCAACTTGGAATCCTCCAAATCGCTAGTAGCCGCAGGCACCACAATAGGCTGGTTCAGGTGAAACGCTGAAACCACCTTAGGCAGAAACTGAGGACGCGTCCGCAGTTCTGCCCTGTCCGAATGGAAAATCAGATATGGGCTTTTATACGATAAAGCCGCCAATTCTGACACTCTCCTGGCTGAAGCCAGGGCCAGTAGCATGGTTACTTTCCATGTAAGATATTTCAAATCCACCGATTTGAGTGGCTCAAACCAATGGGATTTGAGAAAATCCAAAACTACATTAAGATCCCACGGAGCCACTGGGGGCACAACCGGGGGCTGTATATGTAGTACTCCTTTTACAAAAGTCTGGACTTCAGGAACTGAAGCCAATTCTTTCTGGAAGAAAATCGACAGGGCCGAAATTTGAACCTTAATGGACCCTAATTTGAGGCCCATAGACAATCCTCGTTTGCAGGAAATGTAGGAATCGACCCAGTTGAAATTCCTCCGTCGGGGCCTTCCTGGCCTCACACCACGCAACATATTTTCACCAAATGCGGTGATAATGTTGTGCAGTCACCTCCTTCCTGGCTTTTACCAGGGTAGGGATGACCTCTTCCGGAATGCCTTTTTCCCTTAGAATTCGGCGTTCAACCGCCATGCCGTCAAACGCAGCCGCGGTAAGTCTTGGAATAGACACGGTCCCTGCTGAAGCAGGTCCCGTCTTAGAGGTAGAGGCCACGGATCTTCCGTGAGCATCTCCTGAAGTTCCGGGTACCAAGTTCTTCTTGGCCAATCCGGAGCCACGAGTATCGTTCTTACTCCCCTTTGCCGTATAATTCTCAGTACTTTTGGTATGAGAGGCAGAGGAGGAAACACATACACTGACTGGAACACCCACGGTGTTACCAGAGCGTCCACAGCTATTGCCTGGCGCAATACCTGTCCAGTTTTTTGTTGAGGCGGGACGCCATCATGTCCACCTTTGGTTTTTCCCAACGGTTCACAATCATGTGGAAGACTTCTGGATGAAGTCCCCACTCTCCCGGGTGTAGATCGTGTCTGCTGAGGAAGTCCGCTTCCCAGTTGTCCACTCCCGGAATGAACACTGCTGACAGTGCTATCACATGATCTTCCGCCCTGCGAAGAATCCTTGCAGCTTCTGCCATTGCCCTCCTGCTTCTTGTGCCGCCCTGTCTGTTTACGTGGGCGACTGCCGTGATGTTGTCCGACTGGATCAACACCGGCTGACCCTGAAGCAGGGGTTTTGCCAGGCTTCGAGCATTGTAAATCGCTCTTAGCTCCAGTATATTTATGTGAAGAGACATCTCCAGGCTTGACCACACTCCCTGGAAGTTTCTTCCCTGTGTGACCGCTCCCCAGCCTCTCAGACTGGCATCCGTGGTCACCAGGACCCAGTCCTGTATGCCGAATCTGCGGCCCTCTAACAGATGAGCACTCTGCAACCACCACAGAAGAGACACCCTTGTCCGTGGAGACAAAGTTATCCGCTGATGCATCTGCAGATGCGATCCGGACCATTTGTCCAGCAGATCCCACTGAAAAGTTTGTGCGTGGAATCTGCCGAATGGAATCGCTTCGTAAGAAGCCACCATTTTTCCCAGGACTCTTGTGCATTGATGCACAGACACTTTTCCTGGTTTTAGGAGGTTCCTGACAAGTTCGGATAACTCCCTGGCTTTCTCCTCCGGAAGAAACACCTTTTTCTGAACCGTGTCCAGAATCATTCCCAGGAACAGCAGACGTGTCGTCGGGGTCAATTGAGATTTTGGAAAATTCAGAATCCACCCGTGCTGTTGCAGCACTACTTGGGTTAGTGCTACTACGTCCTCCAGCTGTTCTCTGGACCTTGCCCTTATCAGGAGATCGTCCAAGTAAGGGATAATTAATACGCCTTTTCTTCGCAGAAGAAACATCATTTCGGCCATTACCTTGGTAAAGACCCGAGGTGCCGTGGACAATCCAAACGGCAGCGTCTGAAACTGATAATGACAGTTTTGCACCATGAACCTGAGGTACCCTTGATGTGAAGGGCAAATTGGGACATGCAGGTAAGCATCCTTGATGTCCAGGGACACCATAAAGTCCCCTTCTTCCAGATTCGCTATCACTGCTCTGAGTGACTCCATCTTGAACTTGAATTTTTGTATGTACAGGTTCAAAGATTTCAGATTTAGAATAGGTCTTACCGAGCCGTCCGGCTTCGGTACCACAAATAGTGTGGAATAATACCCCTTTCCCTGTTGTAGGAGGGGTACCTTGACTATCACCTGCTGAGAATACAGCTTGTGAATGGCTTCCAATACCGTCGCCCTGTCTGAGGGAGACGTTGGCAGAGCAGACTGTAGGAACCGGCGAGGGGGAGACTTCTCGAATTCCAACCTGTAACCCTGAGATACTACCTGCAGGATCCAGGGGTCCACCTGTGAGTGAGCCCACTGTGCGCTGAAATTCTTGAGTCGACCCCCCACCGCCCCTGAGTCCGCTTGTAAAGCCCCAACGTCATGCTGAGGGCTTTGCAGAAGCCGGGGAGGGCTTCTGCTCCTGGGAGGGAGCTGCTTGGTGCACTCTCTTACCCTTTCCTTTGCCTCGGGGCAGATATGACTGTCCTTTTGCCCGCTTGTTCTTATAGGAACGAAAGGACTGCGGCTGAAAAGACGGTGTCTTTTTCTGTTGGGAGGGGACCTGAGGTAAAAAGGTGGATTTCCAGGCTGTTGCCGTGGCCACCAAATCCGATAGACCGACCCCAAATAATTCCTCCCCTTTATACGGCAATACTTCCATATGCCGTTTGGAATCCGCATCACCTGACCACTGTCGCGTCCATAAACTTCTTCTGGCAGATATGGACATCGCACTTACTCTCGATGCCAGAGTGCAAATATCCCTCTGAGCATCTCGCATATAAAGAAAAGCATCCTTTAATTGCTCTATAGTCAATAAAATACTGTCCCTATCCAGGGTATCAATATTTTCAGTCAGAGAATCCGACCAAACCACCCCAGCACTGCACATCCATGCTGAGGCGATGGCTGGTCGCAGTATAACACCAGTATGAGTGTATATACTTTTCAGGGTAGTTTCCAGCCTCCTATCAGCTGGATCCTTGAGGGCGGCCGTTTCAGGAGACGGTAACGCCACTTGTTTTGATAAGCGTGTGAGTGCCTTATCCACCCTAGGGGGTGTTTCCCAGCACGCCCTAACCTCTGGCGGGAAAGGATATAATGCCAATAACTTCTTTGAAATTAGCAGTTTTCTATCGGGGTTAACCCACGCTTCATCACACACTTCATTCAATTCCTCTGATTCAGGAAAAACTACAGGTAGTTTTTTCAGACCCCACATAATACCCCTTTTTGTGGTACTTGCAGTATCAGAGATATGCAAAGCCTCCTTCATTGCCGTGATCATATAACGTGTGGCCCTACTGGAAAATACGTTTTTTTTTTCTTCACCGTCAACACTAGATTCGGTGTCCGTGTCTGGGTCTGTGTCGACCGACTGAGGTAAAGGGCGTTTTACAGCCCCTGACGGTGTCTGAGACGCCTGGACAGGTACTAACTGGTTTGCCGGCCGTCTCATGTCGTCAACTGATTTTTGTAACGTGCTGACATTATCACGTAATTCCATAAACAAAGCCATCCATTCCGGTGTCGACTCCCTAGGGGGTGACATCACCATTACCGGCAATTGCTCCGCCTCCACACCAACATCGTCCTCATACATGTCGACACACACGTACCGACACACAGCAGACACACAGGGAATGCTCTTATCGAAGACAGGACCCCACTAGCCCTTTGGGGAGACAGAGGGAGAGTTTGCCAGCACACACCCAAGCGCTATAAATATATAGGAACAACCCTACAGAAGTGTTTCCTTTATAGCAGCTTAATATATCAATATCGCCAAAAAAGTGCCCCCCCTCTCTGTTTTTTTACCCTGTTTCTGTAGTGCAGTGCAGGGGAGAGTCCTGGGAGCCTTCCTCGCAGCGGAGCTGTGCAGGAAAATGGCGCTGTGTGCTGAGGAGATAGGCCCCGCCCCCTATTTCGGCGGGCTCTTCTCCCGGTGTTTGTGAGACCTGGCAGGGGTTAAATACATCCATATAGCCCCAGGGGCTATATGTGATGTATTTTTAGCCAGAACAAGGTATTATCATTGCTGCCCAGGGCGCCCCCCCCAAGCGCCCTGCACCCTCAGTGACCGCTGGTGTGAAGTGTGCTGACAACAATGGCGCACAGCTGCAGTGCTGTGCGCTACCTCATGAAGACTGAAAAGTCTTCTGCCGCCGGTTTCTGGACCTCTTCACTTTTCGGCATCTGCAAGGGGGTCGGCGGCGCGGCTCCGGGACCGGACTCCATGGCTGGGCCTGTGTTCGATCCCTCTGGAGCTAATGGTGTCCAGTAGCCTAAGAAGCCAATCCATCCTGCACGCAGGTGAGTTCACTTCTTCTCCCCTAAGTCCCTCGTTGCAGTGAGCCTGTTGTCAGCAGGACTCACTGAAAATAAAAAACCTAATAACTTTTTCTAAGCAGCTCTTTAGGAGAGCCACCTAGATTGCACCCTGCTCGGACGGGCACAAAAACCTAACTGAGGCTTGGAGGAGGGTCATAGGGGGAGGAGCCAGTGCACACCACCTAGTCCTAAAGCTTTTATTTTTGTGCCCTGTCTCCTGCGGAGCCGCTAATCCCCATGGTCCTGACGGAGTCCCAGCATCCACTAGGACGTCAGAGAAAAGTATATAGGGCTACAGCATTTAATATATTGACATTAATATCTGGGAGTTGTACGAAATATAGTTGACAATTGGTACAAAACCATTACTTCAGCTGGTGCATTATAATGTGCACAGCTAAACACAGAATACAGGTTGAACCCGATGGGCATTTCGCCTCTTTTCAACCTCAACAACTATGTTACTATGTATCTGTTTTAGATACAATATATTTCTTTACAATTGTCTTTGTTGTCAAAACGATTTTTTTTCCAATATTTTATTTGGTCACTAAAAGGGCCTTGTTATTTTTCCATCTCTCTTCAGCCCCTCCCCACACTCTCTCCCACTTTTAGGGGTATATTTCCTAAAGTGCAGGTTTTTAGAAGTGGAGATATTGCCCATAGCAACCAATCATTCTCCTTATCATTTATCTAGCACCTTCTAGAAAATAGCTAGATTCTGGTTGATTGCTAAGGGCAACATCTCCACTTCTAAAATCCCATACTTTAGTAAATATACCCATTCTCTATTCGTCTCTTCCTTCCCAAAGTATATTTTCTCTTTTCCATCTCTTTCCTCTCCTTCTGTTTCTTTCTTCCACTTTCTCACACTCTTCCCCTTTTGCGGTTTCTCTACCACTATTTGCTTTTATATACCCCCCTCTGTCCTACTGTTCTGACCCCTCTATTAATTTTACTTTCAAATACTACCTTCGCTTGCTGGTCTTCATACAATTGGTATGCCATCAGCAGCCTGTAACCAGGCATGTGCAAACTGCTGGTGATGCATGCCACAATGCATGCTGGGAGTTGAGGTCTTTCCATCATCTGCTGAAGGGAAATCAGAGGTATGTGATACTTTTATGTGTGATGTGCGTGCACATTCATTGCATTAGTGTATTTACTGTAAATTTACTTTCAGGCTGTGTACTTTTAGACAGGGGATAAGGGCACATTGGAAGGGTTTCTTTTTCTAATGTCATCTCGGGTATAAGTGTGGGTGCCGTGCACATTTGGTAAGGCGTGCACAAGCGTGCAAATGTAATGATAGAATTTAAATCAGCCTCCAATTTTATAATAGATTTTGCAAATACAACTAAGACAGTTTTCTATCACCGTCAACCAGGCATTAGTTGCATAAGAATATCTATTTTGGGAGAATGATGCTACATACAGATTGCACAAATTCAGCCATTGTTGGTTTGGTATGCAGATAGCATACCGCTCATCGGGATCCCGGCTGTCACAATACCGACACCGGGATCCCGACAAGGGCACCATACCGCACCGCCGGTATACAAGTGAGGTAGGTGATTCCCTCTCTATGGGTGTCCACAACACCCATAGAGGGAGAATAGAACTTGTAGCTCGCCACCGAGCCCGCAAGGGGTTTCATTGCGCTTGCCCCCTACCGGCATTCTACCGCTTGGGATGCAGATGTCGGGATACTGACATGCGGCATCCGGGACGGTGGTAAATCATACCAAACCTGTTGGTTTCCCTTGGTTTATCTTTTTGCTTTCATGCTCTTGTGGTTTACTTAATTTTAAGTTCTACAAAACACAGATCAGAATTTTAGCTTTCCGTTTATGCACTGGATTCCAACAGTAACTCTAACTGGGTTTTCTTACAGAACTCACAACAAAATCAATAGGAAACATGCACATTCTACTGACATTTGAGGGTAAAAAACAAACAAACCCAACAAGCTATTCATATTTTCATTTTTTTATTTTCTTCAGAATATTTGCTGTAGAAGACCTTTTTTCTTAATGGAGAATGAAGGAATGGGAAAACATTATTTGTGATATATAAGTTATAGAGCTGTGAGCAGTCATTTTCATAGGCAATTTTGAAAAGAAAAAAAAAATAATACAAGCACCATTAACATAAAAAACAAAACATGATCCCTGAATTCTAAATAAAATACTGTAACAGAAAAAACAAAAAAACAAAGTTGTGGTACTGTCATGTAAGTTGTCAGATAGCAATGCTAGGATAGCAGTTTTGTCAGACATTTTCTATGGTGATAATAATTAACAATGACAAATGAAACGATTAACAAGTTTGTAGTATAAGAACATTTTCTTTGGTAGGAGAAACAAAGGGTTGTTTTATGCTACTGATACATCTGACACTGCTAAACTCCTCCTTGGTCTGGTATAATGGAAATAAGGCTTTACAGGATTTGGGGAAACAGCTGGCAAACGCATGCTTGTTCTTGTGAAAGTTAAATAGCTTTACAAGAATAAATATCACGCTGTAGTGAAGGGCTAGGAATGCATCGCCCAGCAATGCATTGCAGATAGTTCCAGTACAGGGCCACAAAAAGGTACCTGCCATTAGTATAACTGCACTGCTGTATAATACTTCTTGCAAGGAGGCATTATAGCAAATGTGTAAACATTCAGAAATACTGAAAAAGAAAACAAAACCCTGTGTTGGGAGAAAAAGGCGCATTTGTTTTCTAGAAGAAAATATTTTACATCAGTACAAAATAAAAAAAAAATCCCCAAAACAATATGGCAACAAAGTGAAGCACTTTCAGAACACTTAACAGTACAATGATACAGTAATCTACAAACTAAGTTAAACAATTACTATCAGGTATAGGACACAGCCCAGTATGTTGAAAATAAGCAGCTTTTCTTTCTAGGTTTAAAAAAATCATATCATTCAAATGTTTATTAAAAAGAAACAAAAACATAAAACCATATAACTCATCGATTGGTAATTTTAACTGTGGATGAAAATAATTTAGAACTGCTGCAGACCAATAAAATATGTTTGACAAAATGGCCTTTACATTTTCACTCACTGAAGTATATATATATATATATATATATATATATATATATATATATATATTTATTTTGTTTTTCTAAGGTCAGAGTTCTTACATATTTGCAGCCTATGCATCGATTTTATTCTAACGCACCACAAAATGGATATTAATAATATATTGGACCTTTTACGAATATGTCCATAAATTGATTAGTTCCCTTTACTTTTAAATGTTTATCAATAACCAAATTACTTACACACCATATCATTCCATTGGTCAATAAATATAAAGACAAGCTCATACAAAATCAAAACAATACCTATACAAACACAACATATGAGGTTAACAATGTAAGCCAAAGAGGGTTTCTTTTAACATGGAAATTAATGTAACACCCATGTACAGAAAAATAAAAATAAAAGCACATGACAAGAGCAAAAAGCGAACAGTATTAATATACTTAATTAAATAAAGGATTAACAAGACAAGAAAAAATTAGAGCAGACTGCAAGAAGCAGGAAACATACTCTGTCGCCAATTTGTTTTGATTAAAAAAGACTAAAATAAATATCAGATATCAAAAGTATGTGGCATCCACACATTAAGCAATGCATGTATAATCCAGAACACTTTGGACAACAAACTGAAAAATAGTTTGCATTTATCACAATAATTGACATTTGTCCGCACTACATGGGCTACTGTTAAGAAATTGACATTATTTTTTAAAATTGACTGACAAGTTTAAAAAAAACAAAAAAAAAAAACTTATGGGAAAAGTATTTTGTGTTATATATATTGATCCTGCACACTATGCATTACATAAGAGAGTCAATGTATCAAAGCAAACTAATATTCTGTAATAAGGTGAAGTACTTGGGCGGAAAGAAGTACATCAGAATGCAATATGACCACATGATGTCAGCATTGCACTATATAAAGTGCTGTTCATTGATTTAGAGTTTCAGCCTGGAATGAAACTGTAATCAGATGGAGTTAAGTAGTGTCGTTATTTAGTGTTCAGAAATTATTTTCCATATGATTTGTTTATAGCCATTTATTGAAAGACCAAAACAGAAAGCCCTGATATTATCTAGTGTCAGTTAGCTTGTAAACACATTCAGCTAACAGCCGCCAGGAATAAATATATTGGCATTAAAAAAATAATAGAAAAATATAAAATCACAAAACTTCCAATTAAATTTTTAGAATGGGAAAACTGAATCCAATGCATTTGTATATTTTACATCAACTTAAGTTTGCCTTTTTCAGAATTTTCAAATTTAGCAATGGCATGTGGTTAGGCTTACCTTGATACCGGGATACTCATGAATTACACAGGTTCTGTGGCTGGCTGACTTCAAGCCTACATTTCACCTGGTTTTCTGCAGCCAGAGAACCTGTGTAATTCATGAGTGTCCCGTAAGTCTACATATTGTAGGTGGCCGCGATCCATTTATCGATGAGGCAAGTACAATAGCAAACCTCCCAAGTGTGTTGTCAATCAGTTTCCAACTGTGATAGCCACAACTGGAATAAATAACATAAGCTAATTAATCTAGCCTTTCTACTGCAGTGGGTGTAAGGGGATGCAGCCAGCACCAGATCATTATTACAAGGAGTCAGGTTAGCAGACATTGGTAGTAGGTGCTTCTAATATTTGGCAAAACATTTATAAAACCTGAAGAGATAAAGAAGGGTTGTTTCTATCATAGATGTGAAAATAAAATTTGATATATTAAGTTGACAGTCAACATACTGACATGGTGTAAATGTCGACACACATGAAATGCTAGCATGGTGACAATAACAGGTAGCCATTTTTAAGGTAACTTTAATGTCGTCATTTTCACCATGCCGACAGCCTGAGCGCATACCACGAAAGTACAACTGTACAGTACCCTATACTTGCTAATCAGCAATTACAGGAAACTGAAAAATACTCAAATATGAACCACAAAATCTGCAGTCTTTATTTCTAGGAGGCAAATGGCTGAGTCCTAGTACATGCCTCCTTCTCCATCAGTAACTTAATTTAAATAGCGCCATTTCTGAAAAACAAAACCCTGTTCTAAGCACTTTCCTAATTTGCACCAAGCACAGAATGTATCTGAATCCCCTAGCCACCACTCACCAGCTAGAGCTTATCCCCAGTATAACCTCTAAGAACTGCAAATACATATATGTTTCAATGTAAGACTAGGATCTGAGGGTTTACATACCAAATCCACATCTTAAATCCTGTATTTGTGTTTGTGAAAAAATGGCACATTTTCAAAGGCTTAGTAATGGAGGCAGAACTTAGACAATATATAGCAACATGTAACTTGGCAAATTCAAGTGTTAAAATTGCAATAAAATAGTCACTAAGGAGCTGGACACATACTACTGCCTTTGCTTCATTAGTGATTCTACAGTTTTGGGGGTTATCCTATTAGCAGCGGTACTTTACCTATGCTAATAGGTATGGCGGGGATATCCTATTAGCTGCAATGCCTGCGTCCTTCCAGCACTTGTTGGGTATTATACTTACAGTGCAACAGGCACGCTAAGTATACCCCAATAATCAACCTATAACACATGGGACTGGGAGTTTATCCCGGATCCCATGTGTTTTCGTTCAATAACGCGCCCATATTCGCCCGTTATAAATGGCCTCTAATTGGATAGTACAAAAATGAAAATTGGTCATAAATTGCGATACAAGCCGGTTTATCACCCGAAAATGCATCAGGGTTAATTGGATACCCCCCATAGTTGTAGAACTGGATACAGATGAACATAATAATTGTATTCATAAACATGATTAAAATTTAAAAAATAAATAAATTTACCTCCGCACTCGCTAAAAGAAAAAAATAAGTTTTTCTTATGATTATTACTTGACTGTAATCCCCCAATTTCTGACATTCCCCCTAATGTAGGATATGGGTCTCTAGAAGCCACTCCGTTTACCTGATTCCATATTGAACTGTGGCTCATAATTCAGAAGATCTCACTCATTTAAGTTCTATTCACTAGAGCTTCAAGCGCTCTATTTACCTTCTAATGACAAGACTGGACAGTCTTCTTGCACCGTGAGCTGCACAGTAATACTGCTCTTGACTTTATGTAATGTGAGAGCCCTTTTGGAGGACACCATTTACTACATTTGGGAACGGTGATGGGGGATACAGCTCTTTTTTTCAAAAACGGAGGGAAAAAAAAAGTGATCTACAGTATGTGGACCTTAGGAAGCCAAACAGGTACAGGAAGATTCAGGACAAATAGACTACTGCAGTAGGTATGCCATGGCGAGCATAAAAAGCACTACCAGCAAATTTACAGGTATATCTCGCAAGCTGAGAAACACGCAGCGTACACTCTTCTATGAAAGAGCTATGACACAATTGTCCACACATGATGGTACTAACATCCTCTGCAATATGATGACAAGTAGTTATAGGTCTACAGTACTAAATACAGCCACACTGTGGTAATGTAAACCCAATGGCTACTAACATTCAGTTTCATGTGACTTGGTACTAGCCAACAAAGTGGATATTTTTCATGTTTTTCTGATAATGGACTTTGATCAGTAACACCTATCTCAAATATTGCTAAATGACTGAAAAAGTAGTGCATTTAAATCAATTAATATTCCGATCAATATTAAGCAATGTTTATATGCCGAACTGCTAATTATACTGTGAAGAACTGAGCCGCAGAGCTGGCTCATCCTCCACATGCACAAAATAAACTTTCCCTGGGAAGTAGACAAATCAGCTGGCTTAATGAAAGTCTCACCCTATCACCCTTTACGTGTAAAGAGGGGTACACACAGAGTGATCTGTTCTTAAAAACTAAGCAATCTGACTAGATAGCTTAGATTTTAAGCATGGATCTCGTGTGTACGCTCCACAGTGATAGCTATGCGCGGCCCTGCACATCGCTATCGCCAATGCTAGTTAGGCACAATCTAGCACAACATGCTGGGTGAAATGAGCTGCCCCCGCCCCACCCCCTTTTTGCTCAGCACATATCGTGCTTTGCTGAGCGTGGGAAGAGATGTGTGCTGAGTGGTCACTGATAGATTGCTCAGCACACATATCTGGACGTGTGTACTGGCCTTAAGTGTGGTTGGTATCTTAAAGATAGTTTCCTGGGTAATTATTATACAGTCATTAAAAGGACATGTACGGGCTGGGTAACACAGGCATCCTAGAACAATGTTTTAACGGGATTTCTAAATGAGACTGGGGAACCGCTGTCACTAATCGTTTCCGTATCAGGTAATGATTTACTGGTCAGGGAATTGTGGCTTTCTAAATGCTTGCGCAACCAGGCCCCAAGAAAGATGTGTAGGAAAACAGAGAGGCTACAATTTATAGAAAAACATCAGATACTTGCATTGTGAACTGAAACTGAACAGCACAAAAGCTTCACCTTAATAAACTGATACTGAATAAATTATAATGGTGAGGAGAAATCTTTTTCTCCTCTAGAAAGTTCGAGAATTAAAAACTTAACACTGAAAACGGTAGTTTTACAAAAACAAAAGGCTGTGAAATAACAGAAACATTTTACTGCTCGTATAGAAATGTAGGCTGTAAAGGGACGCTCCATTTTGATTCGGTCACTACCGAACAACTAAACACGCTACACACAATTTTGAAGGACCTATGCAGTCATCATGACAAAAGGCTCCACAGCCTTTGCACACAATCATGGCTTTCAGCCTGCAAGAACACTTCAGTTCCAGTTCATCTGCACTGCTGCTGTCAGCAAAATTCTGTGCAGGGATTGCTGTGTTCTGACTGCCGAGTCCAGATGCAGGCTTAGGGTTGCTCCCTAAAATTCCAATAGATTTTTCAATAGCAGACGCCGCTCTTTTGAAGGTTGTGCTACCAAAGTGAATTGCTGGATAACTCCCACATTGCTGCTGCGGCAGCTGCTGTGTCTGTGATTTCTGTGCAGCTAGCTGAGTAAAAGGCTTTTGTGGCTCAGAAAGTAAATAGGAAGAAAAATCTGCATTTTTCAAGGCGAATGCTTTTAACTGTTCTTTGACTTCACTCTGCTCATAGGAAGATTGTTTCATGGTCAGTTCACAGCTGTTGTTTAAACCGTCCTCGAATGAGATGGGCTCAGACTTTATATTGCTACAGATGCTTGTAGGCTGAGGCCAACTAAGTCTTTTAGTGGTTTCCATAGTAACTGCTGGCTGCTTTTGATCAGAAGGGACTTCTGAATTAGATAAGGAAGGATGTACTAAAAATTTATGTTGCAAATTCTGCTGGGCATTGCTTAGGTCATCACCTTCTTTAATGTACATGTTTGGAGAATAAGAATTACTCATTCTATGAGAAAGAGATGGTACATTCGCCTCAGCTAAAGTCTTCTGCTCAGGGTGTCTACTGAATGCAAATGCATTATTACCAGTCTGGGGTTTTGCAGATCCTGGTGGCATATATACTGTAGAACTCGGACCCCTCTGAGTCATGGGCATTGGGTAATAATGCTGCCTGTGTGAGGTACTGGCTTCTGGATGATAGCCGCCATTTTTATCAACATTAAATACATTTTGTTGGAAGCTACAAGAAGGCAATGGCCTCTTTTGCTGCTTAATCTCTGGACTATGAGCAATCCTGGCTGGAACAGCATGCTTGTTCATCCACTCCTGCTTAAAAGACTGCCCTTGTCCCAGTGGGTTCATATTAGAACCCATCATGCAAGATGACAAGTTTGCATCAGTATCCATAGGAAGTTTACCAGTCTCGCACTTAATCTGAGCGTGTTCGCCCACATTCCTTGCCATTCTTTTCTTGGGATGGTTTTCACGCTTTCTCATTTGTAGAGGGTTTAGACTACCTAGCGGGTAGCCTTTGCCATCAGTGGTAGGTGAGCAGGAGTTTTCAGAGACCATTCTCTCAGAGGCCGTTTTAAATACAGAGGTAGTCTGTAAAGGGAGCCGACTAATTTCTAATTTGGCTCCTAGTCTAGGTTGAGGGAGAACTTTTTCTAAAGGCAAATTGCCTTGAAGCAACTGTGTTACCAAGGGATTGTTGGCTTCTACAGATGAAAGTCGACAGCTTGCGCTTGCTGCATTTGTAACCCTTTTCAAAGTATCTGCGGTCAATGACAAAGGTTCTTCTCTGGAAACACCAAGTGGTGTTTTTGATGCAGACATTCCTACTTCCAAGTCAGGTGCTTGTGGTGTAGTGTTGCGGCCTGAAAATACTTCTCTATCCATCCCAAAGCACTTTCCGGTGTCATGGACCTCTGATTTGATAGGAATGCTGTTTGTCACAGGGCTACGACTGTTAAGTTTTGACATGTGTGGGTAACTTCCAGGTTCACTTTTTATATCAATAATGCTCTCTTCGGAGTACTCTATGTGCTTGTGTGTATTTAAATGATTTATGGCTGCTTTTTCAGGGTTCATTTGTTCTTTGTCATTCCAGCATATTCTATTATTTGGAATATACTCAGAGTTGATATTATCTGCCCCACACTTAAATGAAGGAGTGCAATGTAGTTGTTCATTAAAGTTTTGTTGGCAATGAGCAGAGTTACTTAACTTCTCTTGCTGCAAGTAAGAGGTTTCCAAAAGGCCAGAGCAAGCAGCCGCCTTATTTCTGTCATCTCTGCTTAAGCCAACAGCAACATTTGTGTTGGACAGGTGCTCAGCACTCTCGCTAATGAGGCTCTCTTGTCTGCTTATGACAGACACCTGGGGACATGCTTTATTTTGCATGGAAGATTCCACTTTCCCAAACCTGTTCTGTGTATCTGCATTTTCTAAATTTTCCGTATTGAAAGGGAAAGTGGAATTTGGAGTTGTATAGTGATCAACAATCACTTTGCATGGGATAGATCTATTCGTCTGAATTAAACCGGTAGGCAGTGATTTACTGTTTGGACCAAATAAATTACTACAAGAGCTCTTATCTAAATTATCATGTTGCAGTTTGGCAAGGGAAGAATCTGAGCTCATTGCCTTTCTAGTTTGAGGGTACACAGGAACAGAAGACCTGCCATGAGAATCTTGTCCGATTTCCTCGTGGTTGGATAATCTTCGGAGAGAAGGGCAGACATTTACAGCACTTTCTTCTTCACACGTGGGTGCAACTAATTGATCAGGGTGTATGTTGCTTGGAACAACTGAGGAGTTAAGTGAATTTACCAAAGAGTTAGTTAGATGAGGATTTGGCAAACTACTCCCAGCGGATGAAATTGGCACAGTGGTGTAAGAATTAACATTACTGGTTGTTACTGGCACTCGCTTATCATCGACAGATTCAGGGACAATGGAGTTTACTATGGATACATGACTGCTAGTGTCATCAGTGCATTTTGGTGTGACAGCTATGAAAGGAATGTCAGTTTCCTTAACAGGGTTTAGCATATTAATGTTACAGACGGCTGATGTAGTGTTTTCACTGTCACCAGACATTAGAACAGCAGATTTTTCAAGTGAATTTGTATAGGGCGCATCAGCAGAGGGGCAGACAGACATTGAACCTAGATTTTTGCTATAATGCATTGGCACACTGCAATCTTCAGTGGAGGTAGATGTAACAGTTTTGTCGCTGGAATGTGGCACATGAATATTTTCATTGGAGCTGTGCACAGATGCATCGGAATCCGTTTCCGATGATGTAGAAGAGCTGAAGGATTTTTGTAAAGTACAATTCAATTCTCTGTGGAGGGCGGACTTACTGCTAGGAGATTTGCAGTTTGGATTCATAATAATAACACCAGTAGAACCTTCAACCTTCGTTTCGGAAGAAGTTGGCACATCACTTGCTGGAAGACCCTCTTTTGTTTTACCATCTCTAGTAGTCTGTTGCGTACTGACCCTTGCCTGATGTTTAGCAAATAGCTTTGCCTTTGTCTGTTCTTTAATGTGGGCCAAAGTTCTGGTCTTGCTGCTTTCAGAAGGACTTCCAACACCACCAGAAACTATGCTTGCTGCTGCAGCCACAGCTGCTGCAGCAGCTGCTTCTCTCTGTGCCCTGGCTTGTTGAGCTCGTGCCTTAATATCTGCAAGGGTTCTAGCGCCAGTGTTCCTCCCTGCGCTAACAGATGTACTTGAAGAAATCTTGGATTCAAGCTTGGGGGCAGGTTGACTTTTTATTATGAATGGTGGTCCAATCTTTGACAATTGGATCTACAATAATAATAATATGAAAAGCATTAGAATTGTATACACACTCACAAAGTTAACAATTCTCATTTGTACTTTCAAGATTTATCTATATATACACACTACAAATGACTCAACGGTTGCAAGACATAGCTATTATACAGTTTCTGTTTTATCATTATCACATATTAAATTGAATTTCACTGTGTTTAAATATCAATTTTTTAGGTAAACATTTGCTCACTAAAATAATAAATACTAGTTACCAGCCCGTCAAAATGACAGAACAACAAAACAGCAATGTCAGCGCTAGCGACTGTGTGCAGGCCAAACGGAGCAAAACTTGAATTGCTCCATCGGGTGCCTTCTAGTTGCCGCTGGAACGTAAACATTTTTGTTCCCCTTATCGAGGTGAGGAGCAGCTTTAGCCTTTTAATACATAGCATATTATATCACACACAAACACGCACAGTCTTCAGCAGTCTGCATTTTCAGGTATGCTGAACACAAAAAAGATGCCTCCTGAATTAATCCAATGAAACTTTATATTAAACTGCACTGATCTACTACAACATATTTTAGATAACAACCATCATTACGTGAATATGATGTAGTAGGCTAGTGGAGTTTAATAAAAATGTAAAGTTGTCTGGTGAATGCTGAAGCAATATAAATAAAATAGTTTGTTGATTTTGCAGATATTCAATATTTGTCATTCCTCGTATAGAAATCTACAGTAAGTTGAGCCAATTCAAAACGCAATTTTTCAATTTGATTGAAAAACATGATTGGGTATATGACCAATATGGAGCCATGCCCATTGAAAATAGGCAAAATGTAAATCACATGAGTGTGACCCCTGAGGTCCCGAAAAAAATCCCTGATAAGTGCCCTGTTTTCGTGATTGTGGCCGTAAAAACAGGTAATTTTCCGGGTGGTAAGAACTGGTTTTAATTGGATTGTCTGGAAAAAAAATAGCAGTAAAGTCACATTTTTTTCCATGGCCAATTTAATTTCCCACTATATAAGAAATGCCAAACATACAGCTTAGAAGGCCATAGATAGAGTTGGAGCACGTCTAGCCTAATGACAGGAACAAAATCTGGTCTTCCTTCATGCAATGTAGTCGCCCACTGCTAGAGATAAAATATATTTCGTTACATACTTAACATTCTGATTTTAATATAATACAGTGGTTCCCAAACTCTGTCCTCAAGGCACCATAGAGGTCCAGTCTTTAAGGATAACCATGCATGGGCACAGGGGACTTAATTTAGTAAATCAGTAAATATGAATTATCTATATGTGCTCAGTCATGGATATCCTTTAAACCTGTACTGTTAGGGTGCCTTGAGGATCGAGTTTGGGAACCACTGATGTAATGCAATTGACAATAGCTCTGCATTTAATATTTTACAACACAATCAAGCTGAAGCAAAGCTGAACAGAAGTTGATTTGCTTAATGCATCTTGCTGGGATTTTTTAACTGCACAATCGCTGAAGTGGAGTGTAAGCAAGTACGGGTGGTGCAACGTTAAATGCAAACCAGATACATCTCCACCAGCAGCTGAAAAGGTGAAATGGGTTGTAAATGGACGTTCTCAGATAGGCAAGGTTCAGAGATGGGTATGTCAACAGAATTGTGGCATACGCCTTTTTTTACAGATGGATTTTTTGCACCAGGGATAGTGCAAATGTGCACTGAAAAATATTCACATTTAGTTAAATGCATACAATGAGGGAACAATTACAGCTGACTGGTTTTCAATTCTGCATTGGCGCCAGTGTGTATTTATATAGGATTGGTTTATATATGGGTTACGGGTATGTAATATCACGCTGTAATTAAAGGTTTGTAAAAGAATCTTTAGTAGTAAGAAATTACTAAAAGGATAAAACTTCCTTTATGTTCTGTAGATATGGAATCCCCAGAAATGTTCAAACATATAAAATAAATAGACAATAACCATAACATGTATATAAAATATATGGAATACAATGTAATATTTTGAAATTTTGTTCCTGCAGATCATAAGGGAAGTCTTATCCTTCTAAAGGCCCGTACACACTAGGCGATTCGCTCCAGGAGCGATATCGCCTAGTGTTTCTCCTCTTGGGGACGCCGACAGTGTGCATACACACTGTGAGATATAGCTAGCGATATCACTCAGTGACGTAATGCCGCACCCGGCCCAAACAAGCAGCATCTGCCGATTTCGTCTGATTGAGCTGCATGTGCAGACAACAGAGGGTGTCATTAACGACCCCCCCAGGACCGCGCATCAGCCGTCGTCAGCAGCATACACACTGGGCGATATTGTACACAATATCGCTCAGGAGGGTAAAAATTAGCGATATCACTTACAAAATCGCCTAGTGTGTATGTGCATTAAAAATTCTTTAGTACTGATTCCTTTTACAGACCTTTATATATCACACAGTTCTGAGGTATCCTAATATTTCTAATAATTTACGAGATATGCATTATACCACATATAAACCAATCCTATACATTCACTATTTATACAGTTAATACATATATTAACATATCTTGTGTATTGAACTCTATATATTAACTTAAATTATAACGGATTTCAATCCACTATTTTTAAATATGAATCTCTACATTTCTTTTGCGACTTAGACGTTCAGTTTGCCCTTGTGCTGTTTTATCCTTACAAAAACATATTTTCAGCTGGCTAAAAGAAATTTATCATGAAAAACTAATTGACTTTCCATAAGTCAAAAGTGCATAATTAACTAGAGAGATTCAGTGAATTGCTGCTCAAAAATCAAAAGGATAAATATAATTCATTAAAATGTTTTTTTTTTGTAAAGTAGTTATGAGAACTACGTATTGATGAAAAAACATTGGGCTTCCGTGACCGTGTTTAGGTAATACGCATCAGAGTGAGAGGCGGCTGGCCGTCTCTTCATTTTAACAAATGTCCTTAATGATGAAAATCTACAGGATTTAAAAACTACAAATGAAAGTAACATATCAAGATATTTTATTACATACACTGGGGCAGATGTATTAACCTGGAGAAGGCATAAGGAAGTGATAAACCAGTGATATGTGCAAGGTGATAAATACACCAGCCAATCAGTTCCAATATGTAAATTAACAGTTAGGATCTGATTGGCTGCTGCCTTTATCACCTTGCACATATCACTGGTTTATCACTTCCTTATGCCTTCTCCAGGTTAATACATCTGCCCCAATATATTTTAGCTGGGTGTGGTATGCAAGGTCGACAGTAACTAGGTTGACCACTATTGGTTGACAGTAACTAGGCCGACAGGGTCTCTAGGTTGACATGGTGTATTTCAAAAGGTCGACGTGTGTTTTTTATGTTTTTTGGGTGTCGTTTTCACTGTACAGTGACCAGGAACCCCAATTAGTGCACCGTGTCACTTTGCGCTTCCCAATGTCCTCAAATTCTTCATAGTAAAAAGATGTACTTCTCAGTAAATCGTTGTATATAGGAAAAAAAATATACAAAAAACAACAATGTGTAAGACTGTATGAATTTGTCCAATCAAAAAATCCCAAATGTGTAGGAAACAGGAAGGTGATAAGTCTTCTCCCCAGCATGCAACAGAAGGATCCCTCAGCAAGCGTTCCACACCCAAGGTGTGGGACGCTTGCTGAGGGATCCTTCTGATGCATGCTGGGGAGAGGTAGCGCCATATAGTGTTGTACCATTTGTTTTTAGTGCACCGTGTCCCCTCGCATGGCGAGCGTTCGGGCAAGGCTACTATTCCCAATCGTAGTCTACGTGGATCGTTAAGTATGACAAAGGTCAAAAAAAGAAAAAAAATTGTGAAATTGTGAAAAAAATCATGTCGACCTTTTGACCTGGCGTCCTAGAACATGTCGACCTAGAGACCCTGTCGACCAATAGTGGTCGACCTAGGTACTGTTGACCTAGAGACCGGATCCCCTTTTATCAAACACTTGGCTTTTCTGTGTAAATGGATGGGATAAGACAGATTTTGTATTACTGCCAATGTGCATTGTGGAAAGGACACAAAAGATCATAACCACAAGTGTGGTACGTAACCCCAGCGCACAAAATGCTGACGGACAGAATAGCGACACCGACATGCCAACAGGGCTTCATAAGTAACGTAAGCCTAATCCTAAACCTCCCACTAACTCTCCCTTCCTGCAGCCTAACCCTAAACCTACCACCTAAACGGTAATCCACTCCTCCCGCAGGTTAACCCTAACAATCCCCCCCTGCAGCCTAACCCTAACCCACTCCTCCCGCAGCCCAACCCTAACCCTCCCTTCCTGCAGCCTAATCCTAACCTCCCCCTGATACTTACGTTTGGGATGTCGGCTGTAGGGATTCCGGCGACTCATGCAGATAAATTCTTATCTCATCATTATAAATATATAGAAATAACAGATCCGCTGTAAAGGACACTGACTGTAAGAGGGTTACACCCACACACTTGTTAAATCCTCTAGTTTAAATAGTAATGTCATCTGCTTGTGAAAGCAGTTACTTTACATGTTTCATGTCTTTGGTAAGTCACTCCATTTCTTCTTTATTAATTAGTATTTACCCTTTGTAATTTTAAAGGTCTAATTACTAATGAACTGCATGATGGCTGAAACTGAAAGAATTTAACAGTGTAATTATTGGTCTTCCCTCATCAATTAATGAGAGGATTTAGATGTAAGTAGCAGTGAGGGACTGTTGCTGGGCGTAGAAGGAGATCAAAACTCTGTCATGGATAAGCCCAAAACAATGTTAAAATGGGCTTCCTTTTTTTCTATTTTTTTGATACAAATGTTTCTCTTAGCACTGAGCAAGCACCAAAAGGTACACAAGAAAGGAAACTACCCTGGTGGCAATTACATTTTGAAATATTAATACAAATTTATTTATGGACAACAGGTCATGGCTTTTAAATATTGTAATAAGAAAGCAATTTTTATTACTGGCTCTTAGACGCAGACTTTTATTTCCAATAAAAGAAAAAGTTCAATAAAGTTTGAGACTTTTTCTTTTTGGCACACGTTATTTATGCACAAATCATTATGAGATAATTAACATGAAGTCTGACAGCTATTATTTTTTTTATTTTTTTTTAAATGCAAAGACCTGTACTACAATCTGTGTTAATGTGCTAAAAACACCTTCCATTACTTATGAAAACAGAAATTATATATACAGTCAGCCACAATACCTTGAGAGGTGGAACACGGGGCTCTTCTCTGGGTGGGTGCTCTCTCTCAGTATGACTTGAAATTGAAGATGTTCTTGATGGGTGATCATTGTCTATTCTTGGTCGTTTCTCCCTGTAGACTCCAAAAGTGTGTAGTTCCACAGTTTTTCTTTTGGAGATTTCAGGCTCCCGACTAACTGCCTCACAAGATTTACTAAGTTCATATGACTTCGAATGAGAACCGTCTACACGGCTTTGGGAGCCACCCTGTTGCTTGTGAGATTTAGTTCTAGAGGACTCTAGAGAGGCGGCATATGGTTTATCATGAGACTTTGAGTAAACAGAGTCATTGTTTCTAGAATATGTTTCAAATCCTTCTTGTGAGGCAGATAAATATTTTTTTTCAACAATACGATAATGAGTTGAATTATTTTTAATAGTTATGGTTTCTGGTGGTGATTGTTCTGGTGAGGATACCAAATTTGGAATCTCGTGCTCTCTCTCAGAACTGCAGTGCTTCTGATTCATGGTATCTTCTGAAAGTGAAGTATCTGAATTGGGAGTTGCCGAGTTATACTTTATGGTTTCAGAGCTTTCATGTTCAGTGCCTATGGTATCTGTTTGGGATGCCTCTGAGTAGCCATCAGTTTCATCTTTTAAAGGTGACTGTGATTCATCAGGTGAGGTGGGGAAGCTGTCTTGCTGAAGCATTTCATTTGGGACAGGACTGTATCCAGAAGATGCATCTGAAGTAGCAGGTACAGTTGGTGCATGTCCGGTTTCAGAGGACAGTGCTATGGAAGACACTGAAGAGGTTTCGGATATTATAGGTACATCTGACATTGGAGATGCTTCAGAAGTTAATGGCAAATTAGATGATGGAGAAGCTTCAGGTGTAAGTGGATGATTAGAGCGAGGAGATACTTCTGACATCACTGGTGAGTTGGACAGTGGTGAAACATCGGAAGTTAAAGAGGTTGGAGAACTTTCAGCTAGAGGTTTTTGTTGGCTTTCTGTCTCAGCATTTTCAAAGCTTGAAACTTCAGATAGGAAGGCAGCTTCAACAGATGCAGGTGTGTATGGTTCCTCTGAAGCTGACTGAGTGTCACCTCCTGGAGATGCCAGACTAGCGCTTGCCTCCTCTGGACTCTGTGAAGAAAATGAGGTCTCCGAAATGCATGCAGTTTCAGAGAACTGTTCATCGGTTTCACTGATCAGCTCCATTTCAACAGCAGCTGCTTCCTCAGGGTACACAGAATCTGTAGTAGCTTTGGAGGCATCATTATCCACTGACAAATTTAAATCTTCAGACGGTGGTGGTTCCTCTTCTGCTGGTTCACTCGGTGAACTATGAGAGATTACAGGGGATGGAGATCTGCATTCATCGAATTCAGTTGCGACTTCCACCATGACACTTTGATGGTCATCCGGTTTTACATTTTCCACTGTTTTAGTGTCCAAGAGAGGCAGAGTCTCATCTTCCATGACAACACAAGAATCAATGTTCTCAGCAGGCTCTTCTTTTTCTTCATCCGGTGTGTCCTGATTTGTTACTTCTTCAGACAGCTCAATTTCTGCTTTGTCATCACTTTCTTGACATTCACAAATCGTGGTTTCTACTTCCTCAGCAATCTCCTCATGTATTACGGATTCCTCAGATATTAATATCTCTTCCAGTTCTGTTTCTCTGATTATGTCCTTGGGTGGAACATGCTCCATGTTACACACCGCTTCTTCAACAACTTCAGTCTCCAACATCAGTGGTGTTTCACCACTGGCAGGTGTGCTGCATTCTAACTGTGTAGATGTGCCTGGCAAGTTCAGAGATGTGTCTAATGAACTGCTTTCATCTTCACTGCTATTTTGTACTGACGTTAGTTGTAAAGATTCCTCTTTGGACATTCCAGACCTAATGAAAGAGAAATATAAAAAATAAAATAAAAATTAACTAACCAACGCAGACTGCATTACATTTGCAAACCTGTTTTATCCAACTATACATATATTTATAATAATAATAAAACACAGAATACGCCATCTATTTCTATGAATAGTATTTTAAAAAAACAACACTTTAATAAGCCTTAAGATATCCAAGAACTGCAATTTCAGCAGCACATGTACTGTATCTTATTCTATTAATTCACCCATATTAGCTGCATTGTGACTGCAGTATGGTGAGATTATGTGCACAAGTTGCATTACAGAACTATGTAAAAACAACTTTTTGTTGCTTGTTAAGTACAGTACCATTAGTGATCATTTTTGTTTTTCTATTAAATGTAAAATATACTATCTGAAGAGAGGGAGCTCTTACCTCGGGGCCCGAATCTACTGCAACGTTAATAGTTCTACCATTGTATGGTACCATAATTATATATGTACATAGACTATACTGTATATTCTACCAGTGTGTATTTTAGAATAATCTTAAACTAATAGATTTCATTATAACAAAACAGAAATTATAGGTAACAGGATTAAGGAGGCCACAATCGCTAAAAAAAGAATGAAAAAAAAGTAAAGGAAGGGACAAACGGTACCTATCTCATTTATGTATTTTATTATTATTATTATCCTTTATAAAGTGCCACAAGGGTTCCACAGTGCCATATAAACTACATAAATAAGGACAGCATTAACAGATCAAGAAAAAAAGTGACTAACAGTATAGAACATTGCTTGACATGATTTATACACATTGCTGCATCAGCAGTTATAATACCCGAATAGGCAGCAGGAAGGCAGAACCAATGGGTTATGTGCCGTAGCAAGCAGTGGGGAGCAAATAATAATAAAAGTGAGGGAAGAAAAAGGACAAGAGGGAAAAGGGCCCTGCTTGTATTTACAAATGGAATGTATATACCCCAGGAAGGAAGTTAGGTCTTTCTTGTTGAAGAGAGCTTTATCATCTGAACTAATGCTGCAAGTCTATCACTTACTTTTCTCCATAAAATCTTTCAAAGAATCTTTCTTTCCAAACTTCTGTTTTCTTTTCCTTTTCAATTTCTTGTCTAATTCGCATTTGCATTTCTGGAGTGAACTCTCCTACAATTAAATAAACCATTAAAAATGAAATCCAAACATTAAAATGTCTCTTTAGACACGCTTAGAAATATCCTTAATATCTTGTTCATATACTGTAGGTGTGCTGAGAAAACGTATAAAATCTAACACATGCTTTGACACACATTAGTGATGTTATTCTAACTTTCAGAATATTGTGCTTTTACCAAAACAATGTTTTGTAATTTACAAAAGAGCAAGTTAAGGTTTCTCAAGATAAAGAATTTTTTTTACAATATTTAGACTGCCCTTAAAATAAGTCTGAGGCCATTGACTCAGATACGTTTTGGAAGCCAATAAGCATTAACATTTCCTATAGTTACCTGGCCACCATTATGATCTTAATACCCATATTAATTATTATATCTAATAATAATAATAATAATAATAATAATTTTCTTGTTTACCCATTTAATAATAATAAAATCAGTTTTTACTAATAACCATGTTACAAAAGTTCAAAGCAGCTTTTCAGCTCTGGCACAGTAGTGGGCATGCAGAAGGCATAGTCGGACATATACTGCTAAACAAAGATTTCTTTGCTCTACATTAACCCTAACAACTTGCATTAAAGAAATAAAAGTCGTTAAGTAGTCTGTCTGTGTGTTAATTCTTTTTAGTTTACAGGAAAGAAGGAGCTTGCATATTATAAAAGTAATAAAAAATTAAGCATTTATTCTGACATATTACAGTAGAATACCTGAAGCTTTCTGCTTAGTATACTCACACTCTGTGCTGACCTTCTTGCACCCCAATGCTAGTGATTTCTTCCTGTGTCTTAGTCAATACAAACCAAATGCTACCACATGCCAAAGTGCGGCTGTCCCTAGCACCCTGTTACACACCCCTCTGCTAGTGCTGGTTCTCTTTGCTGAGGGTTCCTCACAGTCCGTGTCAGAGGTGGCTGGGTCTGTGCTCTATTATTGGCTTAAATTATAAACCTGAGGTATCCATATAACTCCCTTAATCAGACCGGTAGAACATTCTGTATGCCTGTCCAGCACTAAAACCACTGCCTACCAATTTACACAGTTATGTAAAAAGTTTTGATGTGATTAAGTGTAATGTCATCCAATTATTGAAGATTACACATATGTCTGCACAATAAGGGTTATCATCCAATCACTACAGTATTTTTTATAGCAGATTTGTGGTTTTACAAATTTTTCTTTTCATGTAGAATTGTTTTTCATAAAATACTGATGTAATCACGGTCAAATTAATATTGATGTGATCACGTGGTGCCTTATAAATAAATTGTAATAATAAATCACATTTATTTAATTTTATTTTTATTGATCATTGCACACTGCAGTGTTGTGATGTATTTTTGGCTGGTTTGATATTTTAAGGTTAGCAGAATTATCACAAGTAGCTCAGGTTTGCAGGAGAATTCCTAGATTGAATTATAATAAGATTTTAATGATCTACTGGTAAATCCTTTTCTCGTAGTCTGTAGAGGATACTGGGAATCCATTTAGTACCATGGGGTATAGACGGGTCCACTAGGAGCCTTGGGCACTTTAAGAAATTGATAGTGTGCGCTGGCTCCTCCCCTATGTCCCTCCTACCAAACTCAGTCTAGAAATTGTGCCTGGGGAGACGGACATACTTTGAAAGAAGGATAGATAAGGAAAGTGGTGAGATTACGAACCAGCACACAGAACAATAGGAAAACCATGCTAACCAAACTTGAAACATGAACAGCAACAGCTGAACAAACCAGAATACTTAACCAAGTAATAGTGCAGGAAGAACGAAGCACCCGGTGGGCGCCCAGTATCCTCTACGGACTACGAGAAAAGGATTTACCAGTAAGTAATTAAAATCCTATTTTCTCTTACGTCCTAGAGGATACTGGGAATCCATTTAGTACCATGGGGAAGTACCAAAGCTCCCAAACTGGGTGGGAGAGTGCAGAACTCATTGACCAAAATGAAGGTCCTCACAGGTCAAAGTATCGAACTTGTAAAACTTTCCAAACGTGGTCAAACTAGACCAAGTAGCAGCTTGTTAGAGCTGTAAAGCTGAGACACCCTGGGCAGCCGCCCAAGAAGAACCCACTGACCTAGTAGAGTGGGTTTGTACAGATTTTGGAACTAGCAATCCTGCTGTGGAATAAGCATGCTGGATAGTGAGCCTAATCCAGCGTGCGATAGACTGCTTTGAAGCAGGACACCCAATCTTATTGGGATCATAGAGAAAAAAACAGCAAGTCCGATTTTCTGTGACGAGCTGTTCTCTTTACATACACCTTCAAAGCCCTCACAACATCCAAAGACTTTGAAGTAGCAGAGGTGTCCATCACAGCCGGAACCACAATAGGTTGGTTGATGTGAAAAGCGGATACCACCTTAGGAAGAAATTGCTGACGAGTCCCGAGTTCAGCTCTGTCCTCATGGAAAATTAAGTGGGGACTCTTGTGAGACAACGCCCCTAGCTCCAACACACGTCTTGCTGAGGCCAAGGCCAACAGGGTGACGTCTTCCACGTACACGTTAGGTACTTTACGGGAACCTCCTGTAACAGTTCAAACCAGTCCGATTGGAGGAACTGCAGCACCACATTGAGATCCCAAAGTGCCGTGGGAAGCACAAAGGGAGGCTGGATGTGTAGAACACCTTTCAAGAATGTCTGGACCTCTGGGAGAGAAGCTAATTGTTTCTGAAAGAAAATAGACAAAGCCAAAATCTGGACTTTAATAGAGACTAGGCGTAGGCACACATCTACTCCCGACTGCAGAAAAAGCAGGAAAACATCCCCGATGAAATTCCACTGCGGAATATTGTCTGCTCTCACACCAAGAGATGCACTTCTTCCATAAACAGTGGTAATGTTTTGACGTTACCCCCTTCCTGGCTTGGATCATAGTCGGGATGACCTTGTCAGGAATCCCTCTCCTGGCTAGAATCAGCCGTTTAACTTCCATGCCGTTAAACGTAGCCGTGGTAAGTCTTGAAAGATGAACGGGCCCTGTTGCAGAAGATACTCGCGAAGAGATAGAGGCCACGGATCTTCTATAAGCATCTCGAGAAGATCCGCGTACCAGGCCCTTCTCGGCCAGTCCACAGCAATGAGGATTGCTTGACCTTTTCCCTTTTTATTCTTTTTAGAATTCTTGGGATCAAAAGAAGTGGAGGAAACACGTACACCAGTTGGTAGACCCATGGAGTTGTCAGAGCGTCTACCGCCACTGCTTGTGGGTCTCTCGACTTGGAACAATACCGCTTGAGCTTCTTGTTGAGTCGAGAGGCCATCATGTCGATCTATGGATATCCCCACCGATGTGTCAACCACCGGAACATTTCCGGGTGGAGGCCCCATTCCCCTGGGTGCAGGTCGTGTCTGCTGAGGAAGTCTGCTTCCCAGTTGTCTACACCCGGAATGAAGACCACCGACAACGCCACAGTGTGTTTTTCTGCCCAGAGGAGAATTCTTGACACCTCTGATATTGCTGCTCTTTTTCGTTCCGCCCTGTCTGTTTATGTACGTTACCGCCGTTACATTGTCCGACTGGACCTGAATGGCCTGATTCTGAAGTAGAAATGAGGCCTGCAGAAGGGCGTTGTAGATTGCTCTGAGTTTCAAGATGTTTAGTGGAAGGACAACTTCCCGACTTGACCATCTTCCTTGAAACTGCACCCCCATGGGTGACTGCTCCCCAACCTCTGAGGCTTGCATCCGTGGTTAGCAGAATCCAATTCTGAATACCGAACCTCCAACCCTCAACGAGGTGAGAAGTCTGTAGCTGCCACAGCAGGGAGAGATTCTGGCTCTTGGCCACAGACAGATCCTCTGGTGCATGTGAAGATGCGATCCGGACCATTTGTCCCAAAAAAATCCAGCTGGAAGGCCCTCGCATGAAACCTTCCGTACTGAAGTGCCTCGTAAGAGGCCACCATTTTCCCCAGAAGGCGAATGCACAGATGAACCGAGGGCCGGGTTGGCTCTAGGACATCCCGAACCATCGACTGGATTTCCATAGCCTTCTCCAAGGGAAGGAAAACTATCTGAGACTCTGTGTCCAGTATCATTCCCAGACAGGAGAGCCTCTGCGTTGGTTCCAGGTGAGATTTTGGTAAGTTCAGAATCCACCCATGATCCAGTAGTAGTCTGGTTGAGAAGCCAATGCTGTCCAACAACCGCTCCCTGGATGGTGCCCTTATCAAAAGATCGTCCAGGTTATGTTCACTCCCCGTTTGCGAAGTAGAAACATCATCTCTGCCATCACCTTGGTGAACACTCTTGGTACCGTGGAGAGACCAAATAGCAGGGCCTGGAACTGGTAGTGGCAGTCCTGCAGCTCAAACCGTAGATAAGCCTGATGAGGCGGCCAGATCGGAATGTGAAAGTACGCATCCTTGATATCCAGAGACACTAGGAATTCCCGCTCCTCCAGACCTGAGATCACCGCTCCCCATCTTGAATTTGAACACTCGTAAGTACGGGTTTAACAAGGTTCAAAATCGGTCTTACCGAACCGTCCGGTTTCGGTACTACAAACAAGTTGGAATAATATCCCTTGTTTTGCAGATGAGGTGGAACTGGAACAATGACCCGAGTCTGTACCAGTTTTTGAATGGCGTCCTGTCTGTAAGGTTATACTTGCTTCCTGTGACACTGGTAAGCCTGATTTGAAGAATCTGTGAGGTGGGAGCTCCTGAAACTCCAGTCTATAGTCCATGGAAATAAGACCTATGACCTAGTAATCCTGGCAAGATGTTGTCCAGATGTGACTGAAAAATTTTAGTCAGGCTCCCACCTGCCAGTATTCCATGCATCTCGGTCCACCATCATGCTGAAGGCTTTGAAGAAGCAGAGCTTAAATTCTGTTCCTGTGAACAGTTGCTGGTTTTCGTGGTTTACCTCTAACGCCTCCAGTGGCTGTAAAAGAACCTCTGGTTTTGCCCTTAAACTAGCAGCCCGAAAGGACTGTAGATTAGGTCCTGAGTAGGCCTTCCTGGCTGGGGGAGCTGCAGAAGGAAGATACGTGGATTTACCCGCAGTAGCTTTGGAGATCCATTTCTCTAGTTCATCTCCAAATAAGGCCTCTCCTGTGAAGGGTAGGACTTCCATGCCTTTCCTGGAGTCCGCGTCAGCAGTCCACTGGCGTAGCCATAAACCTCTACATGCTGACACTGCCATAGCAGTGGTACGTGCATTAAGCAATCCTATTTCTTTTATGGCTTCCACCATAAAATTCGCACAGTCCTGTATATGTTGCAGGAGTAAAATAATCTCCCCCTGAGGCAAGGTACCTAACCCCTCAATTAGGTTACCCGACCATTTGGTGAAGGCCTTAGTAATCCACCCACATGCTATAGTGAGTCTCTGGGCCACCCCAGCAGCTATATACAAAGATTTGAGTGTATTTTCAATTCTACGATCAGCCGTGTCGTTTAGGGAAGCTACACCCGGGACAGGCAGTACAATTTTCCGTGACAGCCTGGATACTGAAGCATCCACTATCGGTGGATTTTCCCATGTTTTCCTATCCTCAGAAGGAAAAGGAAAAGATGATATCAACCTTTTAGGGATTTGAAATTTCCTATCAGGATTAACCCACGGTCCTTCAAACAGGGTATTTAGTTCCTTTGACACAGGAAAAGTGGCTGAGGATTTCTTTTTTAAATTAAAATAAGACTCTGTCTCCTCTGTTACCTTATCTGGGATATGCAGAACGTCTCTGATAGCTTCTATGAGAGCCTCTATTCCCAGTGACAGATCAGCCTCCCCCACCTCCCCTCCTCCATGTCTGACCCGTAATCATCAGAGTCAGACTGCAGGATATGAGCCAAAGGACGTTTTTGCAGACAAATGACAGGGGACTGAGACACTGGTTTGGGTACAGAGTCTCTGTTCATAAACTCAGTCATCGACTGTCTTAAGTATTGCGTCTCTTTCTTATTGTGGGACAATTTAGAAGAGATATTGGAAATCATTCCCCTAAAGCAAACCAGCCAAGCTGGCTCTGACCCGCTAGCCTGGGAGGGTACACTGCACTGAGTACACTGCAGTGAACCTCCTGGAGAAGAGGAACGCTGTGCCTTACATGAAACACACTATTTGTCTGACATACTGTGACAGCACACATAGGAAAAGGTTAAATGCACAATTAACCCACAAAGAGCCCTTCAAGAGAGAGACAGAAATAGCCTGGCACACCAAGCACACCAAGCCCTTACTGCTAATGCCAAGCTTAGCCGGGTCGCAGACTAAGTACACAGATTGGGAACTTAGTACACTAGTAAGTGCTCCCTCCCTATGGCCCCCTGGTACCGCTGAGGTAATCTGGAGTCTCTCCGGAGGAGCTGTGCATCCCTGTCAGTCAGCGTCTGTGTCCACTGCAGAGGGAAAATGGCGCTGGTGAGCTGCTGGATCAGCTCATCGTTAAGCCCCGCCAATGGCGCGTGGTTTTCCCACTTTTTTATACTAGCTGAGGTAATTTTTAGTGCTTAAAATGGAGTCAGTCGCCTTTTAAGTCTGTAATGCCAGTCTGGTTACTGTGTACACCCATAGTGTACTTAGACTCAGTTCACTCCCTCAGAAGTGGTGCGTCCGCATTGTGTACTGAGTATGGAGACTCCGCCGCCCCATAGAAGCCGTGCGTCTCTGTACCCTCATGCCGCCATAATAGCCGGTGACCCGCTAACCAGGACGCTGGTTAAGTACTCACCACTCTTCTATCTTCTGACTCTGTTTGGGAAGGCGGCGTGCTGCGGGAATGTACGCTTGCTGTGGTGCTGCGTGCAAATAGTTCCCTCAGGAGCTAGTGTCCTGTCAGCTGGGAACGGGACCATTAACCTTCAAGAGGTTGGGCCGTTTCTTCGCCTAAGTCACAAGAAGCAGGCAGGCTGGTGCCATCCAGTCCTGTCTGAAAATAAACAGATAAAATAAATGCAGAAAACTCTTCAGGAGCTTCCAGCGATGTGACCGGCTCCTCCGGGCACATTTTCTAAATGGAGTCTGGTAGGAGGGAGGAGGCAGCGCACAGTATCAAATTCTTAAAGTGCCCAAGGCTCCTAGTGCACCAATCTATACCCCATGGTACTAAATGGATTCCCGGTATCCTCTACCTAGGACGCAAGAGAAATTGAATTTCATCATGCAATACCATTATATGTATATGTATATATATATATATATATATATATACACACACACACACACACACACACACACACACACACATATATATATATATATATATATATACACACATACATATACACACACACACACACACACACACACACACACACACACACACATATACACAAAAATCTTCACAAGGGTACCCTCCAAAATCAAACTTTGATTGAAGATATACATTTTATTATTTATAGAACACAGCCAAAGTGCTTACAGTATGTGCATTATAGTCTACGTTTCGGTTCCTTGAGGACCTTCATCAGGACTAGCAGCAGAGCAATCTTTCACCAACACAGCCAAAACTTGGAGTGGTACCCATGTAAAGATTTTTTTTGTCTATAAATCTGGAAGGATTTCTAATGAAGCACCTCGCTGTTGTGCCTAAGAGCTTTATATGAGTGTGGATTTATGCAATTATATATATAAAAATCAAAAAGAAAATTAAATAAGTCCCAACTAATGCTAATTGGAGAAAAACATATATATTTACCTTCTGACAACCGCTGTTTCCACCCTTGGGCAGCATATGCAAAGAATTCATTATTCAGAGCAGAATTACTAAGACGTAAAGCCCCATCACTTCCCATCTGGAAAGAGAACAGGAAAGAATGCATCAATGAAAGGTCCTTTCTACATCATATAGGTCTTGATGGATGGGATACAATTCTTAGGTCGACAGTCATTAGGTCGACCACTATTGGTTGACATGGGTATTCGGTCAACATGGGCATTAGTTTGACATGAGTTTTTCACAATATTTTTAATTTTTTTTTAACTTTTTCATACTTTACGACCCACATGGACTACTATTGGGAATAGTAACCATGCCCGAAGCATGGCGAGAGAGGCGAACCATACAAGGGGACACTGTGCACTAATTGAGGTTCCCGGTCACTTTACGAAAACGACACACATCCCCCCTCAAACTCCCCCCCACTCATGTCGACCTTTTTCCATATCGACCTTTTCCAGGTGTCGACATAGTGCCTGTCGACCTAATGAGTGTCAACCTAAGTAGGGTCGACCCAATGATCCCATTCCTGATGGACATATCCTAGGCTAGACATGTGTGGTGAAAAAAACAAATCAAAAGCAATATTTCTGCATGCATCTATGAAATATATAACAGAAGTGCACACCAGACACATTTGTTTCTGTTGATGACTATCCTACCTCACAAGCTCGCTGCCTCATTTCATTCTAGACTCAGAACTCTCCTTTTTGTTGCACATATTCAATCGTCTCCATATTTGTTGCATGCATAAAAAACATGCACACATCTGTAAAAACTTTAATCCAGGCAGGCAATCTCCTGCACTGACTATTTTAACTATTTTCTTACTGGTCATAAGGGGGGCACACACGCTGTGTGCTGAGCGGAGGGGGGGGGGGGGGCGGCTCAGTACACACAGCGGCAAAGTGAGCTACAGTACCTGACTAGATTGTGCCTGCATGCAAGCCAACCTAGTGTCATCGATAGCGATGCACGGGGCCGCGCATCGCTATCGCTGTGGGGTATACACACGGAGCGATGCATGCTTCTTTTCCAAGCAATTTAGTCAGATTGCTTAGAAAGTAAGCAAAAATCGCTCTGTGTTTGTACGCCCCTTTACTGAGCATATCATGAACTTATCAGGACCAGATGGAACTGAAGGATGTAGACACAGTGTGATCTGTTCCCTATAAGGATGCTATCTAGGGTGTCGCCACAAGGAGTCAGAACTGCCACCCTAATAAGCATCTGATATGCTCTTATTTAGTTTCTTCTTGTAATTAATACCAGTAAAACTTTATATACGACAAACTTCATGATTGTGCACCCCATTTTCTTCTTATTTTCATATATTTCCTACCACCCACTGATGAAGGGTGAGTAAAGAGTAGCTGTAGGAGAAGGGGACACTCAGGATTTTTTTTTATTAACAGTTTCTTATATGGTACAGCAAATTCTGTTGCGCTTTACAATTGGAAACAACGATAAGACAAAATTGGATGATAAACAGGCCCTGCTCACAAGCAACTCTGGTGGGTCTTCAGCCTGCTGCCCTCCAGCTGTTGTGAAACTACATATCCCGGCATGCCCTGAAACAGGCTAAAACTGAGGCAGGGCATGCTGGGATGTTAGTTCCACAGCAGTTGGGAGGGCCGCAGGTTGAAGACCCACCAGTGTTCGCAAAAACGCACCATGGCACTTATTTTACACGATATTGAGAACCGGGGACTAAATTTTTCAGAGTTGGTGGGTCACCGGGGACGCGCTCCACTGGGTTTCACTATCAGCAGCGGCCGCTGTGCCTTAATATCCCCGGCAGGAGGCGTGCCTGCTCCCGTGCGAGTCTCGCGCCCCTCATCGTCCGTGTGCAGAGCTGGGAGTGCCGTGGATGGCAAAGTCCTCCTCGCCGCCCGCTTGGTGGGTATAGAGGGCTCCGCTCAGACCTGCCGTGGCTGCTAACTGGGGGTAACAGCTCGTCTTGCATGGGCCGCGGAGGAGGAGAAGAGGGTTATAAAGCCAGAACGGCGCTGTGTGGGGTGTGGGGGTCACCTAGTCACGGGAACAGATTTTACTCACCGGTAAATCTATTTCTCGTAGTCCGTAGTGGATGCTGGGACTCCATAAGGACCATGGGGATTAGCGGCTCCGCAGGAGACTGGACACAACTAAAGAAAGCTTTAGGACTACCTGGTGTGCACTGGCTCCTCCCACCAAGACCCTCCTCCAGACCTCAGTTAGGATACTGTGCCCGGAAGAGCTGACACAAATAGGAAGGATTTTGAATCCCGGGTAAGACTCATACCAGCCACACCAATCACACCGTATAACTCGTGATACTATACCCAGTTAACAGTATGAAATATAACTGAGCCTCTCTACAGATGGCTCAACAATAACCCTTTAGTTAGGCAATAACTATAAACAAGTATTGCAGACAATCCGCACTTGGGATGGGCGCCCAGCATCCACTACGGACTACGAGAAATAGATTTACCGGTGAGTAAAATCTTATTTTCTCTGACGTCCTAAGTGGATGCTGGGACTCCATAAGGACCATGGGGATTATACCAAAGCTCCCAAATGGGCGGGAGAGTGCGGATGACTCTGCAGCACCGAATGAGCAAACTCTAGGTCCTCCTCAGCCAGGGTATCAAACTTGTAGACTGTTGCAAAAATGTTTGAACCCGACCAAGTAACAGCTCGGCAAAGTTGTAAAGCCGAGACCCCTCGGGCAGCCGCCCAAGAAGAGCCCACTTTCCTCGTGGAATGGGCTTTTACAGATTTAGGGTGCGGCAGTCCAGCATGTGCAAGTTGAATCGTGCTACAGATCCAGCGAGCAATAGTCTGCTTAGAAGCAGGAGCACCCAGCTTGTTGGGTGCATACAGGATAAATAGCGAGTCACTTTTCCTGACTCCAGCCGTCCTGGAAACATATACTTTTCAGGGCCCTGACTACGTCCAGTAACTTGGAATCCTCCAAGTCCCAAGTAGCCGCAGGCACCACAATAGGTTGGTTCACATGAAAAACTGATACCACCTTAGGAAGGAATTGGGAACGAGTCCTCAATTCCGCCTTATCCATATCAAATACAGATAAGGGCTTTTGTATGACAAAGCCGCCAATTCTGATACACGCCTGGCCGACGCCAAGGCCCACAGCATGACCACTTTCCACGTGAGGTATTGTAGCTCCACGGATTTAAGTGGCTCAACCCAATGCGACTTCAGGAAATCCAACACCACGTTGAGATCCCACGGTGCCACTTGAGGCACAAACGGGGCTGACTATGCAGCACTCCCTTAACAAAAGTCTGAACTTCAGGCAGTGAAGCCAGTTCTATTTTGGAAGAAAAATCGATAGAGCCGAAATCTGGACCTTAATGGAACCCAATTTTAGGCCCATAGTCACCTCTGACTGTAGGAAGTGCAGAAATCGACCTAGGTGAAATTCCTCCTTTGGGGCCTTCCTGGCCTCACAGCACGCAACATATTTCCGCCATATGCGGTGATAATGGTTTGCGTTCCCTTCTTTCCTAGCTTTAAATAGCGTAGGGATAACTTCCTCCGGAATGCCCTTTTCCTTCAGGATCCGGCGTTCAACCGCCATGCCGTCAAACGCAGCCGTGGTACGTCTTGGAACAGACAGGCCCCCTGCTGCAGCAGGTCCTGTCTGAGCGGCAGAGGCCATGGGTCCTCTGAGATCATTTCTTGGAGTTCTGGGTACCAAGCTCTTCTTGGCCAACCCGGAACAATGAGTATAGTTCTTACTCCACGAATATAGTGCTTACTCCTCTCCTTATTATTATTCTCATTACCCTGGGTATGAGAGGCAGAGAAGGGAACACATACACCGACTGGTACACCCACGGTGTTACCAGAGCGTCCACAGCTATCGCCTGAGGGTCCCTTGACCTGGCGCAATATCTTTGTAGCTTTTTGTTGAGGCGGGACGCCCTCATGTCCACCTGTGGCCTTTCCCAACGGTGTACAATCATTTGGAAGACTTCTGGATGAAGTCCCCACTCTCCCGGGTGGAGGTCGTGTCTTCTGAGAAAGTGTGCTTCTCAGTTGTCCACTCCGGGAATGAACACTGCTGACAGTGCTAACACATGATTTTCCGCCCATCGGAGAATCCTTGTGGCTTCTGCCATCGCCATCCTGCTTCTTGTGCCGCCCTGTCGGTTTACATGAGCGACCGCCGTGATGCTGTCTGACTGGATCAGCACCGGCCGGTGTTGAAGCAGGGTCTAGCCTGACTTAGGGCATTGTAAATGGCCCTTAGTTCCAGAATATTTATGTGTAGGGAAGTCTTTCCATGGCCTTGGAAGTTTCTTCCCTGTGTGACTGCCCCCCAGCCTCGAAGGCTGGCATCCGTGGTCACCAGGACCCAGTCCTGTATGCCGAATCTGCGGTCCCCTAGAAGATGAGCACTCTGCAGCCACCACAAAAAGCGACACCCTGGCCCTTGGAGACAGGGTTATCCACCGATGCATCTGAAGATGCAACCCGGACCACTTGTCCAACAGATCCCACTGGAAGATCCTTGCATGGGACCTGGCGAATGGAATTTCTTCGTAAGAAGCTACCATCTTTCCCAGGGCTCGCGTGCATTGATGCACCGACACCTGTATTTGTATTAGGAGGTCTCTGTCTAGAGACGACAACTCCTTGGACTTCTCCTCCGGGAGAAACCCTTTTTATCCTGTTCTGTGTCCAGAACCATACCCAGGAACAGTAGACGCGTCGTAGGAACCAGCTGCGACTTTGGAATATTCAGAATCCAGCCGTGCTGTTGTAGCACTTCCCGAGATAGTGCTACTCCGCCGAACAACTGCTCCCTGGACCTCGCCTTTATAAGGAGATCGTCCAAGTACGGGATAATTATTTCGGCCATTACCTTGGTAAATACCTCGGTGCCGGGGACAGACCAACGGCAACGTCTGGAATTGGTAATGACAATCCTGTACCACAATTCTGAGGTACTCCTGGTGAAGAGGGTAAATAGGGACATGCAGGTAAGCATCCTTGATGTCCAGTGATACCATGAAATTCTCCAGGCTTGCAATAATCGCCCTGAGCGATTCCATTTTGAACTTGAACCTTCGTATATAAGTGTTCAAGGCTTTCAATTTTAGAATGGGTCTCACCGAACCGTCTGGTTTCGGTACCACAACATTTTGGAATAGTAACCCCGGCCTTGTTGAAGGAGGGGTACCTTGATTTCACCTGCTGGAAGTACAGCTTGTGAATTGCCGCCAGTACTACCTTTCTCCGAGGGCAGCAGGCAAGGCTGATGTGAGGTAACGGCGAGAGGAAGTCGCCTCGAACTCCAGCCTGTATCCCTGTGATACTATTTGCAGAACCTAGGGATCCACCTGTGGGCAAGCCCACTGGTCCCTGAAGTTCCCGAGACGCGCCCCCACCGCACCTGTCTCCACCTGTGGAGCCCCAACGTCATGCGGTGGACTCCGAGGAAGCGGGGGAAGATTTTTGATCCTGGGAACTGGCTGCTGGTGCAGCTTTTTCCTTCTTCCCTTGTCTCTGTGCAGAAAGGAAGCGCCTTTGACCCGCTTGCTTTTCTGAAGCCGAAAGTACTGTACCTGAAAATACAGTGCTTTCTTAGGCTGTGAGGAAACCTGAGGTAAAAATTTTTCTTCCCAGAAGTTGCTGTGGATACGAGGTCCCAGAGACCATCCCCAAACAATTCCTCACCCTTATAAGGCAGAATCTCCATGTGCCTTTTATAGGCAGCATCACCTGTCCACTGCCGGGTTTCTAATACCCTCCTGGCAGAATGGACATTGCATTAATTCTGGATGCCAGCCGGCAAATATCCCTCTGTGCATCCTTTATATCTAAGACGACGTCTTTAATATGCTCTATGTTAGCAAACTATTATCCCTGTCTTAGAGTATTAATATTATCTGACTGGGTATCAGACCACGCTGCAGCAGCACTATTTATGCTGAGGCAATTGCAGGTCTCAGTATATAACCTGAGTGTGTATATACAGACTTCAGGATAGCCTCCTGCTTTTTATCAGCAGGCTCCTTCAAGGTGGCCGTATCCTAAGACGGCAGTGCCACCTTTTTTGACAAACGTGTGAGCGCCTTATCCACCCTAAGGGATATCTCCCAACGTGACCTATCCTCTGGCGGGAAAGGGTACGCCATCAGTAACTTTTTAGAAATTACCAGTTTCTTATCGGGGGAACCCACGCTACTTTACACACTTCATTCATTCATCTGATGGGGGAACAAAACACTGGCTGCTTTTTCTCCCCAAAAATAAAACCCCTTTTATGTGGTACTTGGGTTCATGTCAGAAATGCGTAACACATTTTTCATTGCCGAGATCATGTAACGGATGTTCTTAGTGGATTGTGTATATGTCTCAACCTCGTCGACACTGGAGTCAGACTCCGTGTCGACATCTGTGTCTGCCATCTGAGGTAACGGGCGCTTTTTTGAGCCCCTGATGGCCTTTGAGACGCCTGGGCAGGCGCGGGCTGAGAAGCCGGCTGTCCCACAGCTGTTTTACGTCATCCAGCCTTCTATGTAAGGAGTTGACATTGTCGGTTAATACCTTCCACCTATCCATCCACTCTGGTGTCGGTCCCACAGGGGGCGACATCCCATTTATCGGCCTCTGCTCCACCTCCACGTAACCTTCCTCATCCCACATGTCGACACAGCCGTACCGACACACAGCACACACACAGGGAATGCTCTGACTGAGGACAGGACCCCACAAAGTCCTTTGGGGAGACAGAGAGAGAGTATGCCAGCACACACCAGAGCGCTATATAATGCAGGGATTAACACTATAACTGAGTGATTTTTCCCCCAATAGCTGCTTGTATAAACAATATTGCGCCTAAATTTAGTGCCCCCCCTCTCTTTTTAACCATTTGAGCCTGAAAACTACAGGGGGAAGCCTGGGGAGCTGTCTTCCAGCTGCACTGTGAAGAGAAAATGGCGCCAGTGTGCTGAGGGAGATAGCACCGCCCCTTTTTCGCGGACTTTTCTCCCGCTTTTTTATGGTGATTTTGCCAGGCAAGGTGTTTATATTGCTGCTCAGGGCGCCCCCCCCCCCAGCGCCCTGTACCCATCAGTGACCGGAGTGTGAGGCGTGCATGAGGAGCAATGGCGCACAGCTGCAGTGCTGTGCGCCACCTTGGTGAAGACTGAAATCTTCTGCCGCCGATTTTCCGGAACACTTCTTGCTTCTGGCTCTGTAAGGGGGCCGGCGGCGCGGCTCTGGGACCGAACATCAATGGCCGGTTCCATGCGGTCGATCCCTCTGGAGCTAATGGTGTCCAGTAGCCTAAGAAGCCCAAGCTACCACCAGTTAGGTAGGTTCGCTTCTTCTCCCCTTAGTCCCTCGCTGCAGTGAGTCTGTTGCCAGCAGATCTCACTGTAAAATAAAAAACCTAAAATATACTTTCTTTCTAGGAGCTCAGGAGAGCCCCTAGTGTGCGTCCAGCTCAGCCGGGCACAAGAATCTAAGTGAGGTCTGGAGGAGGGTCTTGGTGGGAGGAGCCAGTGCACACCAGGTAGTCCTAAAGCTTTCTTTAGTTGTGCCCAGTCTCCTGCGGAGCCGCTAATCCCCATGGTCCTTACGGAGTCCCAGCATCCACTTAGGACGTCAGAGAAAATAAGAATTTACTTACCGATAATTCTATTTCTCGTAGTCCGTAGTGGATGCTGGGGACTCCGTAAGGACCATGGGGAATAGCGGCTCCGCAGGAGACTGGGCACAAAAGTAAAGCTTTAGAACTACCTGGTGTGCACTGGCTCCTCCCCCTATGACCCTCCTCCAAGCCTCAGTTAGGATACTGTGCCCGGACGAGCGTACACAATAAGGAAGGATTTTGAATCCCGGGTAAGACTCATACCAGCCACACCAATCACACCATATAACTTGTGATCTAAACCCAGTTAACAGCATGATAACAGAGGAGCCTCTAGAAAAGATGGCTCACTACAGCAATAACCCGATTTTTTTTTTTTTTTGGTAACAATAACTATGTACCAGTATTGCAGACAATCCGCACTTGGGATGGGCGCCCAGCATCCACTACGGACTACGAGAAATAGAATTATCGGTAAGTAAATTCTTATTTTCTCTGACGTCCTAGTGGATGCTGGGGACTCCTTAAGGACCATGGGGATTATACCAAAGCTCCCAAACGGGCGGGAGAGTGCGGATGACTCTGCAGCACCAAATGAGAGAACTCCAGGTCCTCCTCAGCCAGGGTATCAAATTTGTAGAATTTTACAAACGTATTTGCTCCTGACCAAGTAGCTGCTCGGCAAAGTTGTAAAGCCGAGACCCCTCGGGCAGCCGCCCAAGATGAGCCCACCTTCCTTGTGGAATGGGCTTTTACAGATTTTGTCTGTGGCAGGCCTGCCACAGAATGTGCAAGCTGAATTGTACTACAAATCCAACGAGCAATAGTCTGCTTAGAAGCAGGAGCACCCAGCTTGTTGGGTGCATACAGAATAAACAACGAGTCAGATTTTCTGACTCCAGCCGTCCTGGAAACCTATATTTCCAGGGCCCTGACAACGTCTAGCAACTTGGAGTCCTCCAAGTCCCTAGTAGCCGCAGGCACCACAATAGGTTGATTCAGGTGAAACGCTGAAAACCACCTTAGGGAGAAACTGAGGACAAGTCCTCAATTCCGCCCTGTCCGAATGGAAAATCAGATGAGGGCTTTTACAGGATAAAGCCGCCAATTCTGACACGCACCTGGCCTAGGCCAGGGCCAACAGCATGACCACTTTCCATGTGAGATATTTTAACTCCACATATTTAAGTGGTTCAAACCAATGTGACTTTTGGAACCCAAAAACTACATTTAGATCCCAAGGTGCCACTGGAGGCACAAAAGGAGGCTGTATATACAGTACCCCTTTCACAAACGTCTGAACTTCAGGGACTGAAGCTAGTTCTTTTTGGAAGAAAATTGACAGGGCCGAAATTTGAACCTTAATGGACCCCCATTTCAGGCCCATAGACACTCCTGTTTGCAGGAAATGTAGGAATCGACCTAGTTGAAAATTCCTCCGTCGGGGCCTTACTGGCCTCGCACCACGCAACATATTTTCGCCAAATGCGGTGATAATGTTTTGCGGTTATATCTTTCCTGGCTTTGATCAGGATAGGAATGACTTCATCCGGAATGCCTTTTTCCTTCAGGATCCGGCGTTCAACCGCCATGCCGTCAAACGCAGTCGCGGTAAGTCTTGGAACAGACAGGGTCCTTGCTGGAGCAGGTCCCTTCTTAGAGGTAGAGGCCACGGATCCTCCGTGAGCATCTCTTGAAGTTCCGGTTACCAAGTCCTTCTTGGCCAATCCGGAGCCCGAATATAGTGCTTACTCCTCTCCATCTTATAATTCTCAGTACCTTGGGTATGAGAGGCAGAGGAGGGAACACATACACTGACTGGTACACCCACTGTGTTACCAGAGCGTCTACAGCTATTGCCGGAGGGTCCCTTGACCCGGCGCAATACTTGTCGAGTTTTATAAACATGTGGAAGACTTCTGGGTGAAGTCCCCACTTGCTGACAGTGCTATCACATGATTTTCCGCCCAGCGAAGAATCCTTGCAGCTTCTGCCATTGCCCTCCTGCTTCTTGTGTCACCCTGTCTGTTTACGTGGGTGACTGCCGTGATGTTGTCCGAATGGATCAACTCCGGGTGACCTTGAAGCAGAGGTCTTGCTGAGCTTAGAGCATTGTAAATGGCCCTTAGCTTCAGGATATTTATGTTAAGTGATGTCTCCAGGCTTGACCATAAGCTCTGGAAATTCCTTCCCTGTGTGACTGCTCCCCAGCCTCGCAGGCTGGCATCCGTGGTCACCAGGACCCAGTCCTGAATGTCGAATCTGCGGCCCTCTAGAAGATGAGCACTCTGCAACCACCACAGGAGAGACACCCTTGTGCTTGGTGACAGGGTTATCCGCTGATGCATCTGAAGATGCGACCCGGACCATTTGTCCAGCAGGTCCCACTGGAAAGTTCTTGCGTGGAATCTGCCGAATGGGATTGCTTCGTAGGAAGCCACCATTTTTCCCAGAACCCTTTCATTGATGTACTGAGACTTGGCTCGGTTATAGGAGGTTCCCGACTAGCTCGGATAACTCCCTGACTTTCTCCTCCGGGAGAAACACCTTTTTCTGGACTGTGTCCAGGATCATCCCTAGGAACAGACGACGAGTCGTCGGAATCAGCTGCGATTTTGGAATATTGAGAATCCAATCGTGCTGCCGCAACACTACCTGAGATAGTGCTACACCGACCTCCAACTGTTCCCTGGATCTTACCCTTATCAGGGAATCGTCCAAGTAAGGGATAACTAAAATTCCCTTCCTTCGAAGGAGTATCATCATTTCGGCCATTACCTTGGTAAAGACCCGGGGTGCCGTGGACCATCCATACGGCAGCGTCTGAAACTGATAGTGACAGTTCTGTACCATAAACCTGAGGTACCCTTGGTGAGAAGGGTAAATTGGGACATGAAGGTAAGCATCCTTGATGTCCCGAGACATCATGTAGTCCCCTTCTTCCAGGTTCGCAATCACTGCTCTGAGTGACTCAATCTTGAATTTGAACCTCCGTATGTAAGTGTTCAAGATTTTAGATTTAGAATCGTTCTCACCGAGCCGTCCGGCTTCGGTACCACAACAGTGTGGAATAATACTCCGTTCCCTGTTGCAGGAGGGGTACCTTGATTATCACCTGCTGGGAATACAGCTTGTGAATGGCTTCCAAAACTGCCTCCCTGTCAGAAGGAGACATCGGTAAAGCCGACTTTAGGAAACGGCGAGTGGGAGACGTCTCGAATTCCAATTTGTACCCCTGAGATATCACCTGAAGGATCCAGGGGTCTACTTGCGAGTGAGCCCACTGCGCGCTGAAATTCATTGAGACGGGCCCCCACCGTGCCTGATTCTGCTTGTAAAGCCCCAGCGTCATACTGAGGGCTTGGCAGAGGCGGGAGAGGGCTTCTGTTCCTGGGAACTGGCTGATTTCTGCAGCCTTTTTCCTCTCCCTCTGTCACGGGGCAGAAATGAGGAACCTTTTGCCCGCTTGCCCACGAAAAGACTGCGCCTGATAATACGGCGTCTTCTTATGTTGAGAGGCGACCTGGGGTACAAACGTGGATTTCCCAGCCGTTGCCGTGGCCACCAGGTCTGAAAGACCGACCCCAAATAACTCCTCCCCTTAATAAGGCAATACTTCCAAATGCCGTTTGGAATCCGCATCACCTGACCACTGTCGTGTCCATAACCCTCTACTGGCAGAAATGGACAACGCACTTAGACTTGATGCCAGTCGGCAAATATTCCGCTGTGCATCACGCATATATAGAAATGCATCTTTTAAATGCTCTATAGGCAATAATATACTGTCCCTATCTAGGGTATCAATATTTTCAGTCAGGGAATCCGACCACGCCAACCCAGCACTGCACATCCAGGCTGAGGCGATTGCTGGTCGCAGTATAACACCAGTGTGTGTGTAAATACATTTTAGGATACCCTCCTGCTTTCTATCAGCAGGATCCTTAAGGGCGGCCATCTCAGGAGAGGGTAGAGCCCTTGTTCTTACAAGCGTGTGAGCGCTTTATCCACCATAGGGGGTGTTTCCCAACGCACCCTAACCTCTGGCGGGAAAGGATATAATGCCAATAACATTTTAGAAATTATCAGTTGTTATCGGGGGAAACCCACGCATCATCATTAATGATTAATCATTAATTTCTCAGATTCAGGAAAACTACAGGTAGTTTTTCCTCACCGAACATAATACCCCTTTTTGGTGGTACTCGTATTATCAGAAATGTGTAAAACATTTTTCATTGCCTCAATCATGTAACGTGTGGCCCTACTGGAAGTCACATTTGTCTCTTCACCGTCGACACTGGAGTCAGTATCCGTGTCGGCGTCTATATCTGCCATCTGAGGTAACGGGCGCTTTAGAGCCCCTGACGGCCTATGAGACGTCTGGACAGGCACAAGCTGAGTAGCCGGCTGTCTCATGTCAACCACTGTCTTTTATACAGAGCTGACACTGTCACGTAATTCCTTCCAACAGTTCATCCACTCAGGTGTCGACCCCCTAGGGGGTGACATCACTATTACAGGCAATCTGCTCCGTCTCCACATCATTTTTCTCCTCATACATGTCGACACAAACGTACCGACACACAGCACACACACAGGGAATGCTCTGATAGAGGACAGGACCCCACTAGCCCTTTGGGGAGACAGAGGGAGAGTTTGCCAGCACACACCAGAGCGCTATATATATATACAGGGATAACCTTATATAAGTGTTTTTCCCCTTATAGCTGCTGTATTTTTTATTACTGTGCGTAATTAGTGCCCCCCTCTCTTTTTTAACCCTTTCTGTAGTGTAGTGACTGCAGGGGAGAGCCAGGGAGCTTCCCTCCAACGGAGCTGTGAGGGAAAATGGCGCCAGTGTGCTGAGGAGATAGGCTCCGCCCCCTTCTCGGCGGCCTTATCTCCCGTTTTTCTGTGTATTCTGGCAGGGGTTAAATTCATCCATATAGCCCAGGAGCTATATGTGATGCATTTTTTGCCATCCAAGGTGTTTTTATTGCGTCTCAGGGCGCCCCCCCCAGCGCCCTGCACCCTCAGTTACCGGAGTGTGAAGTGTGCTGAGAGCAATGGCGCACAGCTGCAGTGCTGGGCGCTACCTTGTTGAAGACAGGACGTCTTCTGCCGCCGATTTTCCGGACCTCTTCTGTCTTCTGGCTCTGTGAGGGGGCCGGCGGCGCGGCTCTGGGACCTATCCATGGCTGGGCCTGTGATCGGTCCCTCTGGAGCTAATGTCCAGTAGCCTAAGAAGCCCAATCCACTCTGCACGCAGGTGAGTTCGCTTCTTCTCCCCTTAGTCCCTCGATGCAGTGAGCCTGTTGCCAGCAGGTCTCACTGAACATAAAAAACCTAAAACTAAACTTTTCACTAAGCAGCTCAGGAGAGCCACCTAGTGTGCACCCTTCTCGTTCGGGCACAAAAATCTAACTGAGGCTTGGAGGAGGGTCATAGGGGGAGGAGCCAGTGCACACCAGGTAGTTCTAAAGCTTTACTTTTGTGCCCAGTCTCCTGCGGAGCCGCTATTCCCCATGGTCCTTACGGAGTCCCCAGCATCCACTAGGACGTCAGAGAAATTATATTTATTTTAGTGTCTATCATACAGCACTGTACTGAGGTATTATTTTCAGTGGTCAGCATACAGACGTCGGGATCCCGGATGCCAGAATGGCGAGCGCAACACAGTGCTCACCACAGGTTCTATTCTCACTCTATGGGTGTCATGGACACCCACGAGTGGGAATGGACCCTGTTAGCTGGCATTCAGTCTGTCTGTATTTTCAGCAGTCGGTATTCCGGTGTCGGTATCCTGACCGCCAGGATCCTGACTGCTGGCAATGTAATGGCATCCTTTCGGGGCCCGTCCCTGCTATGTGCCGAGCAGGTTGTCTGGGCCGCTGCAAGTGCGTGGTACGCCTAACTGCCGTGCACAGGGGACATTTCCGGCGGAGAGTTCCTGAGGAAACCTGCCGGAACTACATCCTGCGATGTGTAGCCCATAGGCTACAATGGGCTACCGCAATCAGCATATATTGAAACATTGGACAGCATCGCATCCCCAAAAGAAATCTATAGGGTGGATACGGCAATGGAGGGATCTCAGCAGGTATCAGAGATAACTTCTGCGATCTCTCCATCATGCATTCCAGGGATACATAACATTTGTAGTTAGCCGAAAAAATGTGTATTTTCTGGGACATAGCCACAAATACTGTTTGATAAATGGGCCCCTTAGTCCGGTGCTGGTGTGCAATTTATGGGTGATGTCCCAGGACATTGTGTATGTTAATGATTCCGCTGCCCATCATCCTGGAACTCAGGGCTGCTGTCCCCAACCATACCCCCTCTCCACTCAGCCACATCCCCTTTTCAGCAGGAGTGGCCTCTTGGCACCTCAGCACCCTCCCCTGTCCCCAATCTAGAGTGAACACTACTTGCGCCAGTACTGCTCCTGTTGCTATCTACACTTTCCTCCTCCTTACCCCCAGTACTGCCCCAGCTGAAATCCACCCTTGTTCCCTTAGCACTGCCTGCCCCCCAGTACTACCCCAGCTGCTATCTAACCTTAGCCACTCACTACCCCCAGCACTGCCTGCCTCTAGCTCCTTCCTTGCCCCTCAGCACTATCCCAACTGCTGTCTGCACTTTTCCCGTTCCCTACCCCCAGCACTGTCTGCCCTTACCCCCAAGCTCTGCCCTAACTTCTCCCTGCCTCTACCTCCAGCTCTAACCAACTTCTCCCTACCTCTCCCCCCATAATATGTGATAGGACCCAGAAACAGAGTAGTAGGACCCCAATTTTTCAAAGTAATGGGTCCCAGGGACACACAAATTTTTTCGCTCACCGCGATCACTGCCCACGCTCTATAAGGTAGTGGACTTGCGCTGTTAGAAAGCTCATAGTTTTAAACACCTATAGTTTGTAGGGAATACAACACAGCTTCCTACTGTAGAAATTCCAGAAGTGGTTTTAAAAAGGTGATTGGAACATCTGGTTAAATAAAAAAAGCTTTAAGTGTACTGTCACTTTCTTTATAGGGCTCAATAAAACACCATGGGGGATTTTAATTGTTTGAAAAGTCAGTTGGGTGTCTGTTTTTTTCCTATCTAATAGACAGGAAAAAACAGACACCCAAACGACTTCTCAAACATTTGAATTTCCCCCTATATCTGCAATACCAATTACACTGCATTAACCAAGCCATAACTGCAGCTCATACTAAATGCAACATAAAGCAAAATGAGTGCTTGTGTTTTTGAGCCCTTCATAAAGTAAGCGCTACATAATTTCAGCATGTAGGTCACCTAGTGCTAAGGCAATATTTGAGTATCTACTGTACCAGTGAGCCGATGTCAGCAACCTCACTGCTTCCTAGTGATTTTCTGCACGCTCATAAATATTTACTATATTTAGCAAACAAACTGTGTAGCTGACAGATGCCAGTTATACTACTGCACTTAAGGTGCTTATACACTAGGCAATGTTTTAGACGGGTGTAGTACTGCTGACTTGACCGCCGGTCAGCTTACCGACGCCGAGATCCCGGCGGGGAGAGGCGAGTGCAGCAAGCCCCTTGCGGGCTCGGTGGCGACCTGCGGTCGCCACGGGTTCTATTCCCACTCTATGGGTGTCGTGGACACCCACGAGTGGAAACAGTCCCTGTTGGTCGGCATGCCGACCATCGGGATAGTAACCCGTCGGGCTGGTGGAGGAGGTCATGTGACTGTCGGTCAGCTGACCGGCGGTCACATAAATACCACCCGTTTTAGACAATATCGCTCATTTTCACCCTTCTAAACGATAGTGTTTAAAATACTGCCCAGTGTGTATGCTACGACCGATGAACGATGCGTGCTCCCGCGCATCGTTATCGGCCCCCTCTGTCTGCGCAAGCAAGTCAATTTGAACTTATAGTTCAAAACTGCATGTTTGGGAAGGCTACGGCGTGACGTCACTGAACGATATCATTAGAGATATCGTTCAGTGTGTACGCACTATATCGGCTGCCCAGGAGGGTAGGGGAAACACTAGGAGACATCGCTCATGAAGCGAATTGCCTAGTAATACCCGGCTTTATACTTCATACTTGACTACTTTTTAATGAAATACATGTATAACATTTCTATTGCATTAACAATACGTAAAGGACTAGACACATAAATAGAATATCAATATAAGTCTATGTATATGCTGGTGTAATGGTTTATCGACTGTAAATACACTGCACTACAGTTTTGTACTGTATCACTTAAACTAAGTATCTGAAGTGTTGTGCTGTTGAAATATTATTCTATGTGCTAACTGATCCAGCAAAATATTTACGGATATTCCCAAATCTTCTTTGTGCCGGAGGTGATCACTAAACTACTGATAAAGTATCATCTCTTCTGGTCTTGCACATAGCTTAGTATACTTACTGCGATAACAACTGATGATGATGTACAGTTGTTACAGTAGTATACAAAGCTGAAAGGACATTGGATTTATTGGGACTGCATGACATCTTGTGGAAAGATTGTTATGGTGCTGAATATGCTATTAAAGGCAGTACGAGTAACCTGGCAACAGATCTGGATAGCAAAGCACAAGGGCATGAAGAAATAGGCTAATTATGTCAGCATTTTATCCCTTTAAAACTCACTGGTTTTACAGGTTAATTTTTTTTTTTTTTTTTTTTAGTATCCTTCACTGTATGTATCACATTTGCTTAGTGCAAATTCAGTAAATAATGAGCAAGTAAAATGATAAAGTGGAAAAGCTGTGAGGTATAATTATTCTACACGTAATTAATGCTTTAGTGTTTAACAGTGGCCTGGTCAGAAAAAGGTATGTAATGTCACAATATGTGCACTTACTACACTATACTGTTCCACAACACTGTCTGTTCCTGAACAGTACTGTATGTTACCCAAATGGTGTATAAAAAACAAAGGGGTCTATTCATGAAGCAGTGAAAAGTGTGGATAAGTTGTCCATGGCAACCAATCAGCCGCTATGTATAATTTTGGAGAATGCGTTTTAAAAATGTTACCTCAACATTGATTGGTTGGTTGCCAAGGGCAACTTCTCCATTGGCTCACTTCTCCACTCTTTTCACTACTTTATGAATAGACCCCATAAACACCACAGAAGTGACACCTAGTTATTTTTATTATTTATATAGAGCGATCTTTTATACAAAATTATTTATCCAGAACTGCAATACAGAAAGGAAAAAAAGGAGTTTTATGATAGACTTGCCATTGTTAAATCTCTTTCTGCGAGGTACACTGGGTTCCACAGAGAATACATCGGGGTGTAGAGATGGATCTTGATCCAGGCACCAACAGGTTAAAGCTTTAGCTGTCCCAGGATGCAGTGGGGCTTATTCTATAAAGCCGCCTCCAGACACTGTGAGCTCAGTTTTGTTAACCAGTCCAATGCAGGAGCAAGTAAAAGAGACGGCAGATGTTAGTCACATGGAACCACATTCTCACGACAGGAGAAGGGACCAGCGGTTAATGCCATACAAACCCATAGAAGCTAGGTGCTTCATGGTGGGTGCCCTGTGGAACCCAGTTTACCTTGAAGTAAGAGATTTAACAATGGTAAGTCTACAATAACTCTCCTTTTCTGCAGTGCGGTACACTGTGTTCCACAGGGAATACATTGGGGATGTCCTAAAGCAATTCCTCAAGGGAGGGGACGCACCTTAGCGGGTATGAGAACCCGGCATCCAAAGGAAGCATCCTGGGAGGCGGAAGTATCAAAGGCATAGAACCTAATGAACGTGTTCACTGAGGACCACGTAGCCGTCTTGCACAATTGTTCTGCGGACGTGCCACCGGTGGGCCGCCTAAGAGGGTCCAACAGACCGAGAAGAATGGGCTTTAAATACAGCAGGAGCTGGAAGTCCAGCCTGCGCGTAAGCTTGTGCAATCACTATTCTAATCCATCTGGCCAAGGTTTGCTTAATCGCAGGCCAGCCACATTCGTGGAAACCAAACAGTACAAAAAGGGGGTATCTGACCACTTAATAGAGGCAGTCCACTCCACATATACGCGGAGAGCCTCTACCACATCCAAAGACGTTCTTTGGAGGACAATTCAGAAGAGATGAAGGCCAGAACCACGATCTCTTGATTAAGGTGAAAAGATGACACCACCTTAAGTAAATAACCAGGGCGAGATCTAAGAGCTGCTCGGTCACAATGAAATGTCAGAAAGGGTGGACTACAGGACAAAAGTGCCTAGGTCCGACAGCCTTCTGGCAGAAGCAATAGCTAGTAAGAACAGGACCTTAGCCGTAAGCCATTTAAGGTCCACAGACTCAAGAGGTTCAAATAGAGACTCTTGCAGGGCATTCAAGACAACAGATAAATCCCATGGAGCCACAGGAGGGACATAGGGAAGCTAAATCTGCAATATGCCCAGGTTGGGTAAACAGGAATGTATGAACGTCAGGTACAGGTGTAATTTTTCTCTGAAACCACACCGACAAGGCAGATATGTGAACCTAGAGGGAGGCCAGACGAAGTCCTAAGTCCAGGCCTTGTTGCAAAAAGACCAGGAGTCTGGAAGTACAGAATTTGTAAGCATCGTAATTCTTAGAAGCACACCAGGTGAAGTAAGAATTCTGGACCCTATAATAAATCTATAATAAATCCGCGCAGAAGCCGGTTTGTGGGCCTTCAGCATAAACTGGATAACCACCTCGGAGAATCCCTTGGCCCTCAGGAGTGAAGCTTCAAGAGCCACGCCATCAAAGCCCGTCTGGCCAGGTCTGGGTAGACACAAGGGAGCTGAAAGAGGAGGTCTGGGCATTGATGAAGTAGAAGAGGACGCTCTATCAATAGACCTGTAGGTCTGAGAACCAATGCCGTCTGGGTAATGCTGGAGCGACTAGAAGTAGAATTCCTCCTTCTTGTTTGATCTTCCGTACTACCCTGGGCAGGAGTGACGCTGCTTGAGGGTCCCTGGTTCTCGATCTGAAGACCGGCACTTTGTGATTGTGTCGAGACTCCATTAGGTCTAAATCTGGTAGACCCCACTTGTCCACTAGGAGTTGAAAGACTTCCTGATGAAGACTCCACTCTCTGGCATGCACATCCTGACGACTGAGGAAATCCGCTTCCCAGTTGAGGAATCCCGGAATGAACACTGCCAATTTTGTTGGCAGATGGCCAAGTGCGGTCAGACAAAGCCACCACGGTGGTGTACATAAACCATCAAGGCTGCACTCAAAGCCGCATGGCAATGATGGAAGTGTCAAAAATCCTTAGTTTGTTCTTTTTACTTCAAGAACTAAGGATTTTTGACACTTCCATCATTGCCATGCGGCTTTGAGTGCAGCCTTGATGGTTTATGTACACCACCGTGGTGGCTTTGTCTGACCGCACTTGAACAGGCCTGTAATGTATCAGAGGCAGGGCGAGAGACAAAGAATTGAACTCTGACCGCATTTCCAGAATGTTTATCTGAAGAAGTGATTCCTTCTTTGGTCTACCGACCCTGGAAAGAGTGTTGCTCCAACACCGCACCCCAACCCCTCAGACTGGCGTCCGTAGTTAGTAGGACCCAGTTGGAGATCCAGAAGGGATGGCCCCTGCTCAACTGCTGGTCCTGTAGCCAGTTCAGCAACAGACGAACCTCCGAAGTCAAGGAGATCATGCCGATGAGGCAGACCATTCCACTTGAAAAGGATTAACCTCTGTACAGGGCGGGAACGAAATTGAGCGTACTCTAGAATGTTGAAAGCCGACACCATGAGGCCTAGTACTTGCATCGCCCAGTGTATCGACACTCTTGAGCGAGAGAGGAAGTATGTGATCCTGTCCTGAAGTTTCAGGACCTTCTCTGGAGACAGAAACAGCGGTTGACTGTGTGTGTCTAGCAGTGTCCCCAGGTGCACCATGCTCCGAGCAGGGACCAGTGAGGACTTATTCCAGATGATGAGCCACCCGTGGGCTTGTAGGAAGTTTACCGTCAGTTGTAGATGACTGAGGAGGACATCGTGGGAGTTTGCCAGAATCAGCAAGTCGTCCAGATACGGCAGGATCCTGACTCCCTGGCGACGGAGATAAGCAGTCATCACAGTCGTAACCTTGGTGAAGATCTGAGGGGCCATGGCCAGTCCAAATGGCAGAGCCTGGAATTAATAGTGAAAGTTGCTAATAGCAAACAGAAGATATTGCTGATTCAATATGACAATAGGTATGTACAGTTAAGCATCTTGTATATCCAGGGATACCATATAGTCTCCGGGTTCCCTGGCCAGTACGATTGAGCGCAGTGTTTCCATACAGAACTTGGACACTCTCACAAACTTGTTCAGTGATTTGAGGTCAAGTATAGGCTGGGAAGACTCATTGTTTCGGAACTAGAAACAGGGTCAAGTAGTATGCTCTGCCTCTCTGGGATAGAGGTACCGGCACTACCACTCCTATATACAGGAGGGAACGCACAACCAGTTGTAGAGCTTGAGCCTTCAACGGATACAAAGGAATAGCCGTTGTGCAGAACTGGCGAGGGGGACGTCTCTTGAAAGGGACTGCGTATCCGTGAGAAACAACTTCTCGCACCAATGCGTCTGAAGCAGTCTTTAATCAGACCTAGGAGAATCGCAGAAGTCGGCCTCCCACCCTGGGATCCCCTAATGGGAGGCCTGGCCTGTCATGCAGCAGGCTTGTCGTGTTTAGAAGCAGGCTGACGGGCTGCACAGAATTGCTTAGCCTTGGACTTTGTGGTTTTGGAAGCACGAGATTGTCTCGGGTATGCCTGACCTTTTGCTTTCCCTTGAGGCCGAAAGGAGCGAAAAGTGGTACCTTTTGCCTTCTGTGCAGAAGGATTAGTGTTAGGAAGAAAGGCAGTCCTAGTAGTCGCCAATCACAATTTTATTGAGATCTTCCTCAAACAGGATGTCTCCCTTTAAACAGAGTACCTCCAAGGTCTTTTTGGAGTCCAGGTCCACTTTCCATGACCTCAACCACAGAATACAGCAAGCTGAATGTAATAGGAGGCGGTGAAAATGTGAGACAAGTACTGTCTGGCAATGTCAGATATATCCTGAGGCAGCTCTTCCTCTAATGCCTGAACCCATGCTTTAATTCATTTTGCAGCCCAAGAGGCTGCTATAGTAGGTCTATGTACAGCACCTGTAAGTGGGTAAATAGACTTCATGCATCCATCCACACGCTTATCTGTCGGTTCCTTCAGTGAGGTGACAGTGGTGACAGGCAGAGTAGACAACACCACTAGACAGGGTGACCTGGGAATTCACCTGTGGTGAACCTTCCCGCTTGTTACACAACTCTGTAGGGAGAGGACAGAGAGCTACCATCCGATTAGACAGGGAGAATTTCTATCCTGGAGAAGACCAGATTATTGTAGATAGTCAGAATACAGCAATATTTCAGTTACCTTCTAACATTTAAATTTATAAGGTTACTTAGACACCATAGTGGAATCCTCATCATCAACAGTGATTTGTAGGATCTGCTTAATAGCAACCACTAAGTCAGGGACATCAACCTAAGTAGTAAATTCCTCGTCAGAAGCAGCTGTTTCAGTGTCTGACGGGACAGTATACTCCTCATCCTCATCAGAAGAATCTTCTGAGAGATTAGCGGATTGTGAGGTGGAAGTAGCCCGCTTAGATGACCACGTGACACGAGAGTGACTTGGGGCAGTTTTATGTCTAACGAAGGATTGACGCAACTGCCGCAACTGGGTAGACAAATTATCCGCCCAAGGCGGATTTCTATAGGGACAATATGTGGCTGTAATTTTACAGGAGGTCCCATAGGGGGCGTAAGGCATATCACAAGCGTATGTAGCATAGCTGAGAATGCCACCCCAGGTGGCACTTGATTGATTATAGGAGCCGCGGACTGAACGGGAGATATATGGCACATAGTACACAGACAGTCATATTAAACTTCCCCGTCAGGCAAATCTTTGGATGCAGGAGCGTCCTCGGATTTCCCGCCCCTGTGTGTTAGACATTATTAGTGAATACAACCGCAGAGCGTATTAGTATGATACAGCCAGACAGAGAACAATACCTTCGAATAAATTCCCTAGTATGAGACTGTGCACACAGTACACAAACACCAGCGAATAAGTCCGGTATTATGCGACTAAGTACCCAGTACACAATGCAAGCGAATAAATCTGGCATTAGGTGACTGTGTAAACAGTAGAGTACACTTTAATCGGTAAATACTGTGAAGCGCTATATATGGACCCTGACGCACCTAGTCCCTTAGCGTACAGAATACAGTGATAGATATAGCTGGAGTACACAAAGTGAAATCCACACAGCAGATACAGGCACACACAGTCACATTGATAATGCAGATAATTATTTTAGCAACACAATAAAACTGCATTGAACTAGCATATGTATAATATGTATAATATATATATATATATATATATATATATATATAACAATGTACGGTCTGAGACCGGATGTGTATATCAGAATACTCGTACAATATATTCTGGCACAGGTACACTTGTTCTTAAATAACGCTGTCTTAATATTGACATGTAGAATACTTAAGTGTTTGTAAAACCACGGCGCTGATGTACAGGCAGGTTTACAAGGGAGACCTTGCCCTGCAGTCCCGGAGATCAGTCGCATCTATTTTAGAAAATGGCGCCCAGCATCTCAGTCAGGGAGTGAGAGTGTGAGGCAGCTCCAGGGCGGGAACACCAGCAGTAGATGGCGCCCTGGACCGGGGGATGGGCTACAGGTCAAGCGCAGTCTTCCCTATGCTGGACTTTACCACCTGGTACTGTGGAGTCTTATTAAAGTGGAGATTAGTATATCCGACCTGAAGTCCTATGCCCTGGTGGATATAGTAACATAGTAAATGAGGTTGAAAAGAGGCAAAATGCCCATCGTGTTCAACCTGTATTCCGTATTAAGTTGAGTTGATTTTACTGTACCTGCTGAAGAATGTTTTTATGACTAGTTAACAACTATAGTCATGTTACACCCAGATTAACGTCAATATTTTAAATGTTGTAACCTTGGATATCCTTTTCAATCATAAATTCATCCAATCCTTTTTTAAATGCATTTACAGAGTCCACCATTACCACTTTCTCTGGCAAAGAATTCCAAATCCTGATTGCCCTAACAGTAAAGAACCCTTTCCTCCATTGTGTACGGATTTTTTTCCCCTCCAGCCTCAACGAGTGCCCACGTGTCCTAAACAGAATTCTTTTAATAAATAATTCCTCTGATAACTCTTTGTAGTGCCCCTTTACATATTTGAAGACATTAAAAATGTCTCCTATTAGACACCTCTTTTCCAGTGTGTACATATTCAAGTTAGTAAGCCTTTCCTCGTAATCCAGTCCCTCTAACCCTTTAATCAATTTAGTAGCTCGCCTTTGAACCCTTTTGAGTTCCCCGATATCTTTTTTTATACAGTGGTGCCCAAAACTGAACACAATATTCCAGGTGCGGACGTACCAATGATTTGTACACGTACCAATGAGTGGGGTCCCTGCTTGGTCAAAGTGTCCACGCCAGCGTCGCAGTGCATCTCCCTAGATTGCAATCGGAACGCGATTTAATGGCGGGTCCCGCCTGGGGGACCCTCTTACCTCCTCCCCGTAGCAGCCATGCGAACCAGGAGAGCGTCTGCGACTGTGTGCCTAAGCCGGAGCGTCTCCGCCGCAAGTACCCGGGAACTGAGCCAGCGGGAGTATGCGACGCCGCTTGGGAGGTGATGGAGCTGCAGTGCTGAAGTGTCACCCTGACAGACAGCGATGACAGTCAGTTTTGAAGAAATTTTCTGTCAGAAAAAGCTTATTTTAGGGCTGCCCGGTGCAGCCCACCTGTTAAGTGACCTGCTTCTGCAGACACCAACTGAAAAACTGAGCTCACAGTGCCTGGAGGCGGGGTTATAAAGTAGGCCCCAATGCATCCTGGGACAGCTAAAGCTTTAACCTGCTGGTGCCTGAATCAAGATCCATCTATACACCCTGATATATTCCCTGTGGAACACAGTGTACCCCGCTGCAGAAAATAAGATTTTACTTACCGATAAATCTATTTCTCGTAGTCCGTAGTGGATGCTGGGACTCCGTAAGGACCATGGGGAATAGCGGCTCCGCAGGAGACAGGGCACAAGAATAAAAGCTTTAGGATCAGGTGGTGTGCACTGGCTCCTCCCCCCATGACCCTCCTCCAAGCCTCAGTTAGGATACTGTGCCCGGACGAGCGTACATAATAAGGAAGGATATTGAATCCCGGGTAAGACTCATACCAGCCACACCAATCACACCGTACAACTTGTGATCTGAACCCAGTTAACAGTATGATAAAACGAAAAGGAGCCTCTGAAAAGATGGCTCACAACAATAATAACCCGAATTTTTGTAACAATAACTATATACAAGTATTGCAGACAATCCGCACTTGGGATGGGCGCCCAGCATCCACTACGGACTACGAGAAATAGATTTATCGGTAAGTAAAATCTTATTTTCTCTGACGTCCTAGTGGATGCTGGGACTCCGTAAGGACCATGGGGATTATACCAAAGCTCCCAAACGGGCGGGAGAGTGCGGATGACTCTGCAGCACCGAATGAGAGAACTCCAGGTCCTCCTCAGCCAGGGTATCAAATTTGTAGAATTTCGCAAACGTGTTTGCCCCTGACCAAGTAGCTGCTCGGCAAAGTTGTAAAGCCGAGACCCCTCGGGCAGCCGCCCAAGATGAGCCCACTTTCCTTGTGGAATGGGCTTTTACCGATTTTGGCTGTGGCAGGCCTGCCACAGAATGTGCAAGCTGAATTGTACTACAAATCCAACGAGCAATCGTCTGCTTAGAAGCAGGAGCACCCAGCTTGTTGGGTGCATACAGGATAAACAACGAGTCAGATTTTCTGACTCCAGCCGTCCTGGAAACATATATTTTCAGGGCCCTGACAACGTCAAGCAACTTGGAGTCCTCCAAGTCCCTAGTAGCCGCAGGTACCACAATAGGTTGGTTCATGTGAAATGCAGAAACCACCTTAGGTAGAAATTGAGGACGAGTCCTCAATTCTGCCCTGTCAGAATGAAAAATTAAGTAAGGACTTTTATATGATAAAGCCGCCAATTCTGACACACGCCTGGCTGAAGCCAGGGCTAACAACATTGTCACCTTCCATGTGAGATATTTGAAGTCCACAGTGGTGAGTGGTTCAAACCAATGTGACTTTAGAAAACTCAACACAACATTGAGATCCCAAGGTGCCACTGGAGGCACAAAAGGAGGCTGTATATGCAGTACCCCTTTTACAAATGTCTGAACTTCAGGCATTGAAGCCAGTTCTTTCTGGAAGAAAATCGACAGGGCTGAAATTTGAACCTTAATGGACCCTAATTTTAGGCCCATAGATAGTCCTGTTTGCAGGAAATGGAGGAAACGACCCAGTTGAAATTCCTCTGTAGGGGCCTTCTTGGCCTCACACCACGCAACATATTTTCGCCAAATTCGGTGATAAAGTTTTGCGGTTACGTCCTTCCTGGCCTTGACCAGGGTAGGGATGACTTCATCTGGAATGCCTTTTTCCCTCAGGATCCGGCGTTCAACCGCCATGCCGTCAAACGCAGCCGCGGTAAGTCTTGGAACAGACAAGGCCCCTGCTGGAGCAGGTCCTTTCTCAGAGGTAGAGGCCACGGTTCGTCCGTGAGCATCTCTTGAAGTTCCGGGTACCAAGTCCTTCTTGGCCAATCCGGAACCACGAGTATAGTTCTTACTCCTCTCCTTCTTATGATTCTCAGTACCTTTGGTATGAGAGGCAGAGGAGGGAACACATACACTGACTGGTACACCCACGGCGTTACCAGGGCGTCCACCGCTATTGCCTGAGGGTTCCTTGACCTGGCGCAATATCTGTCTAGTTTTTTGTTTAGACGGGACGCCATCATGGCCACCTTTGGTTCTTCCCAACGGTTTACTATCAGGTGGAAGACTTCTGGGTGAAGTCCCCACTCTCCCGGGTGTAGGTCTTGCCTGCTGAGGAAGTCTGCTTCCCAGTTGTCCACTCCCGGAATGAACACTGCTGACAGTGCTATCACATGATTTTCCGCCCAGCGAAGAATCCTTGCAGCTTCTGCCATTGCCCTCCTGCTTCTCGTGCCGCCCTGTCTGTTTACGTGGGCGACTGACATGATGTTGTCCGATTGGATCAATACCGCCTGACCCTGAAGCAGGGGTTTCGCTTGACTTAGGGCATTGTAAATGGCCCTTAGTTCCAGAATGTTTATATGAAGAGATGCTTCCATGCTTGACCACAAGCCCTGGAAATTTCTTCCCTGTGTGACTGCTCCCCAGCCTCTCAGGCTTGCATCCGTGGTCACCAGGATCCAATCCTGAATGCCAAATCTGCGGCCCTCTAGTAGATGAGCACTCTGCAGCCACCACAGAAGAGACACCCTTGTCCTTGGCGACAGGGTTATCCGCTGATGCATCTGAAGATGCGATCCGGACCATTTGTCCAGTAGATCCCACTGAAAAGTTCTTGCATGGAATCTTCCGAATGGAATCGTTTCGTAAGAAGCCACCATTTTTCCCAGGACCCTCGTGCACTGATGCACTGACACCTGGCCTGGTTTTAGGAGGTTCCTGACTAGCTCGGATAACTCCCTGGCCTTCTCCTCCGGGAGAAACACCTTTTTCTGGACTGTGTCCAGAATCATTCCTAGGAACAGTAGACGTGTCGGTGGAATCAGCTGCGATTTTGGAATATTTAGGATCCACCCGTGCTGACGTAACACTACCTGAGATAGTGCTACTCCGACTTCTAACTGTTCCCTGGACCTTGCCCTTATCAGGAGATCGTCCAAGTAAGGGATAATTAAGATGCCTTTTCTTCGAAGAAGAATCATCATTTCGGCCATTACTTTGGTAAAGACCCGAGGTGCCGTGGACAACCCAAACGGCAGCGTCTGAAACGGATAATGACAGTCTTGTACTACAAACCTGAGGTACCCTTGGTGAGACGGGTAGATTGGGACGTGGAGATAAGCATCCTTGATGTCCAGAGACACCATATAGTCCCCTTCTTCCAGGTTTGCTATCACCGCTCTGAGTGATTCCATCTTGAATTTGAACCTCTTTATGTAAGTGTTCAAGGATTTCAGATTTAAAATTGGTCTCACCGAGCCGTCCGGATTCGGTACCACAAACAGCGTGGAATAATACCCCTTTCCCTGTTGTAGGAGGGGTACCTTGATTATCACCTGCTGGGAATACAGCTTGTGAATGGCTTCCAAAACTGCCTCCCTGTCGGAGGGAGACTTTGGTAGAGCAGACTTCAGGAACCGGCGAGGGGGAAACGCCTCGAATTCCAGTTTGTACCCCTGCGATACTACCTGTAGAATCCAGGGGTCCACTTGCGAGTGAGCCCACTGCGCGTTGAAATTCTTGAGACGGGCCCCCGCCATGTCTGAGTCTGCTTGTAAAGCCCCAGCGTCATGCTGAAGACTTGGCAGAAGCAGGGGAGGGCTTCTGCTCCTGGGAAGCGGCTGCATGGTGCAGTCTTTTTCCCCTTCCTCTGCCCCGGGGCAGGAAGGAATGGCCTTTAGCTCGCTTGTACTTATGGGAACGAAAGGACTGAGTTTGAAAAGATGGTGTCTTTTTCTGCTGATGTGCAGTGACCTGGGGTAAAAAGGTGGATTTTCCAGCCGTTGCCGTGGCCACCAGGTCCGATAGACCAGCCCCAAATAACTCCTCCCCTTTATACGGCAATACTTCCATATGTCGTTTGGAATCCGCATCGCCTGACCACTGTCGCGTCCATAACGCTCTTCTGGCAGAAATGGACATAGCACTTACTCTTGATGCCAGGGTGCAAATATCCCTCTGTGCATCACGCATATATAGTAATGCATCCTTCAAATGCTCTATAGTTAACAGAATATTGTCCCTATCCAGGGTATCAATATTTTCAGTCAGGGAATCCGACCACGCGACTCCAGCACTGCACATCCAGGCTGAGGCGATTGCTGGTCGCAGTATAACACCAGTATGTGTGTATATACTTTTAAGAATATTTTCCAGCCTTCTATCTGCTGGTTCTTTGAGGGTGGCCGTATCAGGAGACGGTAACGCTACTTGTTTAGATAAACGTGTGAGCGCCTTATCTACCCTAGGGGGTGTTTCCCAACGCGTCCTAACCTCTGACGGGAAAGGATATAGTGCCAATAATTTTTTAGAAATTAGCAGTTTTTTGTCGGGGGAAACCCACGCTTTTTCACACACCTCATTTAACTCATCTGACTCAGGGAAAACTATTGGTAGTTTTTTCACACCCCACATAATACCCTTCTTTGTGGTACTTGTAGTGTCAGAAATGTTCAATGCCTCCTTCATTGCCGTGATCATGTAACGTGTGGCCCTACTGGACATTACGTTTGTCTCCTCACCGTCGACACTAGACTCAGTATCTGTGTCTGGGTCTGTGTCGACCCACTGAGGTAACGGGCGTTTTAGGGCCCCTGACGGTGTCTGAGACGCCTGGACAGGCACTAATTGATTTGCCGGCTGTCTCATGTCATCAACCGTTCTTTGCAAAGTGCTGACATTATCACTTAATTCTTTAAATACGATCATCCAGTCAGGTGTCGACTCCCTAGGGGGTGACATCACTAACCCAGGCAATTGCTCCGCCTCCACATCATTTTCCTCCTCATACATGTCGACACACACGTACCAACACACAGCACACACACCGGGAATGCTCTGATAGAGGACAGGACCCCACAAGCCCTTTGGAGAGACAGAGGGAGAGTCTGCCAGCACACACCAAGCGCTATATATATATATACAGGAATAACCTTATATAAGTGTTATTCCCTTATAGCTGCTGTTTATATAATTTTTAGCTGCCAATAGTGCCCCCCCTTCTCTTTTTTACCCTGATTCTGTAGCAAGTCTGCAGGGGAGAGTCAGGGAGCCGTCCTTCCAGCGGAGCTGTGAGGGAAAATGGCGCTTGTGTGCTGAGGAGATAGGCTCCGCCCCTTCACGACGTCCTTATCTCCCGCTCTTTGCTGTAAAAATGGCAGGGGTTAAAATACATCCATATAGCCCAAGAGCTATATGTGATGTATTCTTTTGCCAACCTAAGGTATCATCTGTTATATTGCGTCTCAGGGCGCTCCCCCCCAGCGCCCTGCACCCTCAGTGACCGGAGTGTGAAGTGTGCTGAGAGCAATGGCGCACAGCTGCGGTGCTGTGCGCTACCTTAGTCTGAAGACAGGATCGTCTTCTGCCGCCGATTTCACCGGACCTCTTCGCTCTTCTGGCTCTGTAAGGGGGCCGGCGGCGCGGCTCCGGGACCCATCCAGGCTGAACCTGTGATCGTCCCTCTGGAGCTAATGTCCAGTAGCCTAAGAAACCCAATCCACTCTGCACGCAGGTGAGTCCGTTTCTTCTCCCCTTAGTCCCACGATGCAGTGAGCCTGTTGCCAGCAGGACTCACTGAAAATAAAAAACCTAAAATACACTTTTATTCTAAGCAGCTCAGGAGAGCCACCTAGCCTGCACCCTTCTCGTTCGGGCACAAAAATCTAACTGAGGCTTGGAGGAGGGTCATGGGGGGAGGAGCCAGTGCACACCACCTGATCCTAAAGCTTTTATTCTTGTGCCCTGTCTCCTGCGGAGCCGCTATTCCCCATGGTCCTTACGGAGTCCCAGCATCCACTAGGACGTCAGAGAAAAACCTGGTAAATACTGTAGCTGCTACTCAGGGACAGTCATTTAGAAATGCATACATAATTCTGCATGTGTCTCCTCTTGCAGTCACTGGGAAAAGATCTGCTGTGGGAAATTATGGATGCATTGTGGGGAAAGATAAGACTACATTTTAATTGTAATTTAATATATTTACTAAATCCAAAAAAACCCTAGGGGTATTGTCGCAAGATTGCCAGCTTTTAAACAAAGAGTGTTAATCGCAAAAGCAATGGTACATAGTCAAATAGAGTACTGCACTTAACCGTTAAAAAGAAAATAAACTTTAGTTTTCAGTCTCCGTGTGTTAAGCCCAGTACCCACGGGCCGATGCAGGAGAGATGTGTGCTGAGCGAACCGCTCAGCACACATCTCTCCTGCCGCTCAGCACAGCGCGATCTGTGCTGAGCGTGCGGGGGGAGACGGGGGGGCCGCTCATTTCACCCAGCGGGTGAAGTGAGCGACCCGCTAGATTGGCCTGCATGCAGGCCAATCTAGCAGCAGCGATAGCGATGTGCGGGGCCGCGCATCGCTATCGCCGAGGGGGCTACACACGGAGCGATCATGCCGATATTCTAAGCAATCTAGTCAGATTGCTTAGAATATCGCTCCGTGAGTACCCCCCCTTTACTATGTTTCAGTGCTTTAGCAGTTACAAGCTGCCCATAAAATATAGCATTGTAATTAGTTGTGTGACAATAGATTCGGATATGCTGAATATTAGATGATGCCATACCTGTATTTATCTTGCAACCATAATTAAAGCTATAAAAATAATTGTATTTATGTAAATTATTATTTACAAAAAAAAATAGCAAAAATAATTAAAGCAAATATTCAGTTCTAATAGAAGGCGAGATGAGTGATAAATGACAGATGATTGGAAGCACTCACCTGTCTGTCTACTTCCGGAAGTAAGAGCAGGAGGTACTGCTGAAAGTGCTGAGGTAAAGAAGCGAAAGTATGCTTGTTTATTAAAGCCCTCAGGTTAGTGTTCACTAAAATTGATCCGGGTGTTTCTATGTCAATATCTTCTGCTTTGGTCCATTTCAAATGCCCTGGGATGTTTGAAAAAAAGTTATTAATAAAACTCATGATGATATTCATCCTGTATATTTACAGCTTATAACTATTACTCTTAACCAGACACACACTAAACGATGTGTGTACCCGGCCGATGTAACGATACATCGGCCGTTTTGTACACACGGAACAATATATCGCTCGACTGCACAATATATCATTCACGGCCGCATTCCCTTTAATACTGTCGTTTGCCGGGTCATCCCGTTGGACCTGCAGCACACCCTATGGGACGTCCTGGCACACGACCTGCGGGAGGGCGCAGTAGTGAATACATACTAGACAATCTGCCTAACAGACAAAGCCTACACTATATAACGTCATCGTTCAAATGACTGCCGTGTGTGTATGCTAGAAATTGTGTTTTCTGGGACTATATGAATAAACCAATTTTTTAGTTGATTATTGCTATTAAATCTGAATATATGTAGATATACTAAACATATTAATACATGTAAAGTACACTCATAGATAGACAAAATTGGAAACAAGAACAAGTTAATGTTAACCATTAGTCTTACTTATTGTAACTAAATAAATCTGAATAGGAATACAAAATGTAAAATGCAAAAGCACTTTTCAAAGAAAACACACATACACGAATGTCACTGGCATTAAATATTTTGAATAAAAACTTTAAAAAAAATATATAATAGGCTTTTTTTTCATAAGTAATGGCGCCGTGCCTGTACTAAAAGCATAATAAAAAATTAAATAAAAATTAATTAAAAAAAAAATCATTTGGTTTAATTTTAAACCATGGTGGTTTAAACCAGCCAACCCCGGAGACCAAGCAACCACAAAGATGTGGCAGCTCTAAAGTGGATACTCCAATAGAAGCGCCAAATTATATCATCAAGAGAACAGTTACTTTGTGAATAAAACCGTCGACCTGTGTGTATAATAGCGTCTCTCATATACAAATTAAATGGCAAGATGAAACTGTATTGCAGTATACCTAGTTCATGAAATGTTGTCATGGCAGAAAAACATCAATTAATTGATCAATTGCAAGATGCCGAAGTAGAAAAAAAGTATTTTGTCTAGAAAGCATAAGGCTTTTATTTTTAAACACAGCATTCACTTTTGAAAATGTACTCTGACGCGTAGAAACTTCAAAAGAAAATTGATTCAACCATTTATATTTTTAAATAAGGTCCAAAAAAAAAATACCCATTATATAACATCTTATTTTCAATTTTTGTATTTTTTTTTTAGCACAGTCTTTGTAATCCTTTCTTCCCACAAAGTTTGTTATTGGCGTACCAGAGGTGACACATATACAGTTTCAATTACACAAAAAAAAAGCTGCCAGGACAGAATTTAAGAATACGGCAAGAGGAATCTACTTACAAACAATAGCAACACAAGTAGGTACCCCCAGTGACATTTTCCAGTAAAAGGACAAGTGGGAGTGACACAGTGGAGAGGACTTCTCTCCATATGGATAAAAGTCAACTGAGTTCAGGAGGCCAAAGAGGGGACAAATTTGGAACATAGAAGATAGAACACACTTTAAGGGGTGTATTCAAATAGCTGTCAGGTCCTTTCCGACAGCCCCAATGCTGGGCCAAACCCGACACGTTTGGCCCGTTTCCGACAGCGTCAAACCGACACTCTTTTAAAGTCAGATTGACATTGTCGCAAACGGAGCTAAAACCTGTCGGGTTTGGCCGTCCTTTCGACAATACACGCGGATTGGCGCCGTGTGTATTCCGACAGCTTTCCTACAAGTCGGGAATTCCCGACTTGTCAGAAAAAAACCGTCCCTCTATTGAATAGGTTGGAACCCCTTCTGACCTCAACCTGTCGGAAGCTTCTGACACTTACTGAATACACCCCTAAGCGTAGTGGTAACATTTTTTTTTTTTCCCTTTGACTCATGAAGTCCAGGGTACCTACACTTTGTGAAAGGTTGGGGGAAGGAATTTATCAGGATGCTCATGATGTATTCCATTTGATATGTATACCATGTCATACTGCAGACTGAGGTGATGGTGGGAGGTTGTGGGTTCTTTCAAGAGGCTGCAATTTGACAGGCAACAGAATTATCAATAAGACTAAAGCTATCCCACATGTCAGATTCCCATTTGGTTTGGAAGAGCTTTTCTAGACCGCAGTGGCTGAAAGTAGGGCATTGTAGAGAGCAGAAATGTAACCCTTGGAGGAGTGACTGGCAAGACAAAGATACTCCGTCTCAGAGATTGGTATGCACCAAAAGCACAGTGGCATTGAGTGAAAGAAGTGTCTAAACTGGGAGAACCCAGGAGAGAGTCTACCAGATTGAGAACTGTGGGAAGATCCTGGTCATCTGGAGGGTGTTCAGCAGTACATCATATTGAAGATATATCAGGAGAATGACCAAGGGGAAATGCTGTGTTTACCACAGAGGATAGTTGAAGGATTCTGGATCTGTGGTATCTTATTAGGAAAAAACAAATTTCACCACAATCTTTTGGAAAGAACTAAACGGAGGCTTTTATGGAAAGCATTTGAAATTGAGGCACTGCAGCCAATCCAAGAAAATAAGATTTTACACTTACCGGTAAATCTATTTCTTGTAGTCCGTAGAGGATGCTGGGACTCCGTAAGGACCATGGGGAACAGACGGGCTCTGCAGGAGGCATGGGCAATTTAAGAAAGACTTTGGACTCTGGGTGTGCACTGGCTCCTCCCTCTATGCCCCTCCTCCAGACATCAGTTAGAGAAACTGTTCCCAAAGGAGATGGACAGTACGAGGAAAGGATTTTTGGGAATCCCATGGCAAGATTCATACCAGCCACACCAATCACACCGTATAACTTGTGATAACTACCCAGTTAATAGTATGAACAAACAACATAGTCTCGGTCTAAACCGATGAAACTATAACATAACCCTTATGTAAGCAAAAACTATATACAAGTCTTGCAGAAGAAGTCCGCACTTGGGACGGGCGCCCAGCATCCTCTACGGACTACGAGAAATAGATTTACCGGTAAGTGTAAAATCTTATTTTCTCTAACGTCCTAGAGGATGCTGGGACTCCGTAAGGACCATGGGGATTATACCAAAGCTCCCAAACGGGCGGGAGAGTGCGGATGACTCTGCAGCACCGATTGAGCAAACAGGAGGTCCTCCTCAGCCAGGGTATCAAATTTATAGAACTTTGCAAAGGTGTTTGACCCCGACCAAGTAGCTGCTCGGCACAACTGTAATGCCAAGACCCCTCGGGCAGCCGCCCAAGGCGAGCCCACCTTCCTAGTGGAATGGGCCTTAACCGATTTAGGCAATGGCAATACTGCCGTATAATGCGCCTGCTGAATCGTGTTACAGATCCAGCGAGCAATAGTCTGCTTTGAAGCAGGCGCGCCAACTTTGTTGGCTGCATACAGAACAAACAGCGCTTCAGTTTTCCTAACCCTCGCTGTTCTGGCCACATAAATCTTCAAAGCCCTGACCACATCAAGGGACTCGGAATCCTCCAAGTCCCGTGTAGCCACAGGCACGACAATAGGTTGATTCATATGAAAAGAAGAGACCACTTTAGGCAGAAATTGAGGACGAGTCCTCAATTCTGCCCTATCCACGTGGAAAACCAGATAGGGGCTTTTATGTGACAAAGGCGCTAATTCCGAAACACGCCTCGCAGAAGCCAAGGCCAACAACATGGACACTTTCCAAGTGAGATATTTCAACTCCATTGTTGTGAGTGGTTCAAACCAAGGTGACTTGAGGAAACTTAATACCACATTAAGATCCCACGGCGCCACCGGAGGTACAAAAGGAGGCTGAATATGCAGCACCCCCTTCACGAATGTCTGTACTTCAGGAAGAGAAGCCAATTCCTTTTGAAAGAAAATGGATAAGGCCGAAATTTGGACCTTTATGGAGCCTAATTTTAGGCCCAAAGTCACTCCTGTTTGCAGGAAGTGAAGCAGACGACCCAAATGGAACTTGTCAAAATCGAAAAATATTGTTGCACATATCCCCTGTACTAACCCCTCATGCACATGCGCGCTGCTCGTGCACACGGTCCCCCGTGCGTGCACATATCCGCAAGTTGCGTAAGAGACGCTCCGGCGACTCGTGCGCATGATATGTGTATTTACGGCGGAGTTTGTGAGCGTGTAGCGTGCTATTAGAATATAGCATATTTAACCCAAATAGTGCATTTTGTAGATGTAGTTCCCCTAGACCATGACAGCGAGTAATATTAGTTTAAACAGTTCCTGGACAGAGAGATTCATCTTTGCATGATGGGAAGGGTCAGATAATGGTGGGAAGGTGATGTCTAGTATCCAGCTGTAGGGTATTTTAATGGTAACATTCCGGTGTTAGTTAGGAAAGGATCGCTTGCTCCTGCGTATAGTTATGTACAAAAATAGAATATGAACATTAACTATTTGCTGTAAATTACACATGCGGCGGGAATCCAGAGGATATCACCCACCAGAGCAGTTGGGAAAGGACATCGCCTACCTATTCAAATTCACCTATGACCTTTGCTGTAATGTAGAGACATATTCCTGTGTCCAATGAACAATGAGATTACAGTGACCATTGTATTGTGTATGCATGTTGTGTATATAAGGACCATTGTTGCCTGGCCGGTCAGAATACTCTTACGCTTTCTACCTGATAGCGGAGGACTGGGTCCAGGACGCGCTTGCGAACGATTCCCCACGTATGTATATTCTCTGTAGCCATTATTGTCTGTTATTCTGTTTAGATTTCCTTGTTAGCCTGTAGTGTATAACTTGTATCTGTTTACCCCTTTTTCTCTGAATAATCCACTGCGGTGTTAGAGCCCAGTGGTTTACCACAAACCAGTGTTGTGTTTTCACTTTCCTGCAAAGGGCTTTTATAGCGTATTAATCGGTATAAGGTGTATAAGCATTGTTAAGGTGTACGCACTGCGGGTACTTCATACCGCCAGCGCTACTTAAGGCAACTTTGACATCCAGCCATTACATGCTTTTTGTACTATGATAGGTATTGACAATCTCTCACTGCTGCAACTTTGACATCCAGCCATTACATGCTTTTTGTACTATGATAGGTATTGACAATCTCTCACTGCTGCAACTTTGACATCCAGCCATTACATGCTTTTTGTACTATGATAGGTATTGACAATTTTATCTTTTACTAGTTATTTCTAGGCCAGACTATAGTCTGTTCTCACTGTGTATTAGTGGGGGTATAGTGATTTGTTCACACCTTGTGGCAACCTTTTGCTGTGGGTGGAGTTTTCAGAGGGTGGGGGCTGCTATCAATTAACCCTGCATCCATGTCTGCATGGTTATTTAACTAGTATTGGTCAAGGCTGCAAGCATTTTAGGCTGCTAGCATTTTAGTTGCTAAGTATATTAGTGCAAAGTAGGATGATATAATCTATGGAGATATACGGAGATAACCAGGAGAACAACAGAGGGACAGCAGACTACCTCCCCCAACCTCCACAAAAGAACTACAACCAACAGACTACAGTGAGTTACCCATACCACTACCAGTAATGCCTGCAGCCTGCACAGCCTGGATACTGAACAACCTGTCTGATTAAGTAGCAGCCCTACTGCTTTCACACATTGCTCACACTCTCATTTACACAATCTACAACCACTGTGTATCCATCTAGCCTTTCCGTTCCTAACATTATTTCTAAAAATACTGTTTGCACTGTCTTTTGCTTACATTACACCCCAAATACTCCTTGTTCATTCTATATTACACCTACACCATTCTATTCCCCTTAACACTACTGTACCAAATTATGGCTCCTCGATCCTGTCACATAGCAATCCTCACTGCCAGGTCTCACCCCCCAAATTCAAAATCACCCACAAACACTCAGAACCCAGCCAACCTTATCCCTATCTCCCCTGTCCCCTCCCTTCCTTTCTCCTGTGCACTCTGGAATGCTAGATCAATCTGCAACAAGCTGCCAACTATCCATGACCTCTTCATCTCCCACTCTTTTCACCTTCTCGCCATCACTGAAACCTGGCTCTCCTCCTCTGACACCACCTCCCCTGCTGCCCTCTCCTACGGAGGCCTCTCCTTCACCCACACGGTCAGACCTGATGGTCGCCAGGGTGGAGGCGTGGGCATCCTTCTCTCCCCTAACTGCACCTTTCGTGTCATCCCACCTGAGCCCTCCCTCACCTTCTCCACATTTGAGGTCCACACTATCCGCCGTTTCTACCCCATTCACCTCCTTGTGGCAGTGATCTACCGCCCCCCTGGCCACTGTTCACCTTTCCTTGACAACTTTGCTGCCTGGCTTCCCCACTTTCTCTCCTCTGACCTCCCCTCTGTCATCCTCGGAGACTTTAACATCCCTATTGACATCACTAATGCCGCTTCCACTAATCTTCTCGCCCTTTCCACCTCCTTTGGACTTTCTCAATGGACCTCCACCGCTACTCACAATCTCGGCCACTCCCTCGACCTTGTCTTCACCCACCAATGTGATCTCTCTGATTTCTCAAACTCTCCCTTCCCTCTCTCTGACCACCATCTGCTTTCTTTCACCCTCTCATCCTCCCTCCTCCTCTCCACGCCCAGACCCACCACCACCAGACGCAATCTTGGGTCTCTCAATCCCACTTTCATGTCCTCCCTCGAGACTTTCCTCTCTCCTCTTTCCACTATGACTTGTCCCCAACCAGGCAGCCACCTTCTATAACTCTTCCCTAACCGCTGCTCTCGAGTCTGTGGCCCCCCTCTCCTCTGTCCCCCTCCGCCGCTCCAAACCCCAACCCTGGCACACCAAACTAACACGTTTCTTACAAAAATGCTCACGCTCCGCTGAACGCTCCTGGAGGAAATCTCACTCTCTACCGGACTTCCTCCATTTCAAGTTTATTCTCTCCTCCTACAGCTCTGCTCTTTCCCTCGCCAAGCAATCCTTTTTCCAAGCACTCATCTCTTCTCAGTCCTCCTGTCCATGCCGTCTCTTTGAAACTTTCAACACTCTCCTTCGCCCCCCTCCTCCTCCCCTCCCATCCTCCCTCACTGCCACTGACTTTGCCTCCTTCTTCATCTCCAAAATTGAGGATATCCGACACGACATCTCCCGCCGTCACCCCTCTGCTACCCCCCTGCCCCCTCTATCCCTCCCCTCCATCTATCCCACCCTGTCCTCCTTCCATCCGACTTCAGAAAAGGAAGTCCACTCCCTCATCTTATCCTCCCCCCCCCCACCACCTGCCCCCTGGACCCCCTCCCCTCCCTCTCCCCCACTGCCTGCTCCCACCTTGCTCACCTCTTTAACCTGTCCCTCTCCACCGGCATCTTCCCCTCACCATTCAAACATGCTCTGGTCTCACCTATTCTCAAAAAACCCAACCTCGACCCCTCATCACCCACTAACTACCGCCCCATCTCTCTTCTCCCTTTCGCCTCCAAATTACTTGAACGACTAGTCTACAGCCGTCTCACAAGCTACCTATCTGACAACTCCATCCTAGATCCACTACAATCTGGTTTTCGCCCACTCCACTCAACTGAGACTGCCCTGGTGAAAGTCACCAATGACCTGCTTTCGGCCAAATCCAGGGGCCACTTCTCTCTGCTCATCCTTCTGGACCTCTCTGCTGCCTTTGACACCGTAGATCATCCTCTCCTCCTCGGCACACTCCAAAACGCTGGCCTCTCTAGCACTGTCCTTGACTGGTTTTCTTCTTACCTCACTAACCACTCCTTCTCTGTGTCTGCCTCAAGCACCACCTCACACCCTTCCTGTTGGTGTCCCTCAGGGTTCTGTCCTTGGACCACTTCTGTTCTCCCTGTATACCTCTTCCCTGGGTGCGCTCATTAACTCATTTGGCCTTCAATACCACCTCTATGCTGATGACACACAACTCTACCTCTCATCTCCTGATCTGTCCCCCTCTGTCCTCTCTCAGGTTTCCAGCTGCCTCTCTGCAATCTCCTCCTGGATGTCTGAACGCTCTCTAAAGCTCAACATGGACAAAACGGAACTCATCATCTTCCCCCCATCCAGAGCAACACCCCCAACCAATATCTCCATCATTGTTGACAACACCACCATCTCCCCCGTTCCCCAACTCCGCTGCCTGGGTGTCACTCTTGACTCCTCCCTCTCCTTTGCACCCCACATCCAAGCTCTGGCACAATCCTGTCGTTTCCAGCTACGCAACATTGCTCGTATCAGGCCATATCTCTCCCAGAGTGCAACTAAACTCATCATCCACTCACTGGTCATCTCACGACTTGATTACTGCAATGTCCTCCTCACTGGCCTCGCTTGCTCCCATCTTGCTCCCCTCCAATCTGTCCTGAACTCCGCAGCTAGGCTTATCTTCCTCTCCCGCCGCACCACATCTGCCACTCCCCTTCAACAAAATCTACACTGGCTCCCATTCCCCTACAGAATCCTCTTCAAACTCCTCACCCTCACATACAAGGCCATCTCTAATTCCACTGCTCCCTACATCTCCAACCTCCTTTCCCTTCATACTCCCTCCCGCCCCCTACGGTCGACTAATGACCGTCGCCTCTCCACCGCCCTGGTCACTGCTTCCCATGCACGAGTTCAGGATTTTGCACGTGCTGCACCCCTTCAGTGGAACGCACTCCCCCGCTCCATTAGACTCTCCCCAACCTTGCAAAGCTTCAAACGGGCTCTAAAACCCACCTATTCATCAAAGCGTACCCTTCTAATGCATAACCCAGAGCTGAAGCCGCGCCTCCACCCCCTGCCTCATGCCGTGAACATCTCAGCTTTGCTTGCATACTGCCATCAGGCTACCTCCCGCTTGCCTGAACCTCTTGTCATCTGTCTGTCGCCCCTCCCCAATAGATTGTTAGCTCTTCAGAGCAGGGCCCTCTTTCCTCTTGTTATCTAAGCCCTAGTCTCAACACATTTCACTCACAGCTCTCCCCTACTCAACGACCATTTTTATCCTGCTAGTAAAGGCTCATCTTCATCTATGACCACCAGCCTCTAGTAGTACGATGATCACTCCCTCAATACTTACATCTTAGCTGTACTATGTCTTGAGAATGTGTGGTGCTCTGTTACCTGTACTCTATTTCTGTTTGTTATTTATTTACTGTAATGCAATGTTTTGTCCCCTGTACTGTCCTTTGTACGGCGCTGCGAAACACATGTGGCGCCTTATAAATAAAATGTAATAATAATAATAATAATAATAAGGTATTACATCGCTGCAGTACTAGGCTGCTAAAGTTTAAAGTATAAGCATATCCTTACATTGTTCCATTAATAAGGTTTACAGTATATCACTCTGTGTGCGTACGTGCCGCCTGTGCGTCGCTCCCACGGCACAGCGTTTGATACGCTAAGTACGTATCCATGCGGTACTCAGTACGCAAATAGCGTACTTAGTACGTAGTGTGTGTAATTAGTCTAGCAGCCATAGCATCTCCACGGTAATAGCGAGTCTAGCGGTATAGCTTTATGTTTTAAGATAATAATTGACATTATCAAACTCCTCCGTAGGAGCAGTCCTGGCCTCACACCAAGAAACATATTTTCGCCATATACGGTGATAATGTTTCAATGTCACGTCCTTCCTAGCCTTGATCAGGGTAGGAATGACCTCCTCCGGAATACCTTTTTTCGCTAGGATTCGGCGTTCAACCGCCATGCCGTCAAACGCAGCCGCGGTAAGTCTTGGAATAGACACGGTCCCTGCTGAAGCAGGTCCCGTCTTAGAGGTAGAGGCCACGGATCTTCCGTGAGCATCTCCTGAAGTTCCGGGTACCAAGTTCTTCTTGGCCAATCCGGAGCCACGAGTATCGTTCTTACTCCCCTTTGCCGTATAATTCTCAGTACTTTTGGTATGAGAGGCAGAGGAGGGAACACATAGACCGATCTGAACACCCAAGGTGTCACTAGAGCGTCCACCGCTACCGCCTGAGGGTCCCTTGACCTGGCGCAATACCGCTTTAGCTTTTTGTTGAGACGGGACGCCATCATGTCTCTGAGGCAGTCCCCACTGACCCACGATCTGTGCAAAGACTTCTTGATGAAGTCCCCACTCTCCCGGATGCAGGTCGTGCCTGCTGAGGAAGTCCGCTTCCCAGTTGTCCACCCCCGGGATGAATACAGCTGGTAGGGCGCTTACATGGCCTTCCGCCCAGCGAAGAATCCTGGTCGCTTCTGCCGTGGCCACTCTGCTCCTTGTGCCGCCTTGGCGGTTTACATGAGCCACTGCTGTGACATTGTCTGACTGAATCAGAACCGGTTTGTCCCGAAGCAATGCCTCCGCCTGGTGTAGGGCGTTGTATATGGCCCTCAACTCCAGGACGTTGATGTGGAGACAAGTCTCTAGATTCGACCAGAGACCTTGGAAATTTCTTCCCAGTGTGACTGCTCCCCAACCTCGGAGGCTTGCGTCCGTGGTCACCAGGATCCAGTCCTGAATTCCGAACCTGCGGCCTTCTAGGAGGTGAGCACTGTGCAGCCACCACAGGAGAGATACCCTGGCTCTGGGAGACAGGGTGTTCCTCTGATGCATTTGTAAATGGGACCCGGACCATTTGTCCAGTAGATCCCATTGAAAGGTCCTCGCATGGAACCTTCCGAAGGGGATTGCCTCGTACGATGCCACCATCTTCCCCAGGACACGCGTGCAGTGATGCACTGAAACCTTTTTTTTAGCTTTAATAGCTTCCTGACCAGGGCTATGAGCTCCTGAGCCTTTTCCATCGGAAGAAAAACCTTTTTCTGGTCTGTATCTAGAATCAGACCCAGAAAGGTCAGGTGTGTTGTAGGGACTAGCTGGGACTTCGGTATATTGAGAATCCAGCCGTGCCCCTGCAACATCCTCACCGACAGCGACACGCTGTCCAGCAACTTCTCCCGAGATCTCGCCTTTATGAGGAGATCGTCCAAGTATGGGATAATTGTGACACCCTGCTTGCGCAGGAGCACCATCATTTCCGCCATTACCTTGGTGAAAATTCTCGGGGCTGTGGAAAGCCCAAACGGCAACGTCTGAAATTGGTAATGACAGTCCTGTACTGCAAATATCAGGAACGCCTGGTGAGGAGGGAAAATCGGAACATGAAGGTATGCATCCTTTATGTCCAGGGACACCATCCAATCCCCCCCATCTTGAACTTGAACTTTTTCAAGTACAAGTTCGGGGATTTTAGATTCAAATTGGGCCTGACCGAACCGTCCGGTTTCGGGACCACAAACAGGGTTGAGTAATACCCCTTTCCTTGCTGGAGAAGAGGAACTTTGACTATCACCTGTTGAAGATACAATTTTTTAATTGCAGTCAACACTAACTCCCTCTCTGACGGGGAAGCTGGCAGAGCCGATTTGAAAAACCGGCAAGGAGGCACGTCTTCGAATTCCAGCCTGTATCCCTGAGAAACAATCTCTATAGCCCAGGGATCCACCTGTGAGTGAACCCAGACCTGGCTGAAAAATCGAAGACGTGCCCCCACTTGAGCTGACTCCCCCCGGGAAGCCCCAGCGTCATGCGGTGGACTTTGCAGATGTAGGGGAGGACTTCTGCTCCTGGGAACTAGCTGCATGCAGCTTTTTTCCCTTGCCTTTTCCTCTGGCAAGGAAGGACGATCCCCGTACCTTCTTGCTTTTATTGGAACGAAAGGACTGCATTTGATAATGAGGTGCCTTTTTAGTATGCTGCGGGGGGACATAAGGTAAGAAATTCGATTTACCGGCCGTAGCAGTAGAGACAAGGGGGGTAATTCCAAGTTAATCGCAGCAGGACATTTTTAGCAGTTGGGCAAAACCATGTGCACTGCAGGGGGGGGGGGGGCAGATATAACATTTGCAGAGAGAGTTAGATTTGGGTGGGTTATTTTGTTTCTATGCAGGGTAAATACTGGCTGCTTTATTTTTACACTGCAATTTAGATTGCAGATTGAACACACCACACCCAAATCTATCTCTCTCTGCACATGTTATATCTGCCTCCCCTGCAGTGCACATGGTTTTACCCAATTGCTAACAAACTTGAAGCTGCGATCAACTCAGAATTAACCGCAAGGTCCGAGAGGCCTTCTCCAAACAACTCCTCCCCCTTGTAAGGCAACGACTCCAGATGCCGCTTTGAGTCGGCATCCCCCGTCCACTGTCGGGTCCACAGGAGTCGCCTAGCAGAAATAGACATAGCATTTATTCTGGAGCTTAGTAAACAAATGTCTCTTTGAGCATACCTCATATATAAAGCAGCATCTTTGATATGCTCTAGGGTCATTAGAATGGTTATCCTTATCTAGGGTGTCAAGTTCCGTAGATAAGGAATCTGTCCATGCTGCGACAGCACTACACACCCAGGCCGAAGCCATAGCCGGTCTAACGATAGTACCGGAATGTGTGTAAATGTGCTTCATGGTAACCTCCTGCTTACGATCAGCAGGATCCTTGAGGGAAGCTGTATCCTGAGAAGGCAGTGCCACCTTCTTGGATAAGCGTGTCAGCGCCTTGTCTACCTTCGGCGAAGATTCCCATCGTATCCTGTCCTTTTGTGGAAAGGGATACGCCATAAGAATCCTTTTGGGAACTTGTAGTCTCCTATCTGGAGATTCCCAAGCCTTTTCTCACAAGTCGCTTAGTTCAAATGAGGACGGAAAAGTGACCTCAGGCTTTTTCCCTTTATACAAGTGTACCCTCGTGTCAGGGACAGGGGGTTCCTCAGTGATATGCAAAACCTCTTTAATGGCAATAATCATATAACGAATACCTTTCGCTACCTTTGGCTGTAATTTTGCATCCTCATTGTCGACACTAGAGTATCTGTGTCGGTATCTGTGTCAGTGATCTGGGATATGGTGCGTTTTTGAGACCCCGAAGGTCCTGGTGCCACAGGGACAGGCATGGTCTGACTACCTGACTGATCCCTAAGCTTCAGCCTTGTCTAATCGTTTATGCAGTAAATTTACATTTGCATTCAAGACATTCCACATATCCACCCAGTCCGGTGTCGGCGTTGCCGACGGCGACCTGACCATCATGCACTCCCCCCCTCCTCTTTAGGTGAGCCTTCCTCGTCAAACATGTCGACACACACGTACCGACACACTTCACACACACAGGGAATCTCTTTTCTGAAGACAGGTTCCCCCTGAGGCCCCTTGGAGAGACAGAGAGAGAGTATGCCAGCACACACCCCAGCGCTATATAACTCTGGAGAAAAACACAGATTGTTTACCCAGTAGCGCTGCTTAATGTATAAACGCCAATAATGTGCCCCCCCTCTACTTTAAAACCCCCTTTCACCGTGTGTCAATCAGGGGAGAGTCCGGGGAGCTTCCTCTCAGCGGTGCTGTGGAGAGAAAATGGCGCTGGTGAGTGCTGAGGGAGAAGCCCCGCCCCCTCGGCGGCGGGCTTCTGTCCCGCTCAAACTTACTAGAAAATGGCGGGGGCTCTTTTATATACATGTACAGTGCCCACCTGTACATGTATATAGACTTTTGCCATAGGAGAGGTGTTTTATTGCTGCCCAGGGCGCCCCCCCTGCGCCCTGCACCCTTACAGTGACCGGAGTGTGTGAGGTGTATGGGAGCAATGACGCACAGCTGCGGTGCTGTGCGTTACCTCAGTGAAGCACCGAAGGCTTCTGCCACCTGAGACGTCTTCTGTCTTCGTTTCTTCTGGCTCTGTGAGGAGAACGGCGGCGCGGCTCTGGGGTGAACGCCCAGGACGAACCTGTGTTCACTCCCTCTGGAGCTAATGGTGTTCAGTAGCCGAGGAAGCAGAGCCTATCATTTAAGTAGGTCTGCTCCTCTCTCCTCAGTCCCTCGATGCAGGGAGCCTGTTGCCAGCAGTGCTCCCTTAAAAAGAGAAAAAATCCTAACAAAAATGCTTTCTAAGCAGGAAACTCAGGAGAGCTCCCTGTAGTGCACCCATTCTCCTCTGGACACAGTCTAAAACTGGGGTCTGGAGGAGGGGCATAGAGGGAGGAGCCAGTGCACACCCAGAGTCCAAAGTCTTTCTTAAAGTGCCCATGCCTCCTGCGGAGCCCGTCTATTCCCCATGGTCCTTACGAAGTCCCAGCATCCTCTAGGACGTTAGAGAAAACAAAAGTGACTCCCCTGTGTGATTAGATTTGGTGTGGAACAAGCCATCCACACTTCTATAGAGCAATATAATATTCATAGGCATTTAGTTTGAGAATTATGCCAGTCAAAAATGAATTTTTACATTTTGCAGGCACATAAACATCTAATACACTGATCATAGTCGCATTATTTTGAAATTGGAAATAGCTGACAAGCGTTCATTGAACAGAACGTGAAGGGAAGTTAGGGCACACGTTATGATGGACAAGATGTCATCAGCATGGAGGGTAATATAGTGAATATAAAATGAAAAGAGGAAAAAAAAAAATAATTATCTACCGGTTTAGTTTATTTTCCTTTATTATTTTATATTATTGGTCATTTAGAACATTGGTAAATATTTAGGAAATCCACTTAAAACTGTGATTCCTAAACATACAGTGTGGCTGGAGGTGCATCCCAACATGATAAACTTGTGACACGTTCGCCATTTTCTAATTGAATGAATCAGCATATTCCATATTCTGTAAATGTATAGTTAATAATGTGTTTAACCATATGCAGTGTGCTGTGCACAGTTGGAGAATTATGAGAACGCAGGTGTAATGCACGAATGATACACTTATGAGGAATGTTTACAGTTATATTATTTTAAAAGGCGTTGACATTTGGGAACAAATTGCCCTTGGGACATTATCACAAAGGAAATGATATGTTAATGACCCTGGCACCAGCAAGGAGATCTCTGGACAAGCAATTTCTTTGAGATGCAGTTCAGGGGAGTATTCTTGAGTCTCTGTGTAACAGTTACAGAGACACACAGGAAAGAGACTGTTCATTGTTTTTTTCAGATTTTCCTGTGTTTGAAACTTTCTGTGAAAGGAGGGATGCAATTGAAATTCAAATTATAGATTTACATTTGTGTAAGAGACAGATATACGTTAATCAGGGTGTGCTTGGGAAAGCAAACTGGTTTGCTATATTTTATATATATATATATATATATATATATATGTATATACATATAAAACATGAGTAAGAAATTGCTTTGTCCGGTTATTTAACTCCTTTAAAATGTAGTATGTATTTATTTCTATTTTGTGAGAAAGCCTGATTAGTTAAATAGACCAAGGGGCAGAACTAACCCCCCTGTGGTACTGTAAGAACAGGATAAAAACTGGGCACGTTAGCCCTGTGTAGAGAGAGAGATATCCTCTGACTGAGAAGAGAGATACCTGCTGTAACGTCTTGTATGCCGAGAATGGTCCTTAGCACATTTGGCGGTGGCCTTTTTTAAGACTTGTTGAGTAATAAACATCTTGCCTTTGTGACAACTGCTTTTTATCTTGTGGCCAACAGGAATGTGACAAACGCAGTCCCGTTCTGGGACAAATCATTGTACCATGAAACATACTAAAATATGACCCATACAGTTCAGATTTCATTGAGAAACTGTGGGCATATTAGTGGTGTTCATCAAAACACTGATATGTTTAGGAGGAAAAAACCCTCACAACAAAATTTAAGTCTATAAACTTTTAATAAATAAAACAGGAAATGAAAGACCTAATGAGATGATGGGTAAGTTAGGAAGGACATATATTCTGGTAAAAAATGGCTTTCGTGTCTTGCAAACTAACAATGTACATTATTAAAACAATATACTGTATAATTAAAAAGATCACTTCTAAAAAAAAGTGATTGTTGTTATTTACATAATACATTAGTATCACAAAGCTGCTTTTTCAATTTAAACAATGGGCTTTTGATTTTTGTACACTGTGTACAGATTTAAGTTGCATGGTAGAGATACATAATTTAGCTAACAATGATGGAAGTTCCATGAAAATATCTGCACTTACTGTATGCTCGAACTGAGCGCTAAAAGCCATATAAGAGTTCTCTGCAGTCAGGAAATGAAAACGAGCTTTGCAGGATTACTTTGAGACCGTGTTTACCAAACTTTGTTCTCATAGTCCCGTAACAATCCTGATTTTAAGTATATCCATACTTGAGCACAGTTAACATAATTAGTGGCACTGTTATTTTGATTTAAACATCTGTTCAAGCATGGATTTTCCTAAAACCTGGACTATAATGCTGGTTACACAATAGGACGACGAATAAATACACATAAATCTTCAGCCCGATGTGTCGTGCCTCACGTTACAACTGGGCTTGCATTTACTTGTGCTTGCCCAGTTGTGAAGTCAGTTAACGGCGGCCTCTGCAGCAAATGTACAGGCGGTCCGCCGACTGCCTGCACACAGCACGATGAATTAGAAAAAAGAAAGGCAGCACTGTCCAATCACAGTGTGTGGAATTACAGATGGAGCCACGCTAGTCATGGCTCCGTCTGTGCCTAGGCGTGCGACTCAGGCGCCTCCATCTCCAACTGGGCGCGCGCGCCCGTGATGGAGATGCACCTCATTCACTAGAATGGGAGAGAGTCTCCGTGCGGGTGGGCGCGCGCAGATGGAGACGCTCTCCTATTCTATGTGTCTCTGTGCACTCCCGGCGTGACTAGGCGGACGGATTGCCTAGTCACGCCGGGAGTGCATGCCTGAGATGGAGCCACCTCAGATGAGCGCGGCTCCATCTGTATATAACCATATTTATTAAAATTAAAGATACCCTAAAAACATCCTGACATCAGCCTTAGAAATCTCTCTCCAAAGTAACTAAAAAAAAATGCATTAAATTGCATGAGAAATATGCACAATCACAGCTGAAATTGCGGTCACACCATATCAGTGAAATAGTGGTTTGCAGTCTTTATAGTAGGTCATTCAGCAAAAATAAATATATTAATATGTCCGTCACCAGCAATATGTTAACTGCTTAGTGCAATTGGCTGTAGATAGCAAGCATCTGTGTTAATGAAGCAACAGTCATTGGTTAAGGTTTAGGTCCGAGTTTCCGGCCATTGCTGTGCACACTAAGATCCACTGATGTCACAATTAGGGTTACCACCTCATCCCTTTAATTCTGGGCACATATTAATTACAGAGGTTCTGTTGCTGATTAAAACCAGATGAAAATGGAGTCTTGAAGTCAGCCAGCCACAGAACCTGTGTAATTAATGTGTCCAGAATTAAAGGGATGAGGTGGTAACCCTAGTCACAATGCAGGAGGCGGAGCTCATTACTACAAAAGTGCTACACTCTTCCTATGCTTCTTTATTGATCTATTACAGCTATTTTACTGCAATTAACCAATGACTGTTGCTTCATTAATACCGATGCTCACAATGTCGACATTCTGTAGGGATAGGATTAGAGTTAGGCTGGGTACACACTGGTGTGTTCCGACATAAGAACGAATCCCCGTCAGCCCGAATTGCCCCTACACACTGGGGCGACTTTAATGAAGGACGGAATGACAATGTTCCATCCTTCTTTAACATAACACAGGACACAGCTAGCGATGGACACCTGGTATGATGTGCAGAACATCAAACCAAGTGTCTGTCACAAGTGACCGCTTCAGTGTGTACCCAGCTTTAAGCTGCAGGACGGGACGGTTAGGATTAGGCACTTGTAGGAGGGTTAGTATTAGGGGTGTTACTCACTGCTGAAACTGCACCAACACAGCTGGAAGTAGTTGGCATCCTGACAGTGAAGATGCCGGTGGTCAGAAGACCGTTGCCAGAATCCAGACACCGCGATCAGAATCCCATCAATCAGCATTCTGAACATAAATTTTCCAGGGAGGGTTAGGGTTAGACTACGAGAGAGGGATTAGGGTTAGGTACTAGGAGGAGGGTTAGGGTTAGGCTGCAGGAGGGGAGGGTTAGAGGGAGGGTACGGAGAAGAGTAAAGGCCCGTACACACTGGTCGATGTATCGGCCGTTCTCTTGAACGGCCGATACATCGCGGGACCGTCGGCCAGTGTGTACGGGCGATACGTCTGTGAACTCCGTCGTTCACAGACGTATCGCGTCGGCCACGCAGCACAGCCGACAGCCAATATATCTAACGATATATTGGCCCGTTGCTGTGTGTGTACGGGGCGGTCGTCCGTCCGCCCGTACACATGCTGCGGCGGCCGGCGGTGATTGACAGGTGAACTGGGCGGGCGCGAGCGCCCGCCCAGTTCATGACGTCAGTCCCCCGACGGATCGGGCTGTGTGTATGCACAGCACACTGCCCGATCCGTACATAGATATATCTGCAGATCAATTGATCTGCAGATATATCTAATAGTGTGTACCCACCTTAAGCAGACTGTCAGCATTTTGACTGCCTGCATCCTGACCGTCAGGATCCCGTAACCAACCCGCCGGAAATCATCACCCACTGAACAAGGTAAATCACCACTGGACTGCAAGGAACGTTTTGTAACCATTCTAAATCATGTTGACATGTCATCAATGAGTACATGATGGATGCAGACGTGGTGAATGCAGACTGTCTCATGTCAACAAAAACTACCCAACAGCTTCCTCTGTAACAGCAGAATGTATAGTCCTGCAGTAGTATTGTGTGCAAATGAATTTTACATTTGTGAAAAGTACGACAAGCCCCTTGTCCTACCTAATGCACTATTAGAAGAAAAATAGAATGAAACACTGCTGAAACTAAATTTTAACCTACAGTAAGCCACATTCACTACTACATAAAAAAACAAATACTCAGTGAAGACCAGAAAAAGACCAGTCAATTTATTAACATAACTGTGATTATGCAACATGTGAAACTCCAAATAAAATAAATAAAAAAATAAAAATAGGATAAATAAAGTTAACAGCAGCCTGGAC